>NC_087273.1:29028358-29393358 GCF_015220805.1 Pogoniulus pusillus
AATTGTAGGAAAGTATTTTTATTTTAATCCTTATGATTTCGGACATTATAAAAAAGCAACAGAATGTTAAGCTGTTTGTATTTTTAGCAATATGTTGTATAATTTTATTAGCAAAAGGCATGAAGAATGCAGATATTGTGGTTTAAAACTCATAATTTCTTAATGTAAATTTCTCAGATGATGTTCACATTTTCATCGAAGTGGAAATTTTGCCATTGATTTCAGTGTTACCAATATTTGACCTGTTCAAGATAAAACATTGTCCTATTTTAGTGCTGACATTGTCAAGCAAAGTGTCTTAGCATAGTTACAAGGCATAGGGTTGTACTGAAGTTCTTTATTTTTGCTTGTTATACATAGTAGCCATATATTATCATTTTTGTAATAGATCTTCCCTAGATTGATGCCCAGTCCTGCAGCAGCCTTTCAACAGGTATTTTCTGCTGAGGCAGTGTTGTCACTAAGTATGTATGTATAGAAACCAAATCATCAAATCAAGACTCTAAAATGCAAGAAAGAGAAAAAAATTATGATCACTTTGTATCAGACAATACTGGGATCTGTACAATGTGGGGAAAGAGTAATTCTTGGGAGATGAGTTGGATGTTCATGGACACAGGCAGATTTGCTGTGATGTATTACAGGTGCTGCCAAGCTGAAAAGTTTCATAGGTTTTCACATTTAATCATTCTGCATTGACGAGAAGTGACAGTAAATGCACTTTCAGCAAACCCAATGTGTTCATGTGCATATATGTACTGCACGGCATTTATGAACACAGTAGAGGCTGTCTACCATCTCCTCTTACACTCCTATTGTGGTAGTTTTAGAGTTAACACTAGCTTCATTCACAATTTTAAATAAAGAATTGTATTGGATGCAGAAGAACAACAAGAAGATAAGTCTGTATCATTCCACTCACTAGCTAGGATAAAGTGTGCTGCATAAACAATTCCCTTCCTTTTGCCTCTCTGCCCCCTGCTTCTGGCTCTCGCCTCTCGCTCCTCTGCCCTGTATGACTTCTGCTAACTGTGCTAACCTTGGCTGAGTAGATAACAGTTGGGGCCTTTCTGGTTCTCTCTCTGAGAGGGGAGAATAAGGTGGCTCTTGGCCTCTTCTGGGCTTTGTCCAGGGGGGATTTCTGTGTTATTACTAAATTGTAGATAATTGTAAATATATTTTATACATATACATTTTATTATATGCTTTCAGATACTGACTTGCTGTAAATATGTAGCTTTATTTTCTTCCAAGCCTTCTGAGCTAGTCTGGTGATTTTATTTGGGGGTAATTTTTTTGCCCTACCACACCTATCTTATGAGAGGAGGTGGAAGCAGAGTTTGAATAAAAAGAACAGTGGGATTTAATCAATTTCCTGCCAGTGTGCAAACATCTATATTGACAGTATTTAGCAAAATGACAGTATGTTGTCTGAGATCCACATTTGATAGCGATGGCTGATGAACTCCCAGGTAGTGTGCTGATTTTTCTCTGTCTGATACGTTATTTTTTCTGACATATTGCTGTGATCTGTGACCTAGCTCCATCTTAGCTATGCTGAAAGATTGCAGAGGCTGGGCAGTTGTTGGAAACATTGACTGAAGAATGACTTGTGTGCATAGTAAGAAGGGAAATTTTATCACCTAATACCAAAATCATCTTTAGATGCTTCATGTGTAGAATTTTTACCACAACCCAAGCATTCAGCTCAGAAGGGAAGTTTTGATAGCAAACTGACTGCAAGGTGAGTAAGAAGTATAGAGCCAAAATACGATCAGCTAGACAAAAGCAAGAGGCTGAGGGCAATGGGAGTACCAGATGACCCTGGTGCAGGAGAATGGATGAAGGCAGGTTTCCTCAGGAGTGGAGTCTTGAGGCTGGGCTGCCCAGCTGTTGGCAGAAGAGCAGGGTTCACCTTCAGCCTTTACTTTGGTGAAGGTGTTGACAGGGCTTTCACTTTTTCCTGGTTATCTTGAAGATTTTATTCTTTAAAACCTCTACTTTTCCATTGTACTGGGTCGAAATCACCCAGTGGGTTCAAGAGTTCTCAGTAGGGTCTGAGGGAATGAATTGGAGCATAACACAAGCTTCACTTGCCTAGAAAACTAGATCAGAGAGGATATTAAGCAATGTTAGAGGTGTTCATGGCTCAGGTGGCACAGGTAGAACAGACTGAAGAGAAGAAGGTTTTCTTTGAATTGAATAAGATGGAGTCCTGAGGTTAAAAAAAGACATATTTCTTGTAGTTAAGGGCCATATCATAATACATACACATAATACATTCACATACACAGGAAGAGGGGAAAAAAAAAGGTTTCTTCAGGCACAGAAGATTCTTCTTTGCTCTTTTCTTTCCTAACTTCTAAATGCTTGGCTAGAACTACATAACTTTTTAAACAATTTTGTGTGTGAGAGAGAAATGCATGTATCTAGTACAGCAACTGTTCAAGTGTGAATTTGTTTTTAAATAGAATTGACTCCTTGTATTAGTATAGGCGCCTTGGAAGTAGAAGCATTTCTGTATTATCACCATCTATCTTTTGAGAAAGAAATGGATATTTTTACCTTGGCAATTCCTGTAGTAAGGTGGAGGCAGTTCTACAATAATCTGAATATATTTAAGGTGTGCATTTCATTTTTGTACCTAATGAATAACTGTGTGCCTGAGTGGGTGGATGGAAAATAAGAAGCTCTTGGATTAAATAGAGAAGGTGAAACGTGTTACATTTATGCACATAATGTATCTGCTAATATTCCAGTACATTTGATAAAGTCACTGTTAAATTCCATTTTTAATGCATGTGATGGCAGGCAGTTTCCTTTGAAAACTGTCATTCCAGAAGGGAACAAAAATGTCTATACATTTTAGAAACTGATACATGTGTTTCATCAAATTAAACCAGTTATTACATTATTTTCCTGTCCCATTTCTCCTATGGTCCCTGTGTGCAGTAGAGAGAAATGAAACAGAAGTTGGCACAGGCTGAAAGGAACACAGGCAGAGCAGGTGCTTACTAACAGGGCAATACGATTTCTTCTGCGCTGCGTGGAGTCTGACACCTTTGGTCTGCAGCCACCCCATGTGGCTACCAAAGACAAGCTACCAAATGTTTTGCCCGTACACATTTGGTAATTAATAGTAAAATGATGACAAGGAACACTGAGGAAATTGTGTTACCAAAAGAGTACTGTGGGGACGGTTCAGCAACCCACATCAGAGAGCCTAAGGCACAAAGCATAAGGAGACCTGCAGAGATGAGTGAAGTTAAAGTGGGTGAAGTGAGAGTCTTCTGCCCTGTTTCTGTGCAAAAGAATGGCCTGTTCCAGAGCATTTATAGTCCTGTTGGCCAGCATGCCTGGGAGGTCTCAGCTAGAGGCAGGCATCTCCATCAGGTTTGTCATTATCAACACAGACAGCTGCTTCCTATGTTGCACAGCTAAACAGCAGCTGTAACTAAGCAGCATCTGGAGTTTGAGGAAGAAGGTGCTCCATAGATATTAAAAAGCAAATTTTGGGAGGGCTGCAGAGCTTTGTTTCTTTCCAGCAGTCACATGTTGTGACCTGATGCAATAAAATTGTCTGTATTCTGTAACCCTTCCTCAGTAAAGATGGCAACGATGGCTCCTTTAAGAAACAGTATGTGTTGTTATATGTGGGGTAGGAAAGTGAAGTACCTCTTGGGAATTACCTGTGGTGGCTAGTGCATAGTTATTTGCTTTAAACCTTCCTCTCTACAGACAACAAAATGGGTCCTTCATATTTAAGGAGCATTTCATGTCGATACAAGGGCAGGTTGGATGGGGCTTTGAGCAGCCTGGTCTGGGGGAAGTTGTTATATGGCAGGGGGATTGGAACTAGGTGATCATTAAAGATCTCCTCCAACCTAAACAAATCTATGATGCTATAAAGTTACCTAGGAGAAGAAGGAACACCCCTTGGAAATCACATACAGCAATCAGTTTGGCACTGATGTAGTTGCTTTACATTTTTTTCTTGATGGATAATTTTGATATAAAATAAGAAACATATAAATCACTTAGGAAGGAGCCCTGTAGCCTCAGAGCTGATAGTCTTTCCTGACCACAGACTGTGCCTTTTAGAGCAATTTCATTCATCTTACATTTCAGCTTCCACTGCGTGTCCTGGAAATGGTAAAATAATTTACTTCACCATTAATTGATTGCTGCATATCAATATGGAAAACAGTGCACTGTAGCTTTCTCCTATCTTGTGCAAAAAAACAGCATTTTTTTTAATGAGAAAAGAAAAAGAAAGCGTGGCAGTAAATTCATGAGGCTGTTCATTAAAATAACTTCTAAATGGAACATTTGCATTTTGTGAATAAATCTACATTCTGATAGAGCAAATCTTGACACACCTTGGGTATTTTCATTCTTGGGTGACAGATTCAGTTATAAGGTTAAATCTACCAACTTGCATATGTTTGGCTCTCAGTATCCACTTTTCAGCACCTGGTTGCATCTTAAATTCTCTTCTCAGTATTTTGTATTTCTGGAATGGGCAAATCCTGGGAAGGGGACTGTAATGAAGGGGTAATTAATTAATGTGAGACTATATTTTTAAAATTTTAATATTGTTTATTAATTTTGATATTCAGAACTCTCACCACCCCTGACCACTTATTTTAATAATAGTCAGTTCTTCTCACAGTCATGTAAACATACAGAGGACTAACTAGATCTAGAAATAACTTGCAAAAATATATAAACATTAATTAAACTGGAGGAGAAGGTTCCTGCAGTCAATATATACTGCTTGCAGTCAGTACACCACTTGCCTCCTAGATGGACTTAAGGAGCTCCTTTCTGCTTATGGTAGAAGGCAATGGTGAATTACAAGAGGCTTTAAGTGTTTACTCACAAAATAATATTTCCTGACTCTCAGGGCTAGCTACAGCTTCAGACAGTACCCAAACACTTTCAGAGAATTCTGTTACTGTCTTGTCAACTGCTAAGACTTCTGATTCTTCACAGGCTTCACAGGCTAGGGAGAGGACAATCTCTGACCTTATCTTTACTCCTCTGGACTGTCTGTGTATCTCCAGGGCTTCGCATCTCGGCAGGAGACTTTCAGGTGCAGGCAGGATGTCTGCAGGATGTGCAGTCTCAGCATAACGTCACACTGGCTATGTAGGCTGATCGCATGGAGGCGTTTAGAGTCTGTTCCTGGTGAACTCGAGGCAGGCAGTTTCCAGGCAATTCAGCAGAGCTGGCTTATAGCTTTAACATAATGCTGCAGAAGGCAATGGCAGAATCACAGCCATAAACAGAGAACAATAGGGGCAGGCAACAGCAGGCATGAATACAATGGCAGAGCATGTTGCATTTACCTACATATCTCTTTTTATCAATGTAGCCTGAGACTAATGGGCCTTTGGAGATAGAATAGTCAATCAGAATGGCAGTTAGCCAAGGTTGACCATATTAGGGGAAGCCATAGGTTTGCTTTACCCAAATTTGGGGAAAGCATAGGCCTTGTACAAGGCAGGCACAAGCTAAGCATATGTACATTGTTTACCACAGGACCAAAACAAGTCTGGACAGGCCAGAGTCCTTAGACTCAGTGTCTCCAGGCTCTTTGTCCTCTTTGCCATGGTTGCTTCTCTCCAAAAGAGAAGGAGGGAGAGCAGAAAAACATGTCTGGACAAGCCAGGACATGTGTAAGCCTACTGTGGGCTATCAGGCCTGCCACGATAGGGACAGGGTGGACGGAAAACACATATGATATCTCTTGGTTTTCAGGTCCCATGCAAGTAATTAATTACAAAGCAGCCTTAATAAAGAATGCAGATATTCACTTGTAGTCTCCCTTACTGAAATAAACTTTCCTCAGAATATACAGTTTTAAAATTCCAAAATAATTTCAGCATAATGAAATACTGGTTTTAAATGCTGGGAAAGTACAACAAATGGTGAGGCAAGCGAAAGGGGAGAGAAGAATTAGATTATAAAACAAGTATACTACCTGGGAAAAAAGGTGTATGACAGATACCAACAGCTCTGCTGAAGATTCTTCCATCCTGCTGTTGCTTTGAAATAGTTGCTGGGGCTACAGCCAGTACACAAGGTCACTGCTGTCATAATCAATGCAAAATAGCTAAATCCTAGTCTTGGAGGGGAGTGGCAATTTAAAAGCAGAAATTAATTTAGTTTAATTAGCAGACTCAGTTTCATTGAGATTATCTTGCAAAAGATACCATAGAGAAATTTGGCTATTCTAGAAGTCAGGAAGTGGAAAACGCTAAGCTGTAAACACAGCTTTTCCTCGCTATTAATCAGGCTGAGCAGGCTTACTCACAGGTGAGCTAGACTGTCTGAGAGAAAGGTTGCTCCAGATACTTGTCAGCTCTCTCTCTTTCAAAAGACACCCGAGGGTTGTTAGGCTTATTAAGCTTGTACAAAGGGTGCCCATGCAAAGAAGGGATGGTCCTGTCCCTCAGCAGCTTGTCCTTCGCAGTGCCATGGGACTCTCTGCAGGAACTATCCAGGCCAGGAAGAACTCTAAGGCAGGAATCCCAAGGCAGGAAGTACCCCAATATTGATACCTTTCCTAGACAAAGAGTTGATGTACCATTTCCTGGGCATGAAGTCCACAGCCAGTCACCAGCCCGATTCCAGTGCGGGCATCTGCACGGAGCACCCCTCATGCCAGAAGGGCCCTTTGCTCCCCCTGCTTCAAGCCTGCAGGGCACAGTAGGGGGGAAGAAACAGGTTTTTCACCCCTCTCCTTTCCCATTCAAACCACGGAGGGGGAGGACTTTGAGGTATCCAGGACTCCAGAACAGCATCTATTTGCCATATGTTTTCTCCAAGGAAATGAAATAAAGTGTTAGAAAATCTCTTAGAGGTAAAATGTAGGAGGTACCAAACTGAAAATAGCAGGGCTTACATAGAGCCTGGATGGCCAAGTCTTTGTGGGCTGAAAAATGGAGTATAGTCAATGCAATTTTTACCAAATGCTTCTGAGGCACAGTGGTGCTGGTGGTCATCTGTGGATGTCCACCAGACCCAGAATATAGATTGATGAGCAGAGGAATAGATTGACCTGCTGTGACCAGCTGGTTGAGTGAAGTGATTGTGCCTCTCTACTCTCTTATGAAACCTCACCTGGAGTACTGTGTTCAGGTCTGGGGACTCCAGCATTTGAAAGACATGGAGCTCTTGGAGCAAGTCCAGAAGAGGGACACAAAGATGATCAGAGGGCTGGAACAGCTCTCCTACTAAGACAGGCTAAGAGAGTTAGGGTTGTTCAGCCTGGAAAAAGCTCCTGAGATACCTTATAGCAGCCTTCCAGCACTTAAAGGTGATCTGCAAGAAAGCTGGAGGAGGACTTTTCACAAGGGGATATAGTGGTAGAAAATGGACTAGTGGCTTCAGGCTGAAATAGGTTAGATTTAAATTAAATACCGTGAGGGTGATGAGGCAGTGGAATGGGTTGCCCAAGAGAGGTTGTGGATGCCCCATCCTTACAAATGTTCAGAGGCAGATTGAATGGGACTCTGAGCAACCAGAGCTAGTTGGAAGTGTCCTTGCCCACAGCATGGGGGTTGGAACTAGATGAACTTTAAGGTCTCTTCCAACAGAAACCATTCTATGATTTGATTGTTCACAGGCAAAGACAAGGGTAGACTAGAAAAAAAGGGTAATATAAAAGTAATGTGTATGAGATGCTGGTGTCAGACACCGAGCATGTCAGAACACTGGATGCAGACTATCATGAAATAACTCTAGGAAACAAAAATGGCAGTGTGTGCTTACTGGTGCAAACCACTGTCAGTGAAATAAAGAGAAAAGCTGATGGTGCAGCCAGATGGGCACCCCCAGAAAAGACAAAGCAGCACAAGAGAGAAGTAGATGAAACTGCTTGTATGGAAATTAAGGGGAAAAAAGAAAACTTGGAGCAACAAGTGAGAGATTGCAGAAACCAGAATACAAATATGTATAGTACTGATAGATTGTAGGCTGAAGATGACCCAGCAGTGTGCCCAGGTGGCTAAGAGAGCCAATGGCATCCTGGCCTGCATCAGGAACAGTGTGGCCAGTAGGACAAGGGAGGTTATTCTTCCCCTGTACTCAGCACTGGTCAGGCCACACCTTGAGTACTGTGTCCAGTTCTGGGCCCCTCAATTCAAGAAAGATGTTGAGGTGCTGGAGCATGTCCAGAGAAGGGCAACAAAGCTGGTGAGGGGCCTGGAACACAAACCCTATGAGGAGAGGCTGAGGGAGCTGGGGTTGTTTAGCCTGGAGAAGAGGAGGTTCAGGGGTGATCTTATTACTCTCTACAACTACCTGAAAGCACATTGTAGCCAGGTGGGGGTTGCCTCTTCTCCCAGGCAACCAGCAATAGAACAAGGGGACACAATCTCAAGTTGTGCCGGGGAAAGTATAGGCTGGATGTTAGGAGGAAGTTCTTCACAGAGAGAGTGATTGGCATTGGAATGGGCTGCCCAGGGAGGTGGTGGAGGCACCGTCCCTGGAGGTGTTCAAGAGAAGCCTGGATGAGGCACTTAGTGCCATGGTCTAGTTGACTGGCTAGGGCTGGGTGCTAGGTTGGCCTGGATGATCTTGGAGGTCTCTTTCAACCTGGTTGATTCTATGATCATATGATTCTATGATTAAGCTGCATAACTGCTTTTAGAAGCCCATTAAACCTACTAAGGACTAATATACTCGTGTCCTTCAGAAAAAGAACCATCCATAATATTTTATTACTACTGTGGCTAGTGCTGTTGTTGTTCAGCTCTACATTTGGAGCTGCTGAAGCTGGAACAGCTCTGCCAAAACTAACGAAGACAGCAGTTCCCACCAGAAGGAGAATCAGGTCTTGCCTGTTTACATGGAACCTTTCTCAAGATGGTGTGTTTGAAGAGATGCCTCTGCTGGTGCCTAAAAATAACTGTTTGGGCCAGTGTTGCAGTACTGGCATGAGTGTTACTGGGGCTGGATGAATCATTACTTGTAAATAGATTACAGGATTTTTTGGGCATTTTTGTTGGTCACAAATCACTGATGAACTGGTCTTGCTTCCTCAAGATAGACTGATTTTTCAAAGTGCTTGTCTGAAGATTTAGAAGAAAAATATTGCCTATGCAACCACGTTGTTAAGTTTGGCTGTTTACTGCTTGTGGGGTATAATTGGTCACTTCAAATTGCATTGCAGTTTGTATGCTCCATTGTTAAACATTGGGGTTTAGATACCAAATTAGAGCATGATTACAAATGATTAGTGAGTAGAACATACTCGTAATTATGCATGAATAGAACATGTTTGGATCTGAGGATTCATCTGGAAACAGACATTCCCAAACACGTTTGTGCCAATAAAAATCAGATAAAGGATAAAAAGGAGCATGAAGTTGGCAATGGAAGATATATTTAAAAAAAATACAATTTCATAAACTTCTTTCCCCACTGTTTATCATGTTCAGAATTTAGGCTTTCCATCGATGCATTTTGGAGCTTAGGAGTGCCCTTCTTAGATCAAACTTTCATTTGAAGGTTGACCTACAAAAGTTGTCAGGAAAATATAGTTCTTTCTTATTCAGAGACAGAAAATCAGCTGTCAAGCAGCTCAGGTTGACCTTGTGCACAAAATCATGAAAGCTTATCTCTAAACTGAGCCCTACAACTTGAGGCACAGGGTGATATTCAGATTGCCAGGCAAAGTTGTTACGTGGCAGCAAGGCTTGCATTCCCTGCCATTGCTGGAAAGCAATTACCTACACTAGGTAATTACTGAGTACCTACTAGGTGATCCTTTTGTGCTTCTCTGCCCCTCTGAAGTGAGTTTTCAGTATTGTGAGACTGTGTTACTTACTCTTCAATGCATGTCTTTACATCTCTGTGCAACTGTGGTTTTTTTTCAATCAGACATAGAATCATAGAATCATAGAATCGACCAGGCTGGAAGAGACCTCCAAGATCATCCAGTCCAACCTAGCACCCAGTCCTATCCAGTCAACTAGACCATGGCACCATGTGCCTCTTCCAGTCTTTTCTTGAACACCTCCAGGGACGGTGCCTCCCTGGGCAGCCCATTCCAATGGCAAATCACTCTCTCTGTGAAGAACTTCCTCCTAATATCCAGCCTATACCTACCCTGGCACAACTTGAGACTGTGTCCCCTTGTTCTATTGCTGGTTACCTGGGAGAAGAGGCCACCGCCCACCTGGCTACAATGCCCCTTCAGGTAGTTGTAGACAGTAATAAGATCACCCCTGAGCCTCCTCTTCTCCAGGCTAAACAGGCCCAGCTCCCTCAGCCTCTCAAATCACTCTTTACAAATGACCTGTTCTTGCATACATCCCACTTGTTTTTGCATCCTTTGCAAATTTAATCAATGGAAACGGTAGCAATGACAAAATCATGCACTGATAGACTGATAGTAACAAGTTCCCAAGTTAGATCTTTATTAGCTCTGTGTAATGTGGTGTTCAAAATCCATGGTCAAATAATTTGAAGGCAGTAACCTATGAATATATTGTATGAACACAGTTATCTGGGGAAGTGTGGCTGGAAATCTGTCTAGCAGAAAGGGAGCTGGGAGTTGTAATTGACAAACAACTCAATATGAGCAAGCAGTGTGCCCAGATGGCAAAGAAAGCCAATGGTATCCTGACTTGTATTAGAAATGCTGTGTCTAGCACGAGTAGGGAGGTGATTGTCCCCTTGTACATGGCTCTGGTGAGGCCATACCTTGAGTACTGTGTTCAATTTTGGCACCTCACTACAAGAGTGTTGGAGTATGGGCAGCGCTGAATGATCTGAAGTAACCAAACACGAGGGGTCATTAGTACATAGAGGAGGATGCAAAGTAAGGGAGTAGAGTGTCAAGGAAAACAACCTTGAGGAAATTGGCAGAGAAAGTGCAAAGTTAGCTGTGGGAGAGGACTAAGAGGGCTGGCCAATCAAGCTCGCTCCTAAGGTGTGTGAACAGCACGTACTCAACCTATGCAACCTGTCAGAGTTACACACCTAGTATGCTGAATGATTAGAGCCCTATATAAGCATTGCTTTTAGCCTGCAATAAAGGTTTGACTTATGCATCATATTGGTGTTCTGTGTCATTCCAGTCCCTGCATGATCAGAGAAACTCTGGCACAAGAGGGATGTGGAAGTGCTGGAGTGAGTGGCAGAGAAGGGCAAGGAAGCTGGGGAAGGGCCTGGAGAATAAATCTTACGAGGAGCAACTGAGGGAGCTGGGGATGGTTAGTCTGAAAAAGAGGAGGCTGAGGGGAGACCTCATTGCTGTGTCCAGCTACATGAAAAAACATTGTGGGGAGACTGCTGCTGGTCTCTTCTCACAGGTAATTAGTAATAGAACAAGAGGGAATGGCCTCAAGCTGTGACTGGGTAGGTTTAGACTGGAATATTAGACAAAAAAACAATCCCAGCAATCATGGACAGGCATTGGAATGAGCTTCTCAGAGAGATGGTGGAGTCACCAACCCTGGATGTGTATAAAAGTTGTTTGGATGTGGTGCTTGGGGATATAGTTTAGGGCGAACCTTGTAGAGCAGGGTTATTGGTTGGACTTGGGGATCCTGAGGGTCTTTTCCAACCCCAATGTTTCTGTGATCTTTATGAAGCAGAGCAATAGCTGTGAACAAAAAGACAATAAAAGAAGATAAAATAAAGTTTGTTTTTCCAGACCTGCAGTCCATGAAATTGTTTTGATTATTATTAATTGTACCTTAAATGTTGAAGCTTATGTCGATGGGCTTCTAAATGAAACCTCTCATTATGTGTCCAAGTTCAGCATCTGACTAGCAGATCTCCATTTTACTGGATCATCTCTCTGCTCTTAGTTAATATATGGAATGCATTGGTAATTCAAAGCTCTTTGAGTTTTTCCTGTTTTCTGTGCTGCTTTTTTCCCTCTAGGCTGCTAGACTTGTACATGTGTAATTAAAGCTGACTCTCCATCATGTTTTTTTTCATTCAGCATGCCAGGTTTTCTGGTGTATCTACAACATTTTATTGGGCAGATTTATTCTCCTGATTCTTCTGAAACCAGGGGAGAAATAGTGATGAACACATTATTTTTTTCCTGAGCCTTTGTTCAAAATGATCATTTCTGTTTCTAGCAATGGACCAATACTTGCTGCAGGAATTTTTCATTCTGATGTGCTTCTCATATGTCTCTTCTAACTATGTTGCCTGTTGATCTGTTCTTATATAGCAGTTTCCAGCAGAGTTCTGGGGTCTTTTTTAATTTGCAGTTTACTGCAATTATCCTTTTTTTTTGCATTCCTTCTATTTTGATTGCTAACATTTGAGTAGCATTTCTATCTTTTATATTTCACATTTTTTTTTCTCTTCCCCAGCAGGAATTCTTTTCTACTTGCAAATTTATAGCACTTTTTTTGTTTGTTGTTGTTTTTTTATGCTCAGTAGAATGTTCTTGAACAATTTCCAGTTCCTATTAATATTTCCCACATTAAATTGATGTTCCTAGCTTGTTAGAGCAACAGGGATTTTTTTAAGCTTGGACAAATTGTCCCTTTCTGTTTCTAACGGGTATCTCATTCAAAATGCATAATGTAAATGCAAGAGGGTCGTGATTAATGGTAGCCAGATATGGCAGTTCTGAATGAGGTCCAGTAGTTAATGTGTCTGCATTAGCTGCAAGATGCCCTGTGTTCAAAAATACATTGATTGAGTTGTTGTTGCTTTGTGTTACCGGGTTTGGTTTGGTTTGTTTTTCCTAGAGATGCTACCAAAATGATGGGGCAGACTTTATAATCGTGATCTCTGAAGTGAGGTGCAGGCACCTCAGGAATTTTGTGCAATGATCCATGGAAGTGCAGGGAAAAAAAATTAGAGAACTTCATTAGTACAGATAGGAAGTTTAGAAATAAATCCATAAACATATATTGAGGATACATGCTCAAAAATATTTTACTGGTAGGGATGCACAATCAAATATGATCTGTAGACCACTCGCTGCTCAGTGAGATACCTGGCAGGAACAGTCCTAGGCTCCAGTGATCCTAAAGGCAAGATCAAGAGAGCCAATGGCATCCTGGCCTGCATCAGGAACAGTGTGGCCAGTAGGACGAGGGAGGTTATTCTTCCCCTGTACTCAGCACTGGTCAGGCCACACCTTGAGTCCTGTGTCCAGTTCTGGACCCCTCAATTCAAGAAAGATGTTGAGGTGCTGGAACGTGTCCAGAGAAGGGCAACAAAGCTGGTAAAAGGCCTGGAACTCAAACCCTATGAGGAGAGGCTGAGGGAGCTGGGGTTGTTTAGCCTAGAGAAGAGAAGGCTCAGGGGGGACCTCATTGCTGTCTACAACTACCTGAAGGGAGGTTGTAGCCAGGTGGGGGGTGGCCTCTTCTCCCAGGCAACCAGCAATAGAACAAGGGGACACAGTCTCAAGTTGTGCCAGGGTAGGTATAGGCTGGATGTTAGGAGGAAGTTCTTCACAGAGAGAGTGATTGGCATTGGAATGGGCTGCCCAGGGAGGTGGTGGAGTCACCGTCCCTGGAGGTCTTCAAGAAGAGACTGGATGAGGCACTCAGTGCCATGGTCTAGTTGACTGGCTAGGGCTGGGTGCTAGGTTGGACTGGATGATCTTGGAGGTCTCTTTCAACCTGGTTGATTCTATGATTCTATGATTCTATGATCAGCTTTGAACAGCCTATTTCTAGTTGGTCCTGGCCACTGTAAGGATGTTGGGATAGGTGGACACTCAGTTGTGACTATCATGTGAGTCCTTATGTAGTCTTAGTCCATAAAATTAAAACTATCTGTGATTGTGAACTGTCTACAGCTTTCTAACAGTGTATCAGCTTGCATTTAAAAGTTTTTCCTCCCTCTTCCATCCCCACTGAATTGTGGTTTTCAAATGGTCCAGTCATATGAATTGCTCTTCTGGTAGTGAATATTTGAAATAAAATCTCTTCTATGATGTTTTCTCTTTTCTTTTTATCACCTTCTTTGATGGTGATCACTACATGGACACTTACAGTAACGTACTTTGCTTTATGTTGTTAGGCCACGCAGATTTGCAAGATAGGTTTGGACTCTGCTGGCTGGCTGGTGACAGCTTGTCACAGCAGGGGATGACTGCAAGTTGAGACGCAACGCAGTAGTCTGCCTCCAAAGCAGTTCCCGTGTTCTAGAAATGTCTAGGTTTAAGACCAATATTACACTAAGAACAGCTCTTGTTTTGAGGCAGCCTGTTAGACATTTTGCTCTGTGCAGTTGCGTGTCTCTGTGTGTGGGACAGTGTTTTTGTGGTGGTTTGGGTGTTCCCCGCCCCCCCTCCCCACACACACACACTTTAGAAATCACCCAGACTAGACTCAGCTGGCTCTGGAAATATGGATGAAGCTTATATTTACCGCTGGCACAATATACAAGCAGTTATAGACAGAAATATACAAGATAAAAGGTAATACAGAAACACAACTCCCCTCCCAGAAACCTGAGTCCCCAGGAGGGGCTCTCAACCACCTCTTCACCTTTCCTCTACCCCTCTCAACCTTACCCCAGTCCCAAGGAAGAATAGAGGTTCAGCCAGGGGGTTAGGAAGCAAAGTGGATTAGCCCAAAATGATAGGTTGGACTGGATGATCTTGGAGGTCTCTTCCAACCTGGTTGATTCTATGATTCTATAAAAACGGAGGATGAGGTTAGAGAGTAAGATGCAGCTCAGCCAGCAGCTCAAGTGAGAGTGGTTATCTATGTTTTTATTTCTTGTTCCTATACATCTCAGCAAGCCTATGAGGGAAGTAGACATCACCATTGTTTCCCTTTCACAACCTGGAATCTAGTTCTTCTCACCAAAACATTCTAGCTAGCTTCAAGACAGAATTTTGGAGAATTTACATTTTAGAGCATCTTAAAGTGCCCTAGCCCTGGGAACCTGATGGGATTTTCAGTCCTGGCTGAGTCTGATAGAAGTTGACATCTGTGGGCTTCTGTGAGGACTGTGGGAAGAACATACTAAATATATCAGGTTAGAGTCTACCCAAGCAATTTGTTAAGCTAAGAGCACTGTTTTGGAAAAGTATGCTGACTCATGGCAAAAGAGAGGAAGGTTTGGGTTTGGTTTTTTAAAGTAGTAGGCTAGTATGGTAGAATCTAGGTTAATGTCCCCTGTGACAGAGCAAATCTCTAAATGCCTCTGTCCATATAAGCTCTATTCATGCAGTAACTTTTTTCCTCTGCCTTCGTTGATTATAAATGTCTGGAGTGAGAAGTGTCTGGGAGTGTCTCCAATGATGTATGTGAAGACACTCTGGGTCCCTTGTTTCAGCTGGGGGTTCTGCCAGCTGCTGCCCTGCAAGCAGTATATGGCAGTAAGATTTGGAGGAGTGATCGTGGCTCTTTTTGCTTCTATTTTACATTATGGTGTGGCAGCAGCTCTAAAAATCAAGCCAAGGTACCCTGGCAGCAAATGCAAAAAGAAGTGCATGTTAATAGCATTGCAGAGTGGTGCAGAAAGCACAGGGATCACAGAACCATGGGATGGTTTGGGTTGGGAAGGATCTTTAAAGATCCAGTCAGCCTCCTGTAGGAAATGACATCTTTCATTGGACCACGTTTCTCAAAACCCCATTCAACATGACCTTGAACACTTCTGATGATGGCACATCCACAGCTTCTCTGGGTCACCTGTCTCACCATCCCTCATGGTAAAGAGTTTCTTATGTCCCGCCTAAACCTACCCTCTTTCAGTTGAAAACCATTGTTCCTTGTCCTGTCACTGCAGGTGTTAGTAAAAGGCACCTCTCTGTTTTTCTTCTAAGCTCCTTTTATATATTGAAAAGCTGCTGTAAAGCCTCACTGGATCCTTCTCTTCTCAGGACTGAACAACCCCAACTCTCTCAGCCTTTCTTCATAGGAGAGGTGTTCAGCTCTCTGATCATTTTTGTGGCTTTTTTCTGGACTCACTTCAACAGGTCCATGTCTTTTACAACATTCAGAGCTGAATGAATACTCTAGATGGGATCCCAAAGGAGTAGAGACAAAAATCCACTTGGGAGAACCAGGTTAGTTTTAACCCGGATGAGTTTCTTGCTCTGTTTCTTCTCCCATCCGGATGATCTCTGCCACTGGCCCAAGGAATGGAAAGCACCACAGAGGGAAGAAGCAGGCAGTGAGATGACTGCTGCTGACAGAGGTCCTGCCTTATGCCAGCTGGTTACGTCTGCAAAGCTACAGCCTGAACCATGCAGCAGCTCAGACCAAACCTGGCCTTGTGTTTTACTTGAGCAGTGAGAATAGCACACAATGGAAAACTAGAAATTGCTGACACCAAATAGCATTTCCCAACATATTTATTAGATTTCCTGCCCCAGCATCATGATTCTGCAGGCTTCTTATGTTACATTAACAATTCCATCTCAAGAGAAGAGAAGTTGCTTCGGAGGCACAGAGTAAAATGAGATTTACTACAATGCATTTCCTACAAGAATTTGAAGATTTCATTTAAGTTCATGATGTGTATCTTTTTAATTTCTCAGGTTCAGCTATTTGGTAGCTTATCTGGAAACATCTTTTAGTGAAAGCTATCACTTAGTTCTAAGGTGGATGTAATTCTGTGTCTGAATGTGCTTTGGATCCTGATTCCTTACCCAACAGACCGAACTTGCCTAGTCGATGGAAATAATTTCCATTGTGTTTCTCTCAAGAGATCAAGAGTTTAAAGCAGAGCATTTGTACCTCTGTAAAATTTGAACCCAGAACCCTCCAGCTCCAACATTTTATTTTCACGACTTAAGTTTGTTCCCCAACTACTTAATTTCAAAGGGGTAGCAATCCACCAGGCTTCCCTTTAGAAAGCAAATGAAAAGCAGATGTCTGTGCTGAGTATTGCACAGCTCTGTACAGCAGGCGGGAAACTTCGCGTAATAAAATTACTCAGTGTGGAAATTCCTGACTGTGGCCCAGTTCATGAAGCTTATGAAGAGCCCTGCCACGAGTTTGGTTTTGCCTTTTGAAATTAAGGGTAGGGGGAACAAAGTTAAGTAATGAAAACGAAGTCCCAAAGGCTGGAGGGCTTTGGGTTCGAATTTCATAAAAGCTTTAAGACGAGGTTTTAAAACTGATCCTTGGAGTGAACTGCAGTGGGAAGTGTTGTCAAAATCTGGAGAAGCTGGTGCAGCTCAGTCTTTCATCAGAAAAAAAATGTACAGTTCTCAGGCAAAAAGGTTTTTCAGTAAAGGCTTTCTTTAGCTGTTGATGTTAGCTTGTCTCAGTGTCTGCTGGAATACAGGACTTTATCCAGTGGTTCACTTTTGACTTAAATGTCTAGTCTAAATCCTTTGTTTGCTTTTTAAAACACGTTACACTGCTTGTTTCAGCTTCAAGTATAGTACTTCTGCCGTGGTTTAAATTATAATATCCTAGAAATTATTCACTAATAATCACCAAGATGAATTCTTAATTATTTTATACCTTATGAGGCATTTGTCCATCATTTAAGAGACTTTTTACCTCCCTGTATAGTAGGGAAAAAAGATGGTGACGAGGATCAGAATTTATTATTTAAATATTAGTTTTATCTAAATAAAGTACAAAATCATTTGCAAAATAGAAACAAATTATGTCATCATAGAATCAGAGAATGGTTTGAGTTGGAAGGAAATTTAAAGATCATCTCATCAAACCCCCCTGTCATGGATGGGGATATCTTTCACAAGATGAAGTTGCTGGAAGTCCTGTCTAAGCTGTCCTTGAACACTTCCAGGAAAGGAACATCCACAGCTGCTTTGGGCAACCTGTTCCTGTGTTCCATTATCCTCACACTAAAGATTGTGTTCATTATGTCTGATACACATCTGCCCTCTTTCAGTTTGAAACTTTTACCCATTGTCCTAACATCACACTTCTTGATAAAGTCTCTCTGCCTGTCTTTCCTGTTGGCCCCTTAACATACTAGAAAGCCACAATAAGATCTCCCTAAAGCCTTCTCTTCTCCACACTAAACAACCCCAGATATCTCAGCCTGTCCTTATGGGTGAGGTGCTGCAGCTCCTCGATCATCTTTATGCTCCTCCTCTGGACCCATTCAAGCATGTCCATGTCTTTCTCTGGGGACCCCAGAGCTGGACATGGTAATCCAGGTGGGGTATCACCAGACCAGAGAGGAAAATTCACCTCTCTCAACCTGCCAGGCCAGTCAGCTGGCCAGACTTCTTTAGATGCAGCCCAGGATGCAATTGACTTTTTGGGCTGTGAGCACACATTGCTGGCTCATACTCAATTTTTCATCCACCAATACCCCAGAGTCCTTCTCCACAGGGATGCTCTCAATTGACTCAGTAGATGAGGGAACTGAGTGCACTATCGGTAAGTTTGCAGGTGACATTACATTGAGTGAGAGTGTGGACCTGCTTCAGGGTCAAAAGGCTCTGAAAAGAGATCTGGACAGGCTCCATCAATGGGCTGAGCTCAGTCATATGAGGTTTAGCAAAGCCCAGTGCCAAGTTGTGCACTTGGGTGACGACAAGCCCATGCAACACTACAGGACTAGGGAAGTGATTGTCCCCTGAACTCGGCACTGGCGAGGCTGCACATTGAATACTGTGTTCAGTCTCGGGCCCCTCATTACAAGAAGGACATTGAGTTGCTGGATCATATCCAGAAGAGGGCAACAAAGCTGGTGAAGGGTCTAGAGAACAGGTTTCATGAGGAGTGGCTGAGGGAATTGGGATTGTTTAGTCTGGAGAAGAGGAGGCTGAGGGGAGACTTTATTGCTCTCTACAACTACCTGAAAGGAGGTTGTAGTGAGGTGGGTGTTGGTCTCTTCTCCCTAGTATCAGGTGGTAGGAAGAGAGGAAATGGCCTGAAACTGTGCCACAGGAGGTTTAGATTTGATACTAGGAAAAAAGACCTTTACAGAAAGAGTGATCAGGCATTGGAATGGGCTGCCCAGGGGAGAGGTGGAGTCACCATTCCTGGAGGTGTTCAAGAAATGCATGGACATGTAACTCTGGGACATGGTTTAATGGCCATGGTGGTGTTAAGTTGATGGTTGTACTCAATGATCTTAAAAGCTTTCTCCATCTGAAACAATTCTATGATTCTATGTCTCATCCATGTATCCACCTTTGGGATTGCCCTCACTAAGGTGCAAGATCTTGCACTTGACCCTGTTGAACTTCATGAGGTTCACAGGGATCCACTTCTCCATATTATTAGATAGGAAATGACATATCTGTAAATGTTCTTGGTATGCTTCAGTTAAAATACTCTACAGGATCTACATTCACAGAACCTGACTTTCAGCAAACAGAAGGCTTGTACTCTGCCTTGAGCAAGAATTAGCATCTACCTTCAAAAACAGCTTGTCTGGGAAGATGCAGCTAAGCCTCCGTATCTTCCCTTCCTACCTTTGCACGTGCTGTTGCAGAAACCAGCTGGTTGTACTGCAACTTGGGTTAATGTGAAGTGTGGAAAAAATGGAGCTTAGCACAAATGCAGGTAGGCACTGCAGTTACTGCTTACCTGGGTATGTGCAGAGGTGCAAGGAAGGT
This sequence comes from Pogoniulus pusillus, assembly GCF_015220805.1. NCBI lineage: Eukaryota > Metazoa > Chordata > Aves > Piciformes > Lybiidae > Pogoniulus > Pogoniulus pusillus. The sequence goes on from NC_087273.1 coordinate 29,047,869, forward strand.
GACTGTATATCAGAGAAGGTATTAACTGAATCCTGAGGACGTGGGGGGAAATCCTGTATACATACTAGAGAAGTCAGTTGTTAAAGTAAGGTATAATGAGAAATGGATAAAAGAGGGGAAATTATATGGGACCACACTGAAAACGTTCCAAGTTGCCAACCCTAATTAGTGTTTGTGAAATCCCTGACTGTTGCCATGGCATTAAACGTGGTACTACAAATGCAGCATTCTGAGTTCTTCACAGGATCAAGCAAAGTTGGAAAGGAGCAAATCCCTGTGTAAACATCAATATCATCAATTAATTAGGAATCACAGCAAGATAAATAATAAGACCCCAGGAAAGGTAAATTAATTTCTGTTTTCTGTGTGCTACGTTGGAAAGTTACCTCAGTGTCAAGGCATCTCTGTAATTCACTTTCATTCTACCATAGTGCTTAATCATGGACCACAGTGGAAGTTGTTGTGGAGGAAGTATTTTAAGACTTTACTTAGCAGGTTAAGAACATTGAGTTATTTAAACTACTTCAGCTAAACACATGTCTTTCTTTAAATATCACTTGGTTTGATTATTGAGATAAAAGTCTGCCTAAGCAAGCCTGGAATTCTCCATTCTTTTAAAAAATACATCATGTGGCAGGGAAAGGACATCCAGGTTATCAGGTCCAGTCAGCATAGGTTTTATGAAAGGCAGGTCCTGCTTGACTAACCTTCCTTCTATGATTTGCTTACTGGATGAGGGGAGGGCTGTGGATGATGTCTACCTGGACTGTAATAAGGCCTTTGACATAATTTCCCATAGCATTCTTCTGGAAAAGTTGGCTGCTCATGGCTTGGGTGAGTGGCTGCTGTGCTGGTTAAAAAAACCTGGCTAGATAGCTGGGCTAGAAGATTGGTGGTGAATGGAGTTACATCCAGTTGGTGGTTGATCACAGGTGGTCTTCCTCAGGGCTTAGTGTTCGAGCTGGTTCTTCTTCATACCTATCAATGATCAGGACAAGGGGACTGAGTGCTCCCCCACTAAGTTTGCAGATGATACCACATTGAGTGGGAGTGTTGATCCTCTTGAGGGTAAAAAGGCTTTACAGAGGGATTGAGGGATCTGGACTGGCTAGATTGATTTACCGAGGCCAGCGGTACACAGTTCCATAAGGCCAAGTGCAGAGTCCTGCACTTGGGTCACAGCAGCCCCATGCAATGCTAGGGCACTGTGGCTGGAAAGCTGCCTAGCAGAAAAAGGCCTGGGGTGTTGATGGACAGCTGGCTGAGGGTGAACCAGCTGCGTGCTCAGGTGGCCTGGATCAGCATCCTGGCCTGGATCAGAAATGGTGTGACAAGCAGGACTGGGGAAGTGATTGTCAACTGTACTCAGCACTGGTGGGGCCACACCTCCCATACTGTGTTTGGTTTTGAGCCCTTCCTTACAAGAACGCTGAGTTGCTGGAGCATGTCCAGAGAAGGGCAGCAAAGCTGCTGGAGGATCTAGAGCACAGGTCTTAGGGGGAGCGACTGAGGGAACTGGGGTTGTTCAGCCTGGAGAAAAGGAGGCTGAGGAGAGACTTCATTGCTCTCTACAGCTACCTGAAAGGAGGTTGTAGTGAGGTGGGTGCTGGTCTCTTCTCTCAATTACCGAGTGATAGGAGGAGAGGATATGGCCTGAATTTGTGCCAGGGGAGATAGTAGGAAAATTTTCTTCACTGAATAGTTAGGCATTGGAATAGGCTGCCCAGGGAGGTGTTGGAGTCACAGTCCCCAGAGGGAATATAGAAGATATGTAGATGTGTCACTTAGAGACATAATTTAGTGGTGGATGTGGCAGTTATGGGTTGGTCTTGATGACCTTAAAGGTCTGTTTCAACCTAAATCATTCTAGGAAAATGCAAAATGATGAAGAAAAATGACATGTTTTTTCCTCATCATCTTGTCTCTTGCATGACTTTTGAATCTTGTACTTGACATTAAAGTAGTTCCATTACACATGTGTAAGTATCTTGCCATATACATAATATCTATACACATCTGCAATTCTACCCTTTAAAGAAAATCCTTGCTTTTGTGAGTTTAGGTCAGAAACTTGGTCTTGACAGACTTTCACAGACATGTCACAATTTCATGTATTCAAATTTCTTCTGTAACCAAAGGCAGGCAGAATTATTCAGTATTATGAACACAAAATGTGCTCTGGTGGCCAAGGCCACTGCTGTTCTTGGGTGTACTAGAAGTGCTGTGGTTAAGCAGGTTGAGAGAGGTTCTCCTACTCCTCTACTCTGCCCTGGTGAGCCCACATTTGGAATACTGTGTTTGGTTCTGGGACCCTTAGTTCAATAAGAACAGGGAGCTGCTTGATAGAGTCCAGCACAGAGACACAAAAATGAATAGGGGGATGGAACATCTTCCTTATGAGGAGAGACTGAGGGAGCTGGGGCTCTGCTGCTTGGAGAGGAGGAGACTGAGTGGTGACCTCATCAATGTCTATAAATATGTAAAGGGCAAGTGCAACCAGCAATAGAACAAGGGGACACAGTCTCAAGTTGTGCTGGAGGAGGTATAGGCTGGATGTTAGGAGGAAGTTCTTCACAGAGAGAGTGATTTGCATTGGAATGGGCTGCCCAGGGAGGTGGTGGAGTTGCCGTCCCTGGAGGCGTCCAAGAAAAGCCTGGCTGAGGCACTTAGTGCCATGGTCTAGTTGACTGGATAGGGCTGGGTGCTAGGTTGGCCTGGATGATCTTGGAGGTCTCTTCCAACCTGGTTGATTCTATGATTCTAAGGGGAGGGAGTCAGGCTCTTCCTGGTGATGTCCAAAGATAGGACAAGGGGACATGGGTGGAAGTTGAGGCATAGGAAGTTCCATGTAAACATGGGGAAGAATTCTTTCCCTGTGGGGGTGGCAGAACACTGGAACAGGCTGCCCAGGGGGATTGTAGAGCCTTCTTCTCTGGAGATTTTCGAAACTCACCTGGATGTGTTCCTGTGTGATCTGATATAGACGATCCTGCTCTGGTAGGGAGGGTTGGACTGGATGAGCTTTCGAGGTTCCTTCCAACCCCTAACTTTCTGTGATTCTGTGAAAAACAAAGGTGCCTAATGTTAAAAAAAAGAAAATAGAAGAAAAATTACTTTTTTTCTTTTTTAATATGATAAAAAAAGTTCCTTTTTCTTTTATCTGACAAATCACCGTGTTGGTAATTCTCACAAATGTCTGGAAAGCTGCCTTTTGCTGCTAAGAATATGGTTAACTGACTCCCCATTTCTTCACTTACTGCAGCAGTAGTTTGGCACTTTAAGAAAGTTAATTTCTGTCAATGGGTAATTACTGTTTCATCCATATTTTGCAGTACTCCTAGTGGTTGGTTCCATTAATTTGATAGAGAATGGCTAAATGCCTCTTTTCTAAATACAGCTGAGTTTGTATCACAGCTCAGTGCCAAAACAGGTGACTGACCAGGGTTTAAAATTGTCTCATGGAAGACTCACACATGCAGGGCAAACAAGATCAGTCTGAATACGTGGGTTATTTTGAATTTTTCAATGCTTTTAACTTTTTTGCATAAAGATTGGTGCAGTAGCAGCATAAATTGCCCAAGGAAAGAAAGGGAGAAGGAAGTAAGAGCATTCACTGGACTTTAGGTCAGAAAACAGAAGGTTTTATTCCCAGCTCTATGTGGTATGCCCTTGGACAAGGCACTGCCCTCCTGTTTTTCCTGTGTTGTTCCTCTTTTTCTTGTCTTTGTGGCCTGGAGCTTCTCCTGGGAGGATATTGGAGGTGCTAATTAGGGTAGCTAGCAAAAATGGGGTCTTGATCTCTATTGTGGCCTCTAGGTGTTGCTATAATACAAATAATTAATCAGCAGACGTGTTTCCTAGGGGCCACAGAGGGAGTTGCCAGTTCTTTGTCAAGAGACGTGATTCATTTTATACAATTAAACCTCTCTCTTCCCCTCTTCTCTGCAACATAACTGCAATTTTAGCTTTGTATGCTGGACAAGTAAACCTAGACGTGAAAAGTAAAAATAGGAAAGCTGTAGAAAGAGATTTGACTCTCCTCTAATTAAAGCTGCTCATTTTGAGGTGCCTGAGTGCCAGCTTCTCCTTCGAGGATGGCCTCGACTAGAGGAACCCACTATTGCATTCCTGACTCAGCCCAACCTTCCACTTCCATAAACAATTATCAGGCATCATATCTCTTTGCAAGGACTCTGCTACCTGATGTGGTTCAAGAGTGTAAGCACATAAGGCACCCATAGGACCCAAGTGTAGATCATCTCTATCAGGACACACTTCTGTTCTAATGTCTAAGAACACAATTTAATTGTCCTGTGAGTAACTACCAGTTGAGATACTTAGGAATTTAGTGAGGATAAGCTTTGTCTCGTAGGGTGAAAGTTCAGACCTTTGTGCAGGTTGGTCACCCAATTGGCATGCTTTACCTGACAGAAGACAGTGATGCAAAATTCATTGCCATTATCATAAATGATTCTAAGACTCAGAGTTTAAATTTTAAAAGAAGGTGTGGCTGTTGGAGCAAGATTTCTAGCTCAGACATAAAAGAATGACAGAGAAACTTACAAGTGGAAGCTCCGAGTGGAGAGGTGAACATTCTAGGGGTAGGTCATATAGTGGCAATGGTGGGTAAGTTAATATAGTTTCATTGGAGCATCAAGAGCTTTATGTCTGGAAGCACAGCTTGTACCTTCCCCATTCCTGCTTCTGCTGTGTCTGCTGCTGTCTTCCCCCAGCCCTGTTTTGGCTGCTGCTGCTTTTGCTGCTTTGTCACTGCTTGACCCCCTTCCCCATCTTCCTTAAGGTTATTACATTTTCTGTAGTAGCTTATTCTCCTTATCCTGTTAAACTATAAGAAATACAATTTCATTTTTCCTGACCTTCCAAAAATCGATGTTGTAGTGAGTTTACCGGGGGAGGGATCTGCCCTAACCTGGGTCATACCGTGTAGAAAAAAAGCAACAAATAATCTGGAAGAATTGAGCAACCTTTTTAGTCACATTTGCAAAGGAGCTGCCAATCCTGCCACCTGCCGCAGCACATCGTTTGATGTAACCTCCAGCCGAGCAGTTGCTGCAGAGGCTTTCGCAGAGGTGTGCTGGAGCCACCAGTACTTATGGCGATAGCTGAAATAGTGGCAGATGCTTCTCAAGATGCATTTGCAGCCAGTTTTGCCTGCTAAGGGATAATTGATCCCTCTTGCAAAGCAGAGGCACAGGAAGGAGAGGAACTGGATGCACGTTTAAAGAAAGTGCTGCAGGTGCCTGCTGGAGCAATGTCTCACCATGATTTACTGACACAAAGGAGTGGGAGGTGGAATGAGAGCTTTGCCCTCTTTCTACCTGGACAAGGATGCTGCAGAACCATGAGCCCTACAGCCACCCCCTCCCTCACTTACGGTTGCCATCATCTGTGAGTTCTCTACAATCCCTTCCTGGCATGGAGAAAGCAGAGTGAGTGACAAGCAGTCTCTGCTCTGGTCCATATGTAGTTCAACCACATGACAACCGTGGTGCAGCTCTTAATACATAAGAGATTGCAGAACTAGTTCCTGCAGGTCTTACTGTAATAAAAGCTATTTTAATCAAAAGATTAGCCATTTAATTGCCAGTGTCCTTAAGCATGCTTGACCAATTTTTTCCACTTTTAAGACCCAAGTAGACATTTTTTTTTTTAATGTTTTATAAATGATAAAAAATTCACATCAGATTTCAACAGCATGAAATGTACTTATTCAACACACATGGGGCCTCTGGAAAAAATGTTATTCAATTTAATAATTTTAATTTACATTGTATATGTACAAGAGCATTTCTTTCAACCCACAGGTTAACACCACCAAAAAGGAGGAGGGAAAAAAAAAAAGATAAAGAAAAAAAGTACTGTGGTTAGAGGAGTGAAGAAACTCTTGAAACACTGTTGTCTGAAATAGAAGCAAGGCACTCTCCCTTAACACCTGATATATTCCTGAATTCTGCCTGGAAAAAGGCATGTTCACACTGAGAGAGCTCTAAGAAAAGTAAGATAATTTATTCTCCATCGACTCTTTCTGTTATCACTGTGACCTGTCACTGGTTGTACTCTAGGATGAGTCTGTGTATTGAAGTTGACATGAAGGACGATTCCACAGATGACGGGATTTGGGAGAGTATCACAGTTAAGACTATCTATGGAAGACTGGAGGACACCAGCTACGTGAATTCTCACATGGGGCTCTGGACCTGCTACCTCCCACTCACATTCCACTCAATAAATAAACCTTGCTCAAAAAAAGAAAGCGATTTCACCTTACTATGCTGATTCGCTTGAAAATTCTTTGTAAGGGCTAACTTGCAAGGGGCACCTGCAAGCCCTCTTCTGGCTGGTGCTCAGCACCTGGAAGGATTTGTCCCTAGATAAAAGTGATTTCTCAAGGGCCCTTGTGTCTTACACAAGGAGACAAAAGTAAACATACTTTTGGATTTTGTGTCTGTATGTTTTTGTATGTGCACATGTGTGTGAATGTGTGTGTATATATATATATATATACACTTATATATATATATTCAGTATATACAAAAGCAAATTCAGTCAAAATATATTTGTCTTGCTGGTCAGGCTCGTTACAGCAACCTACAAGAAACATTAGCATCTCTGATATTTAATTATGCTATTATGTTTGCACATAAGCTTAAAAGTCAATACAAAAAGCAATACTTCTCCAAATATTATCTGCAGGTAAACCGGAAATATTAACTATAGTGATTAGAAGTCTGTTTCCTTATTGTCACTACTATAAATCTTGATATAAGAATAATTTTTTCATAAAAGCACATCCAAACATAGTAAGTGATAAAATACCAGATTACTATTTGAAAACCATACAGTGACTCGATATCTGGGTTATCCTTTGCAGCAATTAGGCAATTCATTTGGCATCTGTTTGATTGTATAATTTAATTTCCATATAAACAGCATAGTTTAAAAAAAGACAAAAAGCTAGAATGTTTAAAGCTAACAAAAAAAAAAAAAAAATACAGTGACATCAGGTTGACATTCAAAAATTCCCTTAGCAAAATGACCAACAAAATTTTGACTCGATACAGTGCATATAAAGTTTGTTGTTTTTTTTTTCTTTTCCTTTTCTTTAGAACTAAACTCCTTAAATATTATTTGAATTTAGCAAAACAGGAGCAAAATTTTAATATCAAAGTGCTAAACAGTACTGCCTTAGAAGTCACTGCAAATAAACTGTAAAATAACTCTGCTTGTGATTTGACAGGTATTTTATATACAAATGGTTAAGAAAAAGACAGGCGCGCGCACACACACGCACACACACGCACACAAACATAGGTATATACATATATATATATACACCTTATATATATGTATATAGTTCTCCAACTGGTGCATCTGAGTCAGTGTGAACACCCCATTTTAGTTGATCCTGTGTAACAGGGCTCCCAGGAGCTGGCAGTCGTTGCAATAAATACAGGCAAAGCCGTTACGATATACCATGCATACAAACGTTTATACAAATAAAGACACTATGCAACAAATCCGTTCATATTAATATGGCATCAAACAGTATAAACATACAAAAAGGAGTACGAACACGGAATGTTTGAACGCAGCCCACTAAACCCTTCCTAGCACTTACATTCATACTATTTTACAAGACTTGCTTGCTCTGGAAAACCATCCTCTGTCTGCTTACTAACTAGTTAAAAGCCTAAAACTGGACGATCCCTGATGCTGACCCTGTGTGCTCCAATCACTACTTGCTTGGATTTCCTTAGCTGAGGAACAACTGAGCCGCAGCTGCTCCTGTGTCTTCCACATACATTTGTCAATAAGTCACGCTACATGGAATCAAGTTTGGAAAACTCTGTCAGGTAAGTTAGTGCATGTAATTTTCTCATTTGATTTCTTCCGTTTGTTGTCATAGTAAAATAAATTAGTTAATAAACGAGACTTAGTAAGACAGCACTTTAAAAAAATTGCACTTGAACGTGGGAGCTAACAGCCATTGTCATTTTGCTATATTTGATTGGTAGGAAATGTTCAATTGAATGTACTTTGCTAAAAAAGTGAATTTTCTTTTAGATTGTGCTGATGTATGTGCCCTTGATGCAGGAAGTATGCTAAAGGTATCCTCACAAAACACATACTACCCTGGCAAACAACTATTTGCTGTTCTTGTTTATCAAACACAGCTTCTACAATTTTACTCCTCATACACCATGAGGCATTAAACAACAGGTTTAGAACAGTCATGTTAACCTTTTACTGCTGCTGGGATAGCATTGTCCAAAAGTGCCATAATAGCCATTTAAAAAACCCAAATCACACAAAAGAAAAACAAAGAACACAACCCCAAACCAGTAAGCCAGTAAGTTTCAGGCCTCGAGTTGTAAGGACAAAGCGCCAGAAAAGACTTCATTTTAGACTCGGAGCTGCTTTTCTGTTAAGTGAGGGCAGAAACGTTAGCTGTAAGTCACGATCCATTTGCCTGCTCTGGTGGGCGTTTGCCTTTCAGGAGGGGGGTTTGACTCAGAAAGGTAAGGTGTCCAGAAACAGCCTGTCGATAACGGAAGGGGCTGGCACCAAATCTTCCAGTTTCAGGTAAAAGATGCGCTGCAGTCCCAGTGTGCAGAGAGAACGCAGGTCGGCCAGGACACCCAGTACCTTCGGCTCTGCAGACTCGAGCGGTTGTCCTTTGTTTTGGCAACTGAAAGTTAAGTGATCTTTCAAACTGCTTGTGATCTTGTTGCATAGCTCTTCCACTTTCTTTGGTTCTTTTAATCCATGTCGTTCTGCAATGCAAGAGGGGGAAAAAAAAAACCGTCAGCCTCCCTACCATAAACTGAGAGAACTCCTTTACTTTCACTGTAACCCATACCCACACTTGGGTACTCAAAGCAAAAAATCCTCTGAAAGCATAAGATCTCTCAGAACAGTCGGGGTTATACGATGTCACAACCTTTCCTCCACGCAAAACAAGAGGTGGCAACTGCCCTTTTCTCCTTAGCTGCTAAAATAGGTGGCAGAGATGCTCAATTATGACTGAAATTCTAGTACAGGGAGTCCAAGCAGCCTGTGTATCTCACATAATTTTCATGATATGAGACAGAATTAATTGGGTGATTTTCCAGCAAAACTATCACAGGAGGTGTTTTGGAGATTTCCGTGCTTCCCCACCAGTTGTGAATGCTCAATAACTATGGCAACCATTATTTATTCAGTGAATTCAAGTGGCGATCGATATCCTTAGCCAGCTCCATCAGCGCCCAGCCTAGAATTCCACCAGGAATTTGCAGACACTCTAATAAGAAACTAAAGGCACCTTACCACCCTTTGTTTTTTTGATCAGCTGCTGCTTTATAGTTTATTCATCTTTAAAAGGTCTAAGATAAAAGAAGACTGGAAGTGAACTATTTTGCTTTGAGTGAGCAGTGCCTACAGTGAAAAGGCTGCTGGTTTATCCAGCACAAAAATCTCAGCATTCCTTGAAGGAAGACAAGCTGGGGTTCATCCCCCTTCAAACAGCCTTCTTTAATACTACAACAATGTTAAAGCATCCACAGTTTTAAAAGCATAAGTAGAAACAGTTAGATTCATGATTTGTGAAAAGCAGGCTCTTCACAGGTACATGGGGAAATAATTTTGTATTTGCTATCAAGTTTTAGTGTCTAAATTAATATAACAATTCACAAGAATAATCTCAAATGGTTTTGTCATGTTTTGATTTGCCTTTGACTTTGAAATTCATAGATAGACAGAATTGGCTTCATAATAAAGTAAACTTATACATGAAATACAATTATGCCAGGTGGGGCAGTCTAAGAAAATGCAGGTTAAATTAATTTTTATCAACTAGAAATATAAAACCAGTGACAGCAGCAGATGAGGGGCAACAGTGGCAGTTCTCACGTTTGATGCATTTGAAGTCATCTGCCTTCCCTGCCCTCACTTCCATCCCTGCCCACCACAGGTCATTCTGTGCTCACTGCCCCCCAAGTCTTGCTCCTTTACTCCAGAAGTGATGAACAGATACTCTCTCTGTCTGTCCCCTAATGAAAGAGCACAGTTTGCTTCCAGAAGCAGGCATAAGGTCTACAGCAGGCACAGCAGTGCCCTCCTCAAGCATGTACTCCTCGCTGCCTCCTCTTAGACCTGCTTTGGCTAGATGCTCTTGACAAACCAATAAAGCAAAGCAGATGGGATTCAATGAAGGCAGTCAGGAGTGTAAAAGTCTGATTTTGCACCAATACTCACCCATTCTATGCTTTTTTCTCAACTTTATTTACTCAGGCAGAGCTAGCTCCTGAAGAATACTAGCTTGGGATCAGAATCAGATGTCAGTGCAGACATGTATATCTCTGGCCAGAAGCTGCTCTGCTGCTCTACCATTTAACTAGCATCAATCTGTCCTGTTGCTTCAAAGCAACATTCATCCAAGCGGTAACATCTGCTTCAGACATCTTTTTCACCTTGCAGGAATTAAAAACCCTAGGTATGCTAAGTGCCTTGTTTACATTAAAACACAAGGAGCCAATGAATATTTAAAGCCTTTCCAGCAAATGGTGTATGGTGTAATTATGTAAGCCTTAACTATACAGGTCACTGAGAGTAAATACTTAGGGAGATTCTGCCATTAAAAATCTTGGCAGATAAATATTTCATGCAGGTTTGAAAAGCTGTGAGGTTGGGTTTTTAACTGAGAGAATCTGCAGGACATTAATCCTGCAGTCTTTAAAGAGTTCTCATCTTTTTTATTTGTTTTGAGATGATTTTTCTGACTAAGTGAAGGAAACTGAAATACTAGAATGGATCCAAAACCTGACAACAAATTAGCAGAGTACATTTTTAAACCAATGTCTCAGTAAGTGTGTACCTTGCTGCAGAGCGTGGAAAATTATCTCCGGCTCTGGAGCACACAGCAACGTTGTTAACATTTCCAGACAGAACTAAACAGGTTTTGTCTCACACTGACAAGTTCAGAAGGTTTCATGAAGTCTTTGGTGGCTAGCCATGAAACATAACATTGCAAAACACAAAGATTATGATATTAGTAGCCTTGCTTTACATAACAAAATCATGAAATTCAGAATTAAGAGATACTCTGTCCTTAAGCCAGTCTCTGGTGCTACAGTATTAAAGTAGTCTCCAATAAACCTGGCTGTGCTCTCCTGCGTAAATTGCCATGCAGTAGCCTTTGCCACTTGCAGATCTCTATAATGGTAATATCTCGTGAGTGGAGTTGCCTCAGAGATTCACTCTCCAATGCCTAAGACATCCCTTGTGGACCTACCAAAAGTCAAAGCCATCTATGCGAAAGCCCTAGTAAAGGGCACTGCACAAACTGGCACTGCCATCGCAGCCTCTGGTGGTTAGTATACACAGCTAGCTTTTAAAAAACAGCTCCTCTCTTTGGTAGATTTGGGCAGTCTAGGGTCTAATATAGTCAAATATTTACACTTCATAGAGTTCAAATAGCAGGAAACACATCTTCTTGCCTTTTCCACAGAACCAGTTTCATTTGAGCCAAACAAGGCCCACAGTCTTCCTTACTGAATCTGAAAGGAGATGTGTGAAGCACCTGTGGTGCGTGTGTACACTGCTGCAGAAGCTGATGCCCTCTAAACCTTTGCCATCTCCCATAGGATGTTCTTGTCCACACAGGAAGGACCATTCCAATATTTATCCCAATAAGGACAGCTAAAGTGGATAGATTCTTCTCTGATTGAAGAGGTGTGTAAATGTTTCTGCATTCAGACTTCATTGTTCTTAATGACAAGTATAAAAGGCAGGCATAAAGTGAATATAGAACTATCAGCCTTGTGGTTTAGGATACTATTGATTTTTGCATTAAAAATGGTGATTAATGGCAAAGATGCTCTCCATAAACCTGTTAAAATGATTCATCAGAAGCCTTGCCTCTACAGCTCTGCAAACTTAGCAGCTCATCCTAGCAGACCAGACACAGCAACTATCATACACCTTTCCCCTTTCCCCAGGAATCCCAGTGCAATTCTGAGTTACAATTACACTGATCAGCACAATGCTGTCAGAAGAAAAGTAAAAGAGTAGGAAAAGCCATCACCAACTCTGCTAGCCCTTCTGTCCCTAATCTCTGACATGGGCTAGATCACACACCAGGGCTGGGCAGACTCCTGCTTTTGTGAGAAACACCTCTCAAAGAGGGCAGGTACTTTGAAGACCTTGTGCAGCTCAAGGCCCCTTGGGCTGTGCCCTCTGTGCCAAAGTGGGTCAGGTTTAGCCTTAATTCATTCTGAGGTTTCAGTCCAATCAGAAATGCAACAGATTTACACTGCAGGCTTAAAATAGGTCTCTTGATTGTCTCAGTTTGGATATAGTTATCTAATTTTCTCTTCCCCCTTCACAATCTTCTTCCCCTTCTGTAACTCAAATAAACATGAGGCTCAGCTGCCTACAGCTTTCTCCTTGTCTCAAGCACACTCTTAACACAGCAAGGCTGCAACTCAGCAAATCCAGGAGTCTCTTTTCCTGCTTCAGTCTGGCCCATGTTCATCCTGCCTAACCTTCAGACACTTCACAGGGGTGCCCAAGCTAGGAGCACGGACATCCTGAGCTCCTTCACAATTCAGAAGAAGGATGGGCAGCTTTAGAAGTTGATTCATATTTCAGTTGGATGAACCATCCTCTGGTGGGGGCCAGTGTTTCTCCATCAGCTGTGAAAGGTGCCTGAAGTCAGACCAGCTGAATGGCCAGACAGGACATCACAGTTTTCTCCCTCCTTTAAGAAAATCACAACCTAGCACAGAAGCCACTGTTTGCTGTAGGAGGAAAGAGTTCTTGCCTCAGCAAAAGGGTGGGAGGGAAGAAGGAGCAATGAGTACTTCACTTCGATGCTGACAGTATTTCCCTCAGCAAAGTGGTGGGGAGGAAGGCAGACAATGCAATCTGGAGGGTTTTTTTTCTATAACTGGTTCTCCTACACTCCTCCAGTCTACCACCTGCTCATATGTAGACCCAGCACATGAAGCACCCACTCTGGAGGATCCTGGCAACAGGACTGAAGGATATCTGCTGGTGAAGAGTAGGTGAGCCTCTCTTTTGTAGGGGAAGTTGCACAAATTCATGTTCAGAAGGGAACTGCATCAGCCAGACCCTTTTTAGCCAGACCAGACTCTTTACTATTTCTTGGTATGACTACTGGTGCTAAAAATTGTATTTGTAAACTGGAATGGAAACCCCAACAGCAGGAAAATAAACACAAGCTCGTAATTAATTGAAACCTCACAATACTCTTCAGTGTTCTGGTGCCAGTCTAACAAAGCATTAAGAGTGTGAATAAGCCCCATCTATACAGTGGCTCTGGGCTGGTCTGTAACACACTTAAAATAAAACATATGCCAAAAGTGCTTGGCTGAATGAGGGCTAGAATGCTCTGTACTCAGCAGCATCCCACTGAGAGTGTCAAGTGGGCAAAACAATAATATTTTGATGTGGATAGAGAAAGGAAGAAGCAGAGGAGAAAAGAGACTCGAGAGGGAGAGACAAAAAAACAGTAACTGTCTTAGAGCAGGCAGAAATGTGAGGCTAAATTAGAGTGTGCCCTACAGATGATTTGCATTGGAGTCTGTATTTTGACATGGTTGGATACACTGTAAAGCAGAGCATTATAAATGCTCATTTGGGAAGTTAAGAAAACATTTTCTACAATAGGCTGAGCTAATACCTAGTCTAATCTGCACTATCCAGTCCAGCATGGAGTGGTTATGCAGGAGCGCTTGTGATCTGTGCTACACACTACACTGAGAGAAATCATTCATGTAGAGCTAAACTACAGGCAGACCTTGTCTTAAGATGACCAGTGTTTCCTTTCCATGTTATATTCATGTATATCCCAACAGAATAAGTGATCCAAAGAAAAAGAACAAGACAGAAGTAATTTCTTGCTTTCATGGGGATGTGGGATGGGTGTCATGTGTCGTTTCTTAACTATTTTCTTCTAGCTGATGCTCAGAGTGCCACTGGTGTGCCCTGGAGGAAGTTCTGCCCAGCCCTTCTTAACCAACTGAAGGAAGTAAAAAAAGAGAAGAGAGACAGAGAGAGGAAGATCCTAAAGGAGTACCTTAAAGATAAAAGAGGTGCTTTGGCATTGCAGAGTTTTAGGTTAACTGTTTGCAAGCCACCCACAATAAACCAAAAGCCACTTCTTTCCTTCTGGGTGCCCTTTCAGGCTCATGGCCTGTCTGGCAGGACTTCAGAATTCAGCAGCAATCCGACACAATGCTTTTACTTTAGATGCTTGAGCGTGTCCAGAGAAGGGCGACGAGGCTGGTGAGAGGCCTTGAGCACAGCCCTACGAGGAGAGGCTGAGGGAGCTGGGATTGGTTAGCCTGGAGAAGAGGAGGCTCAGGGGAGACCTTATTGCTGTCTACAACTACCTGAGGGGTGGTTGTGGCCAGGAGGAGGTTGCTCTCTTCTCTCAGGTGGCCAGCACCAGAACGAGAGGACACAGCCTCAAGCTACACCAGGGGAAATTTAGGCTGGAGGTGAGGAGAAAGTTCTTCACTGAGAGAGTCATTGGACACTGGAATGGGCTGCCCGGGGAGGTGGTGGAGTCGCCATCCCTGGGGCTGTTCAAGGCAGGATTGGATGTGGCACTTGGTGCCATGGTGTAGCCTTGAGCTCTGTGGTAAAGGGTTGGACTTGATCTGTGAGGTCTCTTCCAACCTTGGTGATACTGTGATACTGTGATACTTCTAGGCAACATACTGCAAATTGCCAGGAAACATAAACTTAGCAGGAAAAGCACCAATACATGGACTTTTTGATTCCAAATATCACAGAATATTTTCCTGTTTCTGTTGTGCATAGCTTTAGTTTTACTGAAAGCAAGCAGTGAATGAGCCAGCCTTGTGATCCTCACTAGGTCTCCCACTGTTCCCTTCAAAATTACTAAACAGAGCAAATGGTCATACCTGCCTATAACCACGAGTCCTCTGCTGTGACATGCGACTGTAGCTGAGACAGGACATGGAACCTGGCAGCTCCAAACAAGGCAGCAGTGTTAATTAAAGGGCACTGGCACTACCAAGGCTGTTACTGGGTAGTTGATTTCCAAAACTACACCCCAAAATGAGTGAACAGCCATCAATATCTTAGGACACTGGGAACAGTGGAATGTCTTTTAGACTCCAACATTATCTTTTACCATTTATTCCCCCTTCCTTCACTGGGAAAGAAAGGTTAGTTCTCCCTGTCATCTGGCAGAAGAGAGAGAGAACATGTGAAAGAGAGCAGTGACTTCTCTTGCTGTTGTCCTTCAGCAATACTGCCAATGACTAGTATGCAAGAGAGGTTGTTTCCTAAGAGCACATCTTTCTTTGGGCTGTGAAGAACACTAAGGAAGCCAAGAAAACCACACAGGTCTTTATTCCCTGGAGCTTTTTTTTTACCTGGAGAAACATTTCTTGAAAGCTACCTAAGATGCTGTACAGTACTAAACCAAGCTATAACTATTATAGAACACTGGGCTGTTGTTTTTCTCTTTTTTTTTTTCAGTTGAACCATCAAGTCACAAAAAATTGACTAATGCCAAATAAGAACAGGAGAAATTTGTGTAATAATGAAGACAATTTTGCTCAAGCCAGCATTTTGGGTTTGCAGTGTTGCTATTAGAAGCAAACAACTAGATTTACAAAACAGAGCTTTTCTGCTCCTTCCCATCTTGCTGCCCAATGACATCAATACCCATCTGGGACATGGGAGATACATGATCAGATTCCCCTCCTGGTGGAACAGGACCAGAGACTGGGCTTTGGGTACCCCTCTGAGCACCAGCTTGTCCCCAAAACATCATACATAGCAGCTGTTCTCCAGCCTGTGAAATATGTCAGGTGGCCTCAACACAAAAAACAGTGGCACTCAATAGCCAGATATGCTGTGTGCCTGGAAAAGGTCCTTCTCTCTTGCTCTGACTTACAAATAGTGACTGAACCAGGATTTCCTATCTACCTATTGCCTCCAACAGTCCATTACAGGAGACTAGAACAACTCCTTTAAAGAATGGCACCTAGAACCACTCAGCTCAACCTAAGCCAAACTTCAAAACAATGCTTTAAAATATTCAGCAGATTTCAGATTTCCAAAATTCGTCTTTAGTGTTTTTAATCGTTCAGTGGAACTATCTGAAAACCAGCATGTGGCTTGTCACACTCTCAGAATCACAGAATCATAGAATCATAGAATCAACCAGGTTGGAAGAGACCTCCAAGATCATCCAGACCAACCTAGCACCCAGCCCTATCCACTCAAATAGACCATGGCACTAAGTGCCTCATCCAGGCTTTTCTTAAAGACCCCCAGGGACGGTGCCTCCACC
This sequence comes from Pogoniulus pusillus, assembly GCF_015220805.1. Classification (NCBI taxonomy): domain Eukaryota; kingdom Metazoa; phylum Chordata; class Aves; order Piciformes; family Lybiidae; genus Pogoniulus; species Pogoniulus pusillus. Next base: position 29,064,226 of record NC_087273.1, read on the forward strand.
ACCTCCCTGGGCAGCCCATTCCAATGCCAATCACTCTCTCTGTGAAGAACTTCTTCCTAATATCCAGCCTATACCTACCCTGGCACAACTTGAGACTGTGTCCCCTTGTTCTATTGCTGGTTGCCTGGGAGAAGAGGCCACCCCCCACCTGGCTACAATGCCCCTTCAGAATCATCTAGTCCAACCCCCCTGCCAGAGCAGGATCACCTAATCCAGAACTGAAGGGAGCAGACAAGATGCCACTTCTCATGAGATGAAGCACCAGAGGCAAATCTCAAGGCTTTCCTGAATATAAAATGTCAACATACTATCACAAAGAATGTCACCAAAAACCCCTGCCCACCAGTATGCTGTGCCACAGAGCTCTCTTAGCCATAATCACCTGCTTTCCTCTTTCATTTTTCCCCACATTAGTTGGTTTATTGTATACAATAAAGTTTGTTTTGTATTGGTTCGGTACATTGTTACACAATACCATCTAGCTTCAGGTGAGCACATTTCTGGGTGAGCCTCTAAATCAGCAAGCTGCCCTTGGAGATCTGAAACCTATGACTATAAATCACTAGACACAAGAGCTTCCAACTCATTTAGATCACAGTATCACAGTATCATCAGGGTTGGAAGAGACCTCACAGATCATCAAGTCCAACCCTTTACCACAGAGCTCAAGGCTAGACCATGGCACCAAGTGCCACGTCCAATCCTGCCTTGAACAGCTCCAGGGACGGCGACTCCACCACCTCCCCGGGCAGCCCATTCCAGTGTCCAATGACTCTCTCAGTGAAGAACTTTCTCCTCACCTCGAGCCTAAATTTCCCCTGGTGCAGCCTGAGGCTGTGTCCTCTTGTTCTGGTGCTGGCCACCTGAGAGAAGAGAGCAACCTCCTCCTGGCCACAACCTCCCCTCAGGTAGTTGCAGACAGCAATAAGGTCACCCCTGAGCCTCCTCTTCTCCAGGCTAAACAATCCCAGCTCCCTCAGCCTCTCCTCATAGGGCTGTGCTCAAGGCCTCTCACCAGCCTCGTCGCCCTTCTCTGGACACGCTCAAGCATCTCAATGTCCCTCCTAAACTGGGGGGCCCAGAACTGAACCCAGTACTCAAGGTGTGGTCTAACCAGTGCAGAGTACAGGGGCAGAATGACCTCCCTGCTCCTGCTGACCACACCATTCCTGATGCAGGCCACGATGCCACTGGCTCTCTTGGCCACCTGGGCACACTGCTGGCTCATGTTCAGGCGGGTATCAATCAGCACCCCCAGATCCCTCTCTGTCTGGCTGCTCTCCAGCCACTCCGACCCCAGCCTGTATCTCTGCATGGGGTTGTTGTGGCCAAAGTGCAGCACCCTGCACTTGGAGCTATTGAACACCATCCCCTTGGACTCTGCCCATCTGTCCAGGCGGTCAAGGTCCCGCTGCAGAGCCCTTCTGCCCTCCAACTCAGTCACATCTGCCCCCAACTTGCCAATGACTGACTCCAAGATCACACGAAAGAGCAAGTCCTTAGGAGCAAGTTGGCAGAGATATACAAAACAATAAACACAAAACTACATTAAGCACTGTCTCATACAGATAAGAAAACCAAGAAAAGCTTGACAAATACAGAAGCCCTTCAAGCCTTTATGGACAGAAATGCTCTCCTTCTTAAAGGCAACAGTCACTTCCACTTGTTTAGAAACTTTGGGAATAGCAGCACTACATAGCCAGCTGCTGGAAGGGTTATTATCAAGGAAATGAAGCAATGTGGGGCACTATTAATTAAACAGTTATTCATTATTTCTATGAAATATCTTAGGGTGACCTGAGCCAATCACTGGACAGCTTCGACTCTCTGTGTGAGAGATGGTTTAAACCCAGCCAGCAACTAAGCCCCACACAGCTCTTCCTCACTCCCCTCCCAGTGAAAATGGAGGAGAGAATCAGAAGAGTGAAAACTTGTGGGTTAAGATAAAAACAGTTTAATAGGTAGAGCAAAAGCTGTGCACGCAAGCAAAGCAAAACAAGGAATTCATTCACTGCTCCCCATCAGCAGGCAGCTCCAGAAGAGCAGGGAAGACAAACCACCACCTGAAATGTCCCTCCCTTCCTTCTTCTTCCCCCAGCTTTATATGGTGAGCATGTCAATAGTATGAAATATCCCTTTGGGCAGCTGAGTCAGCTGGCCCAATTGTGTTCCCTCCCAGGTTCTTGTGCACCCTCAGCCTATTCACTTTAGTCTAAGTGCTGCTCAGAAGTAACTAAAACATCTCCGAATTGCCAACACTTCATCATAAATCCAAAACAGAGCCCCCTACTAGGTACTGTGAGGAAAATGAACTCTACTTCAGCCAAAACCATCACAGCAACCAAACACTGCCTAACTGAACAAGGAATTACCACATTAAAAGGCTTTATAAGGAGAAAACCCTTTTTTTCCCTACAGAATCACTTTTAACTACAGTCACACAGACAGTTTGCAGGGGATCCTACACATCGACCTGCATCCTCTTGGTTGGTCCTCTCCCATCCTTATTAGGAAGACAATGGAGAACATGCTCCATCTACCTGTGGTTATCTAAAATGTTAAAAGTGTCTATTAATATACACTAAACAATCTTGATCAGTGATAGGTGTTATATACATGTGAGCATATATGCCTGCATATAAATATATAGGGAGAGAGACAGCACCTGTCCTTGATTTATAAGTATACAGATATATAAGCACACACATATATATGTATTTATAATGCATATGTCTATGGATGTTTATATGTAGGAGTCAGAAAGAAGTTATGGATGTTCTTTCTCACTTTAACATATTAGTCATTTGGAACATTTTTTTCATAGAGAAGAAAGCAACTCCAATGAGTTATTCTGGGCTTCAGGGTTTTATAAATGAAACTAGAATATGGACCTTAATGAATCTTTTCCCATTGCTGGGAAAAAAAAACACCTCACAAACAAACAGAAATTAATTACAAATTTACCATACTTTTCTTAAGAGGCATAGACACTGACCCTTTGCCCAAATGCAGGAAGGGAGTGTACCACATAAACACTGAAGCCAAAATCTGGGCCCCACAAATGGCCAGTTTATAGTTTCTATATTCATGATAGAGTATTTTATTTCAGTGTTTTTCAAACATCATCACAGCCTAGGTTCAAATGAAGACTGCAGCTGATACTGATGAGGCTACCAAACTGGTGGATATCTGAAATGCAGGAGGGAATCAATACCCATCCCAGTGGAGCTTGTAGTGAACCTGGGAAGATCCATCTCAAGGCACACTGAAGCCCTGTTTCACACTGACACAGCTGTATAAAGATATTAGCTGCTTTTCTGAACTGAGTAAGAGGCTTTCAGTAGAGATGACTGCTGCTCTGGCTTCTGCTGTATGGTTGTCAGACACCTTTACTCCCAGTCCTTCCTGCTTCCCTCAGTCACGCCTCTTCAGTTGCAAGAAGCCCAAGGTATGGAGTGTGTATTTCAAGGAGCTTTGTTGTTTCAGGAATGACAAAAGCAGGCTTTATAAGGCTGTGCTCCCCCATTTGCTATCTGCTGGCCAGATTTACCTGATTCTGACGAGAGTTTCCCGCTGTTTGCTCCAGGGCTGACACAGTCACCTGCACACCCAAAAATCTTTGTACAGCTGCAGAAAAGGACTTTTTTGTTCCTATTCTCCAATTTTCTTTCTCAGAAAAGCAGTACTTGGAAAGCCTACAGTAGCTTGGCTACCAAAAGCAGTCTGCCTGCCCTCATGAAGCACTCTTTCTGGTCCAGCTGTCTAGCTGGGAGGTCAGCTATACAAGTTGTACGGCTTCTAGCTCTTGAGCTACCCTGATACTAGCATTCTGACACAGGAAATCAAGCTCTGGTCATTTCATTAGGCTTTTCTGGGAAGGCATCAAGTATTCTGAATAGTTTTGTGGATTGCTTTTTAGAGACTGTTCCAAGAAAAACAATGAAACCACAAATAGGGAGTTTGATAACATTTGAGCAGGTGTATCTGATGGTCTAATTTTGGTACGGTCACTGCAATGCTTAAAAGTCATGCTCACTTTACTTTGAATATAGCTAACTACTGCAATTGCTGAAATCTACATTAAAGCAAAGCACTAGAGTCTGAAGCTTTCTATTAACAAAAGAGCACTTACCTGTGATCATAGTTAGAGCTGATAAACTTGCTAAGGCTGGGATATCAAGGTTAAGGCTCTTTAAGTTTAAGGAAAAGTCTTTAATAGAGTCGAGCCACTCCCCAAATCCACGAAGGCACTGAAGTCTATGAAGCACAAGTCCATTGCAGAATACAAACTTATCCTCAGCAGTATCAGACCTCAAATAAAAACAATTGAAAAAATTAAAATTGCATCTTTTACTTTACAGCAAAATGCATAACCAGTATTGAAGTCTCTGTCACTTAAAATCCAAGGCATATTATCCTGAGACATATGTGGGCATTCATATTTGACAATATGCTTCTCCCTTGGGGCCGAAGCACAACAAACAAGCTTCTATGATTGCTTGCTTGGTAGAGTTATAAGCCTGAGGTTAGCTGTAGCATGTGGTGTAGACTGTCTAATTAGTTAAGATTTTGGTCCTGCCCAAAGGCATAAACAGAGAAGACATTTTACATTAAATACTGTATGTCTGAACCAAAGGAATACTAAGTGAGTGCATTTTGAAATACAAAACTAATAAAAAGTGAAGAAAGAAAAGACTCTGCAACTCTCAGCATTTACTTAGTCTCATCTACTTTTTTACATGGTAAAAATCAATAAGGAAAAAGCCAGCTAAAAATACATGCAGCAAGGCATCCCAGTACACATAACATCAAAAACTCCTCTATATGAAAACCTTTGTGTAAGAGACATATTACAGCTAAAGTCACCTATCCTTCCCCTCCCCATTACCAGTATCCCCATTTGAAGGCCATTTTGCACCTAAAGAAAGAAAGGCATAATTCAAATCATCGGTATGGAATTTTTCCAATCTCTCAAAATGTTCTTGGTAAAAGTGCCTTAACCTCTGCTAGACTGACAAATAGCATCTCACTCTATCAAATGACTTGGTATTAAGGAGAAAACCAATCTGAACAAGATCTTAGATCTTCTACATCCCTTAAAAAAAACAGATGACAAGGATGTGGATGCACAAAAGAAGGAAGAAAGGGTAAAAGCTTTCATACTGAAGGTGCTTTTCTAAAGTTTATGCTGCTGAGAATGAAGCAAACTTGCACAGATAGTAACCAAGGATCAATTTTGATTACTATGGAAAAGGATGGGGTTTGTCAAAGAGAAAAAAAAAAGCATATTAGCAAGACCTCTTCTCTCTCTCTAAATCAGTTTCCTTCCCTGCAGCATAAAACAAATTAAACACTGTATCCTTTGGATGCAGACATTGTTGATGTTTTGTAGGGGTTTTGGTACAACTGACAATATTCAAAGCTAATGCCATAATTGCTCCTTAAAAAGTGTTTAGGTGGATGACTTTTCAGATCAGCTAAAAAGGGATATTAAATAAATAGTTACCTGATGGAGAGTCTTAGTACAAACAGCTCCAAAAAAGCTGATTCTATGAGTAATGTCTGATCTTCTTTTGGGAGGTCAGTAAATCCTGGGATTTTTTCTGCCCAGCCTCTGGTTATGTCAATGGAGGCAGTCAGAAGATTGTAGAACTGTTGTACATGTTCTGCATCTGTGCCTGCAGCAGCCTGATCAGTGGAACAGTACTAAAATGAAAGCCACAGAGAGCAAGGTTATGTGCATTTAAGGGCATTCTGTGAAACATATGGCATTACTTGCCCGACAATATTTCCATCTGTGGCAAAACTGGTAAGGCAACAGAAGTAGTTCTACATCCACCTATTTGGATACCTACAGGTGTTCTGCTGTTCTGATGTATATTGCAAAAGTATTTCCACATGTATAGAAGCAGTTTACAGTTTATAAACAAAACATAGTACCTATCACATTTTACAAGCACTTCTATGCCGTTATTAAGCACACAAACAGAAACGTGGTGAGTAGGAGAATTTGCATCACACTAGAAGAGGAACACTATTTCACTTACTACAATTAAACACTCTTCCCATTGATACATTTGTCTCAGTATGTCCAAAACATACAATGCTTCCAAAGCCTCTCAAACTGTATTTTCTCTGACAGTGATAGAGACATGTAAGATAAATCATGTTTTATCCGACACATGCAGCATTGCTTCATTTGAATACAGAGTGGTTCAAAGTGAAACGGCTGCCCTGTAACACCTCTTATCCTTCAAATAGAAGCATTTAAGCTTCAGGAGAACCTATCATCCTGCTTATGTGGTCATAACTCTTCCAGACAACCATTCGACAGCCTCAACTTCCTCAGTTTCCTCATGACCCTCCGACAGCTCCCTCCTTGCTATCTCACACTCTCTCACATGAGGATCCCTGTCACTCCCATGACACTGCTGTCTCTCTTGGCAGAAAATGCAACAGGAGCTTTTGTGGCTTAGTCCAATTCTATACTTAGTAAACACTGATGGTTTTCTGAGCAAGAACTAAGTAATTTGGGATTTACTGTTACAGTCTCCTCACCATCAGGCATCTGTAGGTTTACTTCTGGGACAGGATTCATACTTTCTCAGACTCAGGCAAGAAAAAGTTAGGGTGGTGTGAATGGCTCAAAGTGCACATAGTTTGGCAACAACTTTCCACATGCAGTTAGGACTTGAGTCCATCAGCCTAGCAACTCCCTAAGCCAAAGCAGATGCCAAAAGACCCACATCTCCTTCCCCAACAGTAACAATGGGCTGGCAGCCTGGGAAGACACATGTGCCACTTGGGCTGCAGACAATAAGCCAAGCTGCTAACAGCAACCCAAAAGTCATCTGCATGCAGGAAAGAAAGGAGGCAGCAAGCAGAACTTCTCAGGCAGGTGGCTTGTTCTCTGCCTGTCCTAGTTGGAGCTGGTTGCTGCTGGTACGTAAGGCATGAAGGACACAGTATCAGAATCAGTGACTGATTAGAGAACCATCCTAGACATCTCTAAACGCAGACACTTCCACACTTGGCAGAGTGGTTGGAACTGATGATCTTAAATGTCTTTTTCAATGAAAACAATTCTATGAGTTTATGATTCTATCTTTGGAGTACCAGTGCTAGCTCTGAATGACTCTGTTCTGCTTAACCAACACTAACTGCATGAGTGTCTCATGGTAAGCTTCAGCTCACATCCCTAGTCAGCTAGTGAAACATGTGCAATCCCTCTTACAAGTTAAGGTGGACAAAAATTCTGTCCCAGCTCATCCAAAGGATCCTGTGACAGTGAAGCATGCAGAGGCCAAAATACAGTAGGAAAATCTGTGTGCTGCATCACTGGAGTGTACAATCCCCTGTTTGAATGGAGCAGTTCAGGATGCTCAGGCAGCATGAACTAACTACTCCTGGCACTGAACGGCAGCAAGAGGCACAGGGGTGATTAGTGGGTAGGAAAAGATTGTATGGTTTTTCAGAGACCGCTCATGGTCTGGATCCTCCTAAAATGAAGCCACGGAGCAAGCCAAGACAGTGCTGTGCTGTTCAAGGGCTGACCTACAACTCTACAACATAGGGAATCCAAACAGGCTGATGAAAACTCACATCTCACCATAGGTACTGGTAAGGCAAGATACATCCTTGGTAATTTGAGCAGCAAAGAGGATGATAAAGAAAAGGAAAAGAAAAAAGATACTACCCTAAGTTCATTCTAAATATAAGTCATCACAAGTCAGCATAATTATGCCAGGTATTAATTTGTTCCTAGTATTTATAAAACATTCCTCTGGCAAAAGTAAGGCAAAGTTTTAACATTTTTCTATTGTAGCTGAATGCTGCATCATGTCACATAACTGTGAATGCAACAGTACAGAGTATAGGTGGGGCACTTAATGAAATGAAATGCACCTAAAAAAAAAATTATAACCTCTCTTTATTGTTATAGTTTATCCCAGGAAAGCAATTCTAGAAAAAAGGTTAAAAAAAAATTATATGGGATTCTATACTTTTTATCTGCTGTAATACATCACTGCTCACTACAAGGAGCTAGCACTTACAAAGGACATCTGAAATAAAATACTGCTTACTTGTAACAGACTTCAGCAAGAATGGTCAGACATTGGAGTGGGCTGCCCAGGGAGGTAGTTGAGTAACCAACCCTGCATGTGTTTAAAAAGTAATTTCGATGTGGTGCTTGGGGATATGGTTTAAGGGCAAACTTTGTAGAGTAGGGATAATGGTTGATGATCCTGAGGGTCTCTTCCAACTGGAATATTTCTGTGATTCTGTGACTTATAAGTGTGTAAGTACCTATGAAAAATATGTATGGCTCTATTTTATGCACCAAAATCTCTTGTTTTTTTCCATGATTATTTCCTTGAGAAGAGCTGATATTTGACCTAACTTCTGAACAAGCAGCTGGTAAGCCTGCCCTTGGTCAGGAGGCCACACTACAGAAAGGCTCAGACCTGTGTTTCTAACCTGCCCTTTGCAAACAGAAGGCACATCGAGAGAAAGCCAGAAAGCAAAGCTCTGCTTTAATATCTCCCTTTTGGGAACTAAATGAAACTAAACTGTTACTCAAGGCGGGGTGTGCATGCACAGCAAATGACATTAACCAGCATGGTGTATCTGAACAGATTTGGAAAGGTTGATGTTGGGGAGCCTGACAGCACCGATCCCTACCCTCTGCTGCTTTCACCAGACCTTCATCAATTGCTACGTCTGCAAAAGCCTCACATTAACTCTCTGCACAGAGGAGGAGCTGTGCTTGTTTTTCCAAAAGCCTCCATATTTGCTGAATTCTGTGGCTGGGGAAAGGGGGAATTAGTACCTAAAGGCTGCACTCTCCCTCCAAACAGGCAACATTTCTATTTAAGTTGGAAGCCATTCTGTGTGAATGAGGACAGGGTATCACTTATTTGGAAGTGTAAACTTGTGGAATTGTACCAGTAAAACAGGTGTGAGACCAGACTGCGGCCCTTGGCCTTTAAGGAGTTCATAAACCAAATTCTCTTCCTAGTAATTGCTTTTTGAAACCAAGTACCTAAATATACCATTGCTGTGGACTGGTAAGTTAAAACCAGCGTTGAAATGGAAAGCAGCCATGTTCTGAACAGAACCAGCTCCAATCTGTTCTGGTTTAAAATTCATAGCCCATGTAATTTATTTTTTGGTTTGGGTTTTTCTGTCTGTGTGTGTGTGTGTGTTTTTTTGGACAGAAGGGGTACACGTTCCTCTCTGAAACTCTCATGAGTACCTTAGGGCTCGTAAACATGAAGACCACACTAAACATGAAGGTCGTGCCTGCAGAAGCGTTAGGACTGACTTCAAAGCCAGGTTTCCAGATCTAACCGCTTGTAGTGCTCAGGCACCAACCGTGGCATAAATTAATCTGTTGAGGTACAGCATTATTCTTCAAAAGGATCTTCTTCTATCATTTCAGTATGTTTATGGCACATTTTGTTTTCTTTTATCATTTCAGTATGTTTGTGGCACATTTCGTTTAGTTAATGTCACTTTTTTACACAGCATTTGTTTCTGATCTCCCTTAACTTCTCCAAATAGGTCTAAGGTTGATGACAAACCTAAGAATCTATTAATTTCTTTAGCATATTTTTTGTCTTTTCAGTACTGCTGAGCACAGCAAACTACTAAATATTTTATTGTAAAGAAAAACATAGATATTAACATGCCCTAACAGACAATCTCACTTAATCTTTTAGCTACCAAGACTAAACTAATTTACTGTCACTCATATGCTTCCTGCGACGTCCAAGGGAATTGTTCAACAGTTAGATTTATGGGCTGTTTTCATTAAAAGAGAAAGAATTACTGCAGGACAAGGGGGGGAAAAGTCACATAAAATTACATAGTTTTCATTCAGGTTTTTGTAAATGCAAAAGAACATTCTATCTATAAATAAATACATCAGGTTAGACACGGCTTTCGTGGCCCAGGCTATTATATGCCCATAATCCTGCGGAACCCAGCAGATTTCTGTCAAAGAACACAGCTTGTCACGCACATATTTGCAGAATGACCCCCTGAGACATTCTTGGTAAGTTAAAATACATGTAAATATGGCTAATGCATTCTGCCCCTTAACAGGCAGCCAGCTATTGAACAGCTAGATTCTTAATAACAGTTTGGGAAATTATACGATTGTATACTTTCAGATTAGCTTGAAGAAAAGATGTTACAGCATGCTCAAAATTGCTAAATGATATATGTACATACATTCTCCAACAGAATAATGTAATTTTGATGTATTTAGAATCAAATATGGGTTTTAGTATTAAATGTTACTTAGCAACAAGTGATAAATGGCCAATGTCGATGTTGTCTGAGTACAGCTGTATTTTTACAGACTCAGATTTAATCATGTTTCATTAAGGGGAAGGAATTTGATCTTGTTCTTCCTCAGCTGTCCTTTTTTTTTTTTTTTCTTTTTTTTTTTTTAAATTTTCCCATATAAAGCTTCCTAAAAATGTATTTAACAATCCCTTCCAATGCTGCCTTTTAATAACTCTACAACAGCCTTTAAAGTTTTTAGAGCGTTCCATGGATATTTGAATGGTGACTATGATACATTAAAGAACAAAGCTGTTAGAAACAGATCATCTCCAGTAAAATTTTGATGAGAATTGGTTAATATTATTAAAAAAAAAAAAAGGTTTGTTTTACAAATGTGAATTTTACTGAGGAAATATTTGTGCTGGTGTATCAAAAGCCAGACCCTGGCCCCATTTAAACAATAGCAAAATTCCTATTGATTTCAATAGAAATTTTCCCAGTCCATCCAGTGTTACACTTTGCAGCCCTTATATGTGACTATTAGGGAAGTGCTATTAGGTTTTAGCCTTCTGAGCCTGGAAATTAAGATACTGCACATGTGAGTAGTGCTCCTGAGTTTGGTAGATTATTTGATCATATTGTAACTATACTAGTGTTTTAGCTACTATGCTCTTTTGCAAGAGTATTCCATTTATCCATAAATCCTTGATTTCACTCATCCATGGAATAGATTGCAGATCACTTTGTGATTGAGAACCTCACAATGAAGAGTTACTAGCATTTATTTCTACTGCACCTCCTTTCCCCTCGTCATCCATCTACCATGAAAAGGCATGGCTGGCTGGCTGAATTTCTACCCTCATTCAAATTTCACATTCAATTTCATTCGAGCAAACCAGCTGGCAAGTAGAAATGCAGTTTGCAAATCATTTCTACGTGTAAAACAAAGAGGCAAAGAAAAGTAAGACATACTCTCGAATAGTCAAGCTCCCTGGGCGTGGAGTCAGTTAAAGCTCGTACGAGGGCGTTCATCATACTGATGGGAGGAGAAGGTGGGGAGGGCTGAGAGGGTTCTTGCTGTAAGGGGCTCTTTGGTTTGGAAGGCAGCCGACCTCTTCTCCCTTTCAGGCTGTCGGTACGGACAACTAGGTGAAAAAAAAAAAGGAAATGAGTTGTGAAGATACTGCAAACGATGACTGAGAATGAACACTTGCTTCCTTACGTGGGACACCCTTCTCTGGTTTCAGCACATGCTCTTGATGACTCTGATTGCAAACTAATACAAATCATACCAAAATTGTGTCTGACCTATGATGCAGCAGTGTAGCTCATTACTTAGAGCCCAGCTGTTTTCCTGGTGTTCATGCCTTCTTTTCTGCATACTCATATTATGTGTGCCCATGCACACACACAGACACTCTAATGCTGGAAGAAAACTCAATATGAAACACAGCTTCTAACGTTCCTGCTATTGGTGCACCTTCAAATGGTAATCATTCATTGAATGTAATTGTAGTTTTCTTGAAGCTTGAAAAAAATATGGTCATGCCATACAGGTTACATTATCCATGTCAGTATTTGCAATGGGGCAGCTCACAGCATTACTCATGTACTTAACTATTTGCAGAACTGGGACTAATGAGCTGATCCTGCTTTAAATTAATTGCAAATTTACAATCAGCTTATGGGAACGAAACAAGGTCCTATGCCAAAATGTACACAATGGAGTGCAGCCCTTGGTGAGATAACAGAGGGAAGCCAACAGCATTATTGGGAAACATTCAAAGTTAATACAGGAGACATTTTGGCCAGTGTCAGATTATCTTCTTGTGACCTTGCCGTTCTTGAACTCTGGGGTCTAAAGCCTAAATATGATAATACGGGTGAAAAGAAGAAAATCAATGCATTATTGCACAAATGCAGATATTTTGGGGTAAGTTATGAAACCTATCAATGTAAAATTCTCTGTAAAGACATCCGTGTCCACACACGCATTCACACAGAGATTCATTAAACGTAGTATTTCGGTGTCTGGGATAATAATAGCAATAGTCCTTACCTTCTTTAACCATGCCGACACTGAGACACTTCTGAAACCGGCAGTACTGGCATCTGTTACGACGTCTCTTGTCCACTGGACAGTTTTTATTTGCCAAACAAACATATTTTGCATTTTTCTGAACTGTTCTCTGCAAAAAAATGCAACACAAGAACAGTCAACTGATTGTTTCCTGAACAACTTCGAACCTGACAAAATGTGTTTTAATTACAACATGAAAAGCGACAGTGCAATTCATATAATTAGATAAAATTAATTTCCTAACACACTGGCCTGCAGGAAAAACAATTTTATTAGTGTTAGCTGCTGACAATGAAAATCATCTAGGATTGTTCTGAAGCAAGTCTCTGGAGACAGGCAACTTTGAATGATAAAATCATATCTGAAATTATCAGGTCATCACATCTACCTTTGGGGATTAGATTATCTCCGCTTTTAATATCCCTTTGGGAACAATTTTCTACTTGGTTCATTCCCTTGATTATTGCTGACCTTATTAAAATAAAATCAAAATGATCTGCAATGTACTTCTCTTGCTATCATTATTGTTAGACAAATACCACAGTAACTGGTTTGGTTAGGCCCCTAAAATCATCAAGGAGAAAATAAAAATACCAGAAGCCCCTACATAATATGGTCACTTAAATGTCTTAGGGAAGCTAAACTGACCTAGGAAAAAAAGCAGACAAAATTATGCTGCAGTTATATAGATTTAATTAACTCAAAAATCATCCTAAAACTACACAATAAATTTTAAATTTGCAAAGACCTGGCAAGCCTTGGAAAAATATAACAAATATTGGTGTGAAAATGTATTATATGTCTCTATACTTAAAATCAAAGATGCACCAACAAATTAGCACCAAAAACCACCCAACAAACCAACAAAAAATAAAACCAAAACCAACCAACCAACAACAACAACAACAACCAAAAAAAAAATCCCAAACCAAAACCCAACCAAGCCCAAAACCATTACTAGGGCAAATATCAGAATAAGAACAAATCTATCAATGCAGCATTCAATATGACATCTCTCGCTGCAGGTAAATTAATGGACAAATGTTATTTCACCATTTGGGCTCCTTTTCAAGTAACAGCCTCAATGTCCAAAATACAGGAGACACAGCAAATACTGTTTATTGTGCTTTGGAGCTGAAAACTGTTTCATTTTGCAGAATAAGCTCTAGCTACAGCTCCCACTCAAGGATATGCTATTAATTTTCACAGGAGCAGAACTGGGCCTGTAAGAACTGCTATTTCCATGTTATCAGTCTTTCTTTTCCCAGTTATATTTAAATAACAAATAGCTTTCACAGAAGATGTGTATTTTACCATGTTGTCAGAGGATTATTAAGTAACATGAGCAGCTCCACCTACAATAAATACTGTGGTAAGCCCTCCTCTTGACTATTTTTGGACTACTTTTGTTCCCATCGTATCTTTTACCAGAACAGGGGCACGGCTGCTATCTTTGCAGGAAGAAATATACCAAATCAATCTCAAACGTTATTCAATCTTAAACCTGCTGCCCAGAACCATCCTACCAAGGTCCATGCCAAGTTCTTCACTTCAACAAGCCATTTCTGAAAATAACAGTGGAATCTGAACTCAGTCTTTTGAAAGGAAATGACCAAGCTCCCCAATCTAAGAACAAGGAGTATTTAGTTTTAAAAATTGTAATCACAAAGTTTCAACTGCAAAAACTGCCATGTGTAAGCTGTTCCTGCTCCTGCCCTTCATCTGCAAAGCCTTCTCTGTTACACAGCAGGTACCAGGACCCTGTGCAGTGCCTGGTTACTGCTCTGCAAGCAGCCTTCTACTGGTGAGGACTCGCTGTTCAACAGAAGAGTAACAACAAGGCAGCAAGCAGCTAGAAATGCTTGGGTTTGTCCTGTGTGCGAAACCAGCTTCCTCCTGGTGCCAAACCCACATCCTCCCAGGACAGCAAATGGCACTGATGATTTTAACTACAAAGCCAAGTGGACTTTACCATTTCAGGGTTTCTTTTCTCACTTAAAACTGAGGTTTAATTGGAATGAGTGACCAAGTAAAAGCTAGGATGGACTTATTCCAGATGCATTTCACTACAGAATAAATGCAGTCTACAGCTCAGACACGAATGACCCATGCCCTGCTGAGGGATGCTGGCAGACCAGAGATGTGGTTTGCCCAGCTCATTGCCACAACCATTTTTCATGAGACTGCTGGGTCTTTTTATCTTATGGAGGGCTTACTTTGGCCTTCTTTAAAAGCTCTGAGTGGGTGTCTACCCTACCCTATTAGGAGGCTCAGAGACACAACACCCCTCGGGTGAGGACTAAAAGCATGTGAGGACAGGTGGGGAAGGAGCAAGGGACGGGAAAAGCAGGGAGGGGACAAAGCACAAAACTCTCACCTTGAAAAAGCCCTTGCAGCCCTCACATGTCCGTACTCCATAGTGCTGGCAGGCGGCATTATCTCCACAGACAGCGCAGGTACCTTCCCCAGATGAGGAGCTCCTGCTGGGTGGAGATGGGAGGCCACTGCTGCCACCACCACTGCTCTCGCCCATCAGGCTGGAGGTGGCTGCGTTGAGGCCGAGTGGTGAGAAGGCTAAGGTGGCTGGTCTTTTGGCCAGGTGAAGCCCATAGGAATGGCTCTCCATGGGTGCCTGGCTGGTGGCAGGTCTGTCAGAGCCCAGGGGCAGGCTCAGGGAGGCAGGGTCGTAGCACATGTGGGTGGCTGTGGCCGGTGTGTGGGGCGGTGAATGCTTGAAGTGGAAAAGAGGGAAGCGTGGAGGCACGGTCTTCATAGGGGCAGTGTCCATCAGGTGGCCAGGTGGCAGGCAGGTCTGTGTTGGCTGCAATGGGGGCTCATCCCACAGGCTCTGGTGAGAGGGGAAGCCAGGCGTGGTGGGCGTGGAGGGTGGAGATTGCTTGAAGTACATGGAAGTGCTGGGCATCCCCTCATCCGTGGAGGGTGGCAGTGAGGGCTGGTACGGGGAAAGCCGGGTGTCTTCCATCTTTATGAGGGGCCTCTGGCCAGAGGAGGAGGTTTGCATTTGGTAGATGCAGGAAGGCTTGAGCTCATAGCTGCCAGAGTAACCCTCCATAAAGGTGCTGAAGCTGGGAAGGGAGGTGGTGGCAGTGGCAGTGATTTCAGTACTGCTCAGGTCCATGGTGAGCTTGGTATAGTCAGGGTTCATGATCTCCGAGCTGTACTCCGAGCCATACGCATAGGTCTGGGCTGCATAATTTGAACCGGGCGGTGAAGGACTATACTGCGCTTGCACACAGGGCATATCTGTAAGGGGAAAGGGGGACATTAACAACAGGCCAGCACGCTGAGGCTGTAGCCCAGGCCCTCATGAACTTCTTCCCTAGAAGCTTTCCTGCATTTCACAGAGCTCAGCCAGACACTCGACTCCCATTCCTGCCTGCACAGGGGACACGTAAATTAGCCTCGAGTCTTGCCTCTGAACGAGAAATACAGGGGATTGACTAAGCATTAGGTATTAGGGAGCCTGTTCTCATGTAGCCACGGGAACAACTCAAATTCATACCAGTGTCAGTGAGAGAAGGATCCATCTTCCAGCTGCCCTACATCTACTGCTTAATATACATAGGTGTCAATGAGAATTAGATAAGCAGAATGAAAACAGTTTATGGCTCTAAATCTATCTCTGTATGCATGCAACCGTGCCATAAAATTTTCATGAAGGGTAAATGAGATTATGAAATGCATAATATTAAAAATTATATTTACTTTAAGAGAAACAGTATCTGCAGTGCATGTCAGAGGGACAACTCAAATTGCAGTGTTTGATACTTAGGACTCGCAGACATCAATTTTGCTTAGTCAACTATGGGCCTTTGGGCTTTTCTGGTCAGCTAATAATCTAAGGTCACTGTCTGACTAGTAGCTTTAAGGCTTATCTGTGGTAGAACACTCTCCTGAAAAAAAAAAAGTAGGTGGTTAACCTATCCTTAAATTTGTAAAAATGTAAGAGAAAATGTCTGTGGTATTTCTGTTCCTGTTTTTATGGGAAACCAAGGTTGAGGCTGCTAATAAAATTGCTTTTATCTATTAGTCATAAAAGTTAAATGTGGTTCACTGGTAGCTGGGATGGTTGAAGCAACACAGTGGCTGGATATTAAAATTTGTTCTTGTTTTTTTTCTTTTACTATTCCTACTTGTCTATTATTTCCTTCACTGCTCTCAGAAAATAATGGACCCAGTTCTGCAATCCGTTTGAGGTTTTCTGACGAGACACTGAGAGATTCTAGTCTAGTATTTGCAACTCAAACTAAAAGTGTGTGGGGTGTTTCAGTTCCACAACAGAGGGATAGAATGCATAGGTTAGTATAAATTCTCTTATGAAGAGAAAAAAAAAATGGAGAAAGTTTGTATCAAATTTAAGTGTTGTTCATCTCTTCTTAATTGTGGTCATTTTGCATTCCAAAAGCACCTGAGAAACAATGTATATATATATATATATATATACATATAAGCAAACAGCAGACAAAAAAAAAAGTGTTAAAAATAACGAGGTTTTCCTCCCTATTTTAGGATCTCCCTTCACTTTAGCCTGACATGCAGGAATTCAAATAATATGTGTTAAATCAACTTTTAATTCTTTCCTGACCACTCTGCAGATAGACAGGTTTAAGCTAAGCAGCACCAGATTTCAATTATCCTACTGTCATAAACCATTCAGGTCTTTCTTCTGCTCCAGAAAACATTAAAACCAGAAAAAAAAACCCCAGCACTCTTTTCTGAAATTAAGATCTTCCTGCTTGTAAATCCGAGTGTTTAAAGAAAAAGGCAGAGTGACTCTTTCAGGAGCCTTGCCTCCCAATGTTATTTATGTATTTTCCTATGCTTCTCTTTTTTCCTATCAATTTCTGTCCATGCCATTCCATGCACACGATTTTCATGGCAAGTCTTATTTACTATCATTTGTTAGTCTAAGGACCGTCTGTTAAAACATAGTAATCAGTGCTTAATCAAATAAAAAGGGAAAGAAATTCCTTCTAAGCACCCTCACAGAGAACTGCCTGAGAAATAGAGCTAAGCAAGTGGACAGATAATGTCACGAGTGGATGTGTTGATACACAGCCCCAGGAAGGAAAAAGGCTTTTTATTTGCTAGCTCAGAAATGAGCAGGAGTTCTAGGAAACAGATCATTATGAGGGTTTTTTTCTGCATTTTTCTGAGCATAAGAGGGTTATGCTACTGGATTCTGCATAAAGTGAAGTCTAAAAAGTCCAACCTGAGGACAGAAAATAATATCCTTAACCTAAAGGTCTGCTCTCTCCTGGCTCCGTGAGAGTCCTCCTACCTTGCCCTTTGCCAGTGCCCTTGTCTTATTCTATCCCCTTCTTTTCCACTTAAGCCACTAATATTAATTATCCTTACAGTACATAAACTGAGATTTTTTTATTCTTTACCACAAATAACATTAAAAAAAAAGTCCCCTAGGTGATGTATTAAAGAGCAACCTGTCATCAAAGCCCAAATGAATGAGTTAAAAGCATCAGGGCAGGGACACTCTCCGATTCCCTTGTTATTCTGCTGTCTTTGCGAGAGCTTGACGTGAGGAACGCCAAGCAACCCGTGCTCCTCGCTGGGACACCAACATCCCACCCATTTTCCCCTCAAATCTGGCACGTCTTCGGATGGGTGCTCGCAACATCCACGCGCCCTGGCACGGCATCGCTAAAAGCCCTGTGAAACGCTGCCCCAGATCCTTCTGGGTTCCAAACGCTCTGCGACCCTTCTATGGGACGTCAGGGACCGATGATGACAAAAGGGTTTGGAAGGGCAGGGCCCGCGGCAGGAGCTCTCACGCACGCAGATATGCTCACCCTGCTCTCCCCGGGGGGGTGCCAGCAGAGCGGCATTTACCTGGTGGGTATCTTGTGCGCTGAATGGTGGGGCTGGAGGTGCGGACGGAAGCGGCAGCGGCGGCAGGCGGCGGCGGCGAGGTGGGTGCCGGCTGGGACCTCTCTGCGGAGGCGGGTCTGGGGCCTGGCCTTGGCGGGGGGCGCTCTTCCGACCCGGGTTCTGTGCGCCGGCGGCGGCGGGAGAAGAAGGGTAGAGTCAGGAGCGGCAGGACCCGGCGGGGCACAGAGGAACCCGCCCCCCCACCCCGCGTCTCGTCCCTGGCCGAACGTCTCAGGGGGACGGGGATCTTGCCCCAAGCTCGCACGGCAAGCCTCAGCCTCTCCTTTACGGGTGGGATGGGAGAGCTGGGCGGGGAGCGCACCTCTGCTAGCTCCCGCTCCCTCAGTTACACAAAAGGCAGAAACCACCCGGCTGGGACAGCGGAGCCACCGGTTTGTTCTCCGAGCAGGGAGCGTGGGGAAGGCAAGAAGAAAGCCCTAGGCGAGGTGACTACAGCAAGCGGGGCAGCATCTCCGTGCGTCCACTCCCCCGCGTGAACTTTTTTTTGCAGGGGCGGGGTGCTGGAGAGGGACCGTGAGGAAGCAGGCTGGAAGTTTCTGTGCAAGGGGACTTGAGAGGGATCCTGTCTGCGGCAGCTCCGACCCCGCGGGACAGCCCGCGGCCACCACCGCGAGCGCGGGGAAGGGAGCGCTGCCTCGCTGCGTGCCCCCGCCCCGAAGAAGCACTCTGTCCCGGCCCGCCCAGCGCTGCCAGCACTGCCGGGAGCTCCGCGGGGAATGCGCGGCGACGCCTGCCCCTGCCTATGGGAGCCGCTCCCCGCCGACTCTTCTCCTGCTCCTAGTCTTTCTTTTGCTTTCCCTGCGCCTCTCACATTTGATCTTCTCCCCCCCGCCCAGCTCTCAGGATGTTTAAGTGACTGTCAGCTCATCCTTTTCTCTTCCCGAGGGTTTTGTTCCCTCCCGAGATCCTGCGGCTTCCCGCTCAGCGCGGAGCGCCCTAAGGCTCCTCTCCACCCCCCGAGCCGCCGGTTACCTAGAGACACTCGCTGCGCTTTTAACCATGCAACACCCCTCCGGACTGCAGCCGCTCGAGCCAGGAGCGCAGAGCCGTAAGGGCTGTAAATTAGGAGGAAATAACTACCCTTGTCAAAGCTCTTTTCTTCCTCCGTGCACTTTACATTCAGCCCCGAGTGGCACCCCTCCCCACCCTGTAATACGAGGAGGAAAGCGTGAAATACTCCATTGTGATTGTGACTTCTTCAGGCGAGTTTCGAAACCTTCATTTACCCGGGAGGGACCGCGGAGGGGAAAGCTCCATTGAATTAAAAAGTTTCGAGCTCGATTTCCATCGCCGGTTAGCTGGCAATTTTTGTTTTTGGGGGGGAGGGGGGGGATTGCCCCGAGGTGCACGGTCACTCCGTCAAGTATCCACGAGCTCGCGTGAGATTCACCTCCGAAGAAACCGTCTTGTCTAGTCCATTGTTTTTTACCGGGGCTTGACTCCAGCATACAACGGTCTCCACGGAGGAGAGAAAAATAGGGCGAAGAATGTAATCGAGTGAAGCGGCTTGGGTAAAAGTTAGAGATTCATTCCCAAACTTTTCTTTCTTTTTTGTCCTTCCTGGTGGAAAAAAATATCCGATCCCAAAACACCAAACCCCCCTACAGAATACAGCGTTTCCCGCTCTTTCCCAGGGAAATATCCTCGCATGGAATCCATCGTCTCCAAAAATTGCAAGTTAAATAACAAGGTTACTAACTGGCCACATGAAGGCGAGCCGCATCTCCGGCCAGGACAGAGTATCGCGATAATGCCGTCTCGATAACCGTGTCCCGACACAGTATCACAACCCAGTGCCCGCGCGTTCTCGCCTATATCCAAGACTGAAAAGTTCCTTGGCAGCTACTGAGGGAAGAAGGCAAAAGCGAGAGGCAGGAGCGGGGCAGTAGCGGCCAGCCCAGCCTCCCCACACCGCACCGCCCGTGCCGGGGCACCGCAGCCGCTCGTTACCGTTTCTGACCTCCGAAAGGAAAAGTGCACATTTCCGAGGAGCAGATGCCGGGCAGACGTGCCGAGCAAAGATCGCGTCTCATTTCAATACAATCTGTCACACTCCAGCAATTACCTCTGGGGCGAGCTCCTTCGGGCTGCCGAGGGGAGCTGGTCTCTCCCAAAGTGAGATTAGATCAACCTGCCCCGGCCGTCCCTATTAGACAGCTCGAACTTGTGCAAACAAACCCACCTATTTCCCAAGCGCATTTAAAGGAAGGAGACAAATTACTGCCATTCATCACCGGCGCTGTAAACTCCCTGCTGCCGCCGGCAGCATCATTTCCATGACAACAACTAGCAGAAATACCTTACTACCACCGGCTCCGGCTCCCGCTCCTCTCAACCACAGCCCTCCCGTTTGTGAGGGGCGGCGGTGCCCCGGGCACGGCAGGGGTTGCTGAGCCCAGCGGGGAGGCTCGGAAGCTGAGCAGCAAATGAGCAGCCACGGGGAGAAGAGCAGGAAGGAGAGGGGGTGGGTAGGGGTAGGAGAGGAAGGAGAGGGAAAAGTTTCTGCGAGAGCCCGGCACGGCAGCGCGTCGGCTGAACCGCATCGCCCGCCGCCGCCGTCTCCTCAGCATCTAACCCGGCGGCACAACTTTCCCTGAGTGGGCACACGTCGCGTTATCCCTTTCCCTCATCCGCTCCCGCTCTTTCGTATACGTACTGGATTGCTGTGGAGGTTCCGTCTTTACATCTAGTTTGTAGGTGCCCGCTTCCTTAAAGGCGCATGTAGGCGCTGTCCAGCGGTGGGACCCGAGACACAAAACCCCAGAGGCTCCGGGCGGCTGCAGGTCCGGAGGGTGCGATATCCCGAGGCATGGAAAAGGATTGCAAAAGCCTGAGAAGCTAGGAGTCCGTCCCCAGGCGGAGGAAGAGAGGGAGGGAGAAAGCGGGCGAGCGGGCGAGGGATGCCGAGCCGCCGCCGCGATGTGCCTTTGTATGTGTGTGTGCAGTGGGTGCCGGGCTGGGACCTGCGCCGGTGTTCCCGGCGCGAGTGTCCCGGGGTGCGCTTGTGCCTGCGCGGAGAGAGGCGACGGAGGCGCCTCTCTGAGCTGCTCTCCCGCTCCCTCTCTCTGAACGTCATTTATGTGAGAGGAGCCCTAGCGGCCTCTCCATAGAGCGGCTGGAATGCGAAACGTCAATAGTGACGCCATGGGAGCCTGACGCTACTGACCCCCCCCCCCCCCTCCGCCCCAGTGTGTGCGCCGCGCTCCTGCTGCACCGCGCTGAGCTGTGCAGAGACGAGCCGTGCCGAGCGCGCGGAGCGCTGCACCGCCGAGCTGCACCACCGGCAGCTGTCTGTCTGGCCGCCACAGCCTGGCGAGGCGAGTCGCTCCTCAGATTATTATTTATTATAGAATTATGATTGGATTATTATTGGATTATTATTGAATTATTATTATTATTCTACAACAACAGCGATGATTTTGTGGTGTTTTACAAACGCAGCAACTCTTTACTGGAGTACTTCAAGGGGGAAAGAACTTTATTCGATTGATTAGTGGCACTTTCAGGAAGAATTATTAAAAGGATTCTTTTTTTTTTCTTTTTTTTTTTTTAAATTTTTTTCCCGCTCCTTTATATGCTTTTGTTTTGTTTTCCTTCTTTTCCTTTCCAAACTTCCCAGTGCGCAGGAGCAAAGAGCAGGTTGCGGAAGGTGCTGAGCCGATCCGGCGCTTGGGCGAGCGGCCCTTAAAACGTCCGGGTCTCCCGCTTGTGTGTGTGTGTGTGTGTGTGTGTGTGTGCGTCTTTCTTTCCTGTTGGGTCCCCCGCCGCCTCCGCTAGCAACAGCCGACAGCCGCTGGTGCCCGGTTCTCTATTTACTTACGCTACCCGCAGCCGGGTCGTTTGCTGTTGTCACCGCGGCCGTTAGGGCCGTTGCAGTCCTTGTGCTTCGTACGGAGGGGTTCTGCGACAATGCTACTAACGGGAACTAAGATGCTACAGGGCAACGGGCGAACGAAGCGCCCCACTTCACGCCCGCCCGGCGCCCGGGGAGGAGGGATCGGCGGACCCGGTGACAGCACTTTCGCTCCGCCATCTCAGAGCCCGCCACCGCTCGCTCCACCAACTTGTCACCGGCACCGCTGCCGGGCGCCGCCGCTCCCCTGCAGGCGCCAGGGCCTCCCTCACTCTCGGCCCGACTGCCAGGCCCCCGCTCCCCCCGCGGGGGAATCCGCCGGCCGTCGGGCTCCCCGCACGGCGACACTTCCCCTCCGGACGCAGCCAGGCCCCGGCGGAGCCAATCAGCGCCACGACGTCACCGCGGAACGCCATCCTCGTGTCGCCGCGGCCAATCCACGCACAGGACGCGGCGGGCCCCGTTCCGAGAGGCGGGGCAGGGCGGGCTGACGCACGGCAGCCGCGTCATTGACGCAAGCGGCGCTGCTAAATTTAGCCGCCGGGCCCCGTGCAGGGCGATTGGGATCGCGCGGAGGAGGGGGCGGAGCCGGAGCCGGAGTCCATTGAGAGGCAGCGGCGGCGGCTGCGGGGCTATTTTTGGTCCCCTCCCCCCTCCCCGTTGTGATCCGGCCAAACCAAATATAGATGCGGGCGGGTATTTATAGCGCGGGCGAGTCCCATTGTCGTGGGGCCGCGCCCCCGCCCGGCTTCCTCTGCGCAGGGGGTGGAGTGCAGGGCCGCGGGGACCCCTCCACCCCGTGTACCCCTTGTACCCTGTCTTCCCAGTCCCCCTGGGCTGGCCCTCACGACTCCGCAGAAGGGAGAAAGTTGCAGTACACGGGTGCTGGCTCGCCAAAAAGTTGCGGCTGGGTGCTTCACTCAGCGGACGGGCTCCTCCGCGTGTCCCGCGAATCCTGGCCGCCGGATAGGGGCGATTCCCTTTGATGCGGCCGTGCGCTTCTTACCTTCCTTACACCCTCCCCTCCCATCCTTGCCTTTCCCCTCCCAACGATTTGACATTTCCGAGCTGTAGCTAAACGCCTGCTGGGGGCAGGCGGAGGGGCAGCAGCCAGGATCCCCCCGCCCCGCTGTCGAAGGGACACGCGTGGAAGCGCGAGGTGTTTCCGCAGTGGGGATGCCCCGCTCGGCCGCGGCGGGGATACCCCCTGCCTGACGCAATGGAGCGGAGCAGGGGCGGCCGCGGGCGCGCATAGCGCGGCGGTGACCTCACGGCAGAAGCGGCGGCTGGTTGGGAGTCCTCCCCCCGCCTCCCCTCCTCCAACCACCCCCACCCCCCCTAGCCTGTTGAGTAAGCGCCGGGAGAAGTGAAAATGCCATGACGGGCCGGTGCGTTCATCCCCGGTGCTGACACACCGCGAGAAGGGAGATTCCCTTTGATGCCGCTGTTGGCGTGGGCGGCTGAGGGCAGCGGAGGAGGGAGGGTGGCACTTTCCGCCCTCCGCTTACCCCGGGCACCGGCCCTGATAAAAATACTTCGTTTTCCATGCTGTCATTTCTTCTTTGCATCTAGGTCTCTCTGATGGGAAGGGGACTCCGCGGAGCGCGGCCGCCGCCCGGGCCCGAGCCCATCACCTTCTCCGGGCGGGCAGCTAGCGGGGAACAAAGTGCCCCCGTCATCCCGAAATGTCGCAGCTCCGCTCTAACAGTGTGTGCAAACACAGAACGTCGTTATCAGTTGGACAGTCCTATAAACTTTATTGATCTCCTTCTTCTTCCCTCCTCAACCCCACCTCCGCCCTCCGGAGGTGCAGCGTCGCAGCCTCCTCGAGCTGTCTCCCACCATGTGAAAATACCGTCATGCGAGAAGGCTAAAAAGAAATAATGCAACAAATCCACCGCCGATGGAAAGCGTGTTTTGAAAGCCTTTAAAATAACCTTCGAAGTGCTATTCAAAGAAACTGCTACACAGGAAACGGGATAATTTGGGAAAGAAATGGTTCGAAAGTGGTGCTGAGAGAGCTAGGGAGCCCCGGGGAAATGAGGGCGCTGGTCGGGGAGTTGGGCACTTGCCCATCGCCCTGTCGAAGGCAGCAGTTTCCTCCGGAATGAGCGCGGTCTGCTGTCCTGCAATTATTTATGAACAGAGAGGTCACTCCTACACCCTGCATGCTTCCCAGGCAGTGAAAAGGAAGTCCTTCGTGCAAGGAGCTCCCAATCTAAGGATAAATACCGGGGCAGAGGGAGAGATAAGGGGCCAGGAACGAGTCTAACTAGTGTGTATACATCAGCTTGGCTGGCTGGAGGCGGCGGTGCGGGAGTGAGGGCGTGAAGGGTGTCATTCTCAACTCAGCATTCTGTGGCTCTGTGATTCTAGGGGTTTATCGGCTAATTCAGGATAATCAGACCAGGCACTGGAGGTCTTGCAACGAGGGAATGAAGCCTGTAGCAATGTGAAGGAGGCCTTAGGAGAAGTAAAACTCCAGGAGACGGGGGAAGGTTGTTGAAGGACAGTTGCTGGGCAATTCCAGAGCTGGGGAGACTGAAGGTTACCACGGGGGCACTGGGCAAACACAATGTGAAGTGGCTGAGCTATTCCAGTATCCCACCTGCCCCAGCATTTGCATTTATGGCCAAAAACTTGATGACAACTCCTTATCAGAATTTGCAATTGACTTCTCCAAGACCAGAGCTTGTAGAGTCCAGGCTATTCTTTAGGCTGCAAATTTCTGGAACAAGGGCAGTGAAAATGTGACTGGTTTGAGGCTTTTATTCCAGAATATCCAATAGCCAAATCAAACCCCACAATCCAGGGATCCTGACCACCTGCCCTTTGTCTGGAGGCAGCTAAATTCACTAGTGAGTGCCATAGAAGTGCTCTTTAGAAAATCACCTAGTCAATCTTCCTACTTAAAGAGTTTCCCTCTCTATTATCTATGAATTTTCTTATCCTTCCCCAGAAATCAACCATTCCTCTGCCTAAATGCCACCTAGGAAAACCCCCAAAGAGGAGTCTGTAGGAGTCTGCTGGTGCACCCGAATCACATGACAACTGGGTAGTTTCAGCACTTGCATAGAAAATAGGATGTCCGGAATCAGAGTTTGTCTCAGGCATGGGGAGTGAGGGTGGGGATGGGGTAAAATCAACCTGCATTCTCCACCTCCCAGGAGACTGCTGTAATCCCTGTATCATTCCGGGTGGTATCTCACCCACCTGTTTGAAGTGGTGCAACCACATTCAGGCTTGTGTGCAGGCACTGTAGCCTAGTGCTTCAGGCTGTCTGCTGGGATGGGGGAGATCTGCCTTTCCATTTCTGCTCCAAGGATGGTTTGTGTTATTTTATGCTAAACATCTGTAGTATAAAAATACTGTGTTGGCCTTACATGAACTTTCATTCTTGCCTGATTAATTTCTTTGTATCGAGTATGATATCTACAGTAAAAGGTCTCTTTCCCCTCCATACCTTCCTAGACAGCCAATAACTCATTTTCTTAGATAATGGTCAGTGTGGATTTGAGTCTCTTTAAGCAGGGAAAAGGAGCTGAACCCCACATCTTGTTTTCTAGGGAGTGCTGTAACTGACAAAGAGTCAAAAGAAGATAGCACCCATCTTTCAGCTGTGTCTCTGAAAAACTCATTGTTCTGAGCATCTTCGATAGAGGATTCTGATACCCTGAGACTTCCTGCAGTCTTAAACTATGTATCCTTGCTCCAAAAGGGGAGGATGTGGCCTCAGCCAAGTTGCCACAGGTTGCCTGTTTTGTATACTTTTCCCACCTTGCAAGCACACAAAGAGACAATTAATTTGGATTTCTGGATTTCTCTCTGGGGATGGGACACTAAGGAAAACACTGCAGTTTTTAATTTAGTCATCAAAAACCTCACTGGATTTAGGCATCAGTCAGAATCTTAGCATTCAGAAGTATCCTGCCATTCAGAAATTAGTTGTACAGGTTCTGGTGCTGATCAAGGTGACTAAAGCACTGACAGCAGTGTGAACCTAGTGAAAATGACACATAATTGAATAATTTCATCATGGTTAGGCCAGCAAGTTTCTATATGTGAGGTAGTAAGCTACAATTGGTAGTCGAACATGAAGTTTATCATTGCTGTATTTCCAAACTGAAAGAGGAACTTATCCTGTCTCCTTTTCTGGAATGCTGGTTTTGTCATACAGAGGTCATTACAGAGAAGAGAGAAAGGCCTGCCTTAGTCTTTGGTGGTAGCTGAGTCTTGTCTCTTGAGTCTTGACTGAGTTAAACCCCAGTCTAATCTAGCCCACTGTCATACAATTTTACAGTCAAAAGTTTATACTTTTCTTTTTCCAAGTAGTTAAAAAAAATGGTTGTGGTGGTTTATGCTCAGATGTTCCAAATGACTGTGACTGGATCAAGGCCATGCATTGGAAAATTTTGCCCCAGAGGAAGAAAATTTGAGAAAGATTCAAATGATTCAAAC
Organism: Pogoniulus pusillus; assembly: GCF_015220805.1. NCBI lineage: Eukaryota > Metazoa > Chordata > Aves > Piciformes > Lybiidae > Pogoniulus > Pogoniulus pusillus. The sequence goes on from NC_087273.1 coordinate 29,090,838, forward strand.
CCAGTCTTTTATGAATGTTAGAAATATGCACAGTATGCTTTGTTCACAATAGCTCTGTTTTCCCAGACAGAAGCTCCACCAACTGGTGGAATTGCCCTGGAATTCTGCAATACCACAGATGAGGAGGCTTAAATATTCCTGGACTGACTCAGCCTGTTCACTTTGCCTGTCTTTTTAAGACAATAGGCGATTCTTTCCTGCTTGTGGAGATCCAAAATTAAAAGTAAAGAAGGTTGTTTATTAACAAAAGGAACGTCTGCCTTCCAGGCAAACCCACAGACCAAACTGTGATCATATTAAGCCAAGGGGCTGTTGAGAGTATAATTCCTACTGCCTACGTAAGAGTTGATTAGGAATGGGAGAAGCCAGGACCAGACACAAGGTTCAGACATGCAAGCACAGCAGATTATTAAATAAGGAGATGAAGATGCATTCAGAGAGATCTTAATTTAAGTATATTAATTATCTAATAATGGAGCAGCTTTAAAATGGATTTATTACAGATACACAAGAACTACATTTTACATTGGCTTTGATTCTTTCAGAAAGACAATCTTATTTGATTGTGTCCACTTAAAGAAAGTTGAGAGTGAATAAACAAACAAAACCATCAACAAAAAACCCTGAGTTCATCTTATCCTGGGCAATGATCTTGAAGAGTATAAAGTTTATTACAGAGGGATGGATTTTAATGAAGGATCAAGGCCATGGGGCTGGTTTATAAACCCTGAAAGTTAATGTTTTCCTCCCTTTAGCTTATAATTAATAAAATAATAACAATTATAGTTATAAATGTCTAAGTTACTTTCCCACAGCTTCCTTCTGAGCCCTTCCACTTCTGAATTTAATTCTTGACTGACAAATGCAACTGTATCACTGTAAGGAAAAGAATTCTTTATACCAGGTTAAAATTTAGGCTTGTTCACCAGGCTCTTCTGCCAGACTAATACTTCCTGTTTGTGTTGACAAAGAACAGCTCAAAAGCATCAACTTGTTATTTATTTATTACTCCAAACACTTTTCCATGAGCAAAACATTTTAAATTCCACCTGTTCTTGTTGCCTTACCTTTCTGATTACCTTGTTTTACTCCCAGTGATCTCCAAACCATTTACCTGTATTACTGGGTTACATTTGATTTACTCTGTTTCTCTCTTAGCTCTTCTGGGACTGGGACTTTTTGTTTTATTCCTACTATTTCCCTGTCCATTTCTCTCCTCACTGCTGTGCTATCTGAAGTGCCCATTTCCAAGAACCTACGTCCAGCAGGGGTAAGCATAGGGGTTGGAAAAGAGAACAGTGGGAGGGTCCAGCTGCTAAGAGAAACAACTGCCCAAATCTTGTTTCTTGCTTTTTATCTATCCTGGCTTGTGTCTTTGCACAACTCCATTTACCTCTGTCTGCTTTGTTTCCCAGTTTGCAAAATTACATCAGAAGATTTGGGAAATACAGAGAGATGAAAACTAATTACTGCTATTGTTTATGTCTTACTAATGCACAAGGCCTCAGATCCCTCAATGGCAACGAATGATTCCTCTTTTTCTTAAACAAATTAGTAATTTAGCTGAGATGATCTGGATTATTTCTTTCAAGCTTGTCACCTCTTAAAGTTTACAAGTGGGCTCTAGTATCATGTCACAGGTTAAGAGAATTTAAGCATCACCTTTCTTCAATTATGACTAAACATTCTGTCATCTCTGAATTAGCTGAGACACAGTTAGTATGAGATGATGAAATCAGACCATTTTTTCCTCTCTGCACTCTATGTGACAGACCAGACCACGGTGTATGCAGTCTAGGTCTGAACTTAAGTTCCTAGCTGCAGGAGTATGATGATGAGCTCAGTCTAGTCCTTGGGATAAACCATCTTGAAATCCAAACTTGACAGAAACAGGCATGTCATGGCTGCCAGAGCCCACAGTGGGCTGGAAATGTCATACCTAGAGCTGAGTTACACATACTCCTATGTGCAGCTCTCTGGAGATGGCAGAAGCGAACAGTGCCAAAACAAGCTTACAAACAAAAGGAGCCAAGTGCACTGAACACAGGTGTGCTGCTGTTATACCAGTGTAGGGAAGCTGGGCTGTTCTTCTCCTAGTGAAGAGGGGGAGCCTGCTACCATTTCTGCAGGAGAAACTGTGAGAAGGACAAGGGAGAATGATATTACCTCACCCTCTTCAGGAAAGCGTTTGAACTTTGAAATGTGTCTGGTAGAGTTGATCTTGAAAGTTAAACCAAGAGAAGCAAATTCCTGACTTTGATCCCTCCTGTTTCAAGGAGACAAGGAACTGGACAGTCTCACTCGATTACAATTATATGCTATGCTAAATCTTACAGCTGGAGTGTTATATGGGATATTGAGGTAGTTCAAATAGCAAAAAGTTGAAACATCAAGAAGTGAAAGTCAAAAACATACAAATACAGCTTTAGAAGACAACCATTGCTGCTTACAGGGCACAGAGAGATCCAAAATTACAGAAAACCAATGTTTCTCAATGGTGGAGATGAGAGGGAGAATGCAAGACAAGAGGTTCCACGCCTGGCCTTCTGCTTGTTTAAGTCCTCCTCCCTTGAGCTTTCGAGCTTCACAAACAGGAAGCACTGTAGGGGAACTGAAAATCAGTGGAGCTGCTCACCACTGTAGCAGAAGGTGATGTGTTTTTCTAGTAAAAGGATCTCCCCATTTTCAAAGGAGCAAAGTTGTGATAGATTCTAAGTCCTCTGAATGAAAATGACCAGCAAATGTCAGCAAAGACTACTTGAAGTCAGCATCATTCTGCATAGCTTTGGCCGATTGCAGCACTCAGCATAACAGGAAGGGAATGGAAAGTTGTGCTGCAAGAGAATTAATGTTTGAGAAGAACTGAGAATGAATGAAGAGAATTAATGCCTCCTATTTTTCACTAGGGTACATTTTCTATTTTCATAAGAAATTTGCCTGGGACAATGAGGCAAAAGCTTTGCCATGTTGCAGTGGAATTTGGCAACAGAAACTAATGCATAATTAGAGGTTCTGGGCAATTAAAAAACCCACAATTTTTATTTCCATTTTCTTTGCTTCACCAAAGCTTTCATGTGTTGAGTGCTAGAATAACTCCGGTGTTTTCACCCTACCAAAATTCCCTACTGATCATTCCACAGATTTGTGGTTCCATACGAGTTGGGGAAAAAAAGCTTCTTGCCATCTGTTCTCAATTAGGTATCTTTTCCCTATTATATTTCCCTGCTTTATTGTTTTTGTTGTTATGAAATAGCAACTTAAATTTGCAGGATTTGCACCCTTACGAGCTTAGGCAACTTCCCTTTTATTTGTCATGCTGCTGCTCTTAAAGACAGAGCATCCCGTTAGATAACACTGCTGAGCTTCACCTTTTTGTCATTCGTTACTCCTCTTCCCGTCGTGGCATTTTCTAATGTCAAGAACTAGAAACTGTATCATAAACAGGAGCTTGCTATTTTTTTTTTTTTTTTGTCTTTTCACGATCTTTTCTAGCTGCTCCGTTGGCTTGTTACTTCACCACACTGCAGACGTTTCTCGAGGGCTCCGTACGACCTGCGGAGTTTGTGTCACATCAGCCTCACTCCCGTGAGTTTCGCATTTGCGCTGGTAAGCGCGCGCGGCACGCGCTGTTCTCAGGCTCCTTCACCTCCCCAGTCAGAAAACCGAAACCCACTCGCTCCAGCGGCACTGTGTCGGCGCGGCCCCCTGGGGTCGCAGGAGCTGGCCGCTTCCAAGGTGGCCCCCGCGCAGTATTTCGTCTCAGCCCTTCGCCCCGATACGCGGGAGGCCTCCGCGAGAAACCGCTCGCCGTTTCCCCGGGGCTTGGCAGTGGTACGGGACAGCAGGTCCTGCCCTCGGCCCCGGGCGGCGCTCCCGCGCCCGATCCCGCGGGCAGGTGACGGGCAGCCCGGCACGCGCCCCCGTCCCGTGACGCCGCCGGCGCGCTTGGAGCCCGGCCCGCCGCGCGCCCGCCCAGCTGAGCGCCGCGTGACGGCGGCGCCGGCGCCAACAGGTGTCTCCGTGCCGCGGCGGGGGCAGCCCGGGCTCTCCCCGGCCTCGGCCGCTCGCCCGGGCGGGAAGGCTGCCCTCTAAAGGAACGGTTCCGCGCCCGAGCCGCCCCGCCCCGCGCCCCCCGCCAGAGCGCGTGGCTCGAAGCAGCAATGCCGCACGGCCAGGGCAGCCGCCCGCTGCGGCGCTGGCCCGGGCAACAGGTTCTCCTGCGTCCGACTTGGCGTCAGAGGGGAGAAAACTCAGTGAAGCCTCTTGCAACTTTCAGGAGAAGGGAACAAGACGTAACTCAGCGTTCAACAGCCGTCACTGATACGGCCCCGAGTGGGAAGCACAAGGGGGTTCTACGAGCGGCCGCGACTAGTTTACGACACCGCTTCCACATGGGAATCGATGACCTCTCGGCACTTTCTGTGGAGAATCACTCTCCCAACCGATAGGGCTGCCCGGCCTCGCCACTTGGCCCACGTACGCTGCGAGACGACAGCGCCCAGCCAGGGCTCTGGGGGCGACTCCGTTTCCCGGAAACGCGGGACGGGCTCTTACAGTTTTATTTTCCGTGGGGTTTTTCCCAGGGACGGGGACGGAGGAGGTGTGGGTGTGTGTGGTGGGGAATCCCCAGCCTGACACCGCGGCTGCTGCCTGTACTGCCAGCACTCCCGACCTGCCCCGCCCCCGCCCTGCGCTGCCGCCGCCGCCGGTCAGCCCCCACGCTGCGCGGGGCCGTCACCTGATGGCGCCCACGCCGCGCGCGAGGCCCCGCCCCCCAGCGCGTGCAGGCTGCAAACAAACGGCCGCAGCGCCGCGCGCCGCCCGGCAGCTACACCTTCCCGCCCCCCCCCCCGCCTCGGGCAGCTATAAATAGCTCGAGCCGTGCGTGTGTCACGTTCCCATTACGTACGCCTTACGCTGACGCACGGGGGCGGTGCGCTCCGTGACGTCAGCACGTATCCGGCCAATCTATAAATAAACTTCCGGCGGCCGGTGCCAGGGCTGGGTGGGCGCTGGCCCCGGCGCTTCTCTCCCGGGAGCGCACGGCCGTGTTGCCTTGGCGACGCAGCCTCATTTCCCCTCGCCTTGCCGTTGGGCGGTGCCGTGGGGGGCTCTGTGCCCGGAGCTGCCTTCGCATCTTTACGTCTCCCTTCTCCTGAGGGACACTGGGGGTTGCGGGCACATCTCAGCCATCCACCTGTCTCCCTCCCCTCAGCTGGAGAGGGCTAGGAGGAGAGGCCTGTTCAGTGTACGCTGGGTCGTTACTTTCGTGTAGAGTCTGTCCCCTCCTTTCGGTGAGGCGGTAGTACGCTTCTTAATTCGGTGTTTTTAATTAGTTCCCTGGTGTGAAGGCAGCGGATGCCTTGGGTCTGGCCAAGGGGGAAAGTGCGGCGCTGTGGAAGGATGTTCTTACAGCGACATGTAGTGGGGCTCCCCTCAGCTGGGGAGGAAGGGTGCCTGAGGAGCTAGAGGAACTGCCGAAGGGCACCGCGCCTCTTAGGAGGTGAACTACATCTGAAAGATGGTGAAGGCTTTTCCACCTCTGCTTTCACCCGGGTGCGTTGCAAGTCCAGAGTTGTGTCAGTTTACAGCCATGTGTTTTTTGAATACTGTCCTCTTGTCTTCAATTATGGGCTTTGAGTTAGTAATTAAGTAATTGCTCTGCAGTTGGCCCAAGTCTGTATGCAGCATAAATTAAGTGCCTAGCAAAAGTGGTGATACATGTGATCCTGCTGTTCTAATCTGGGATTCAGATCCTGGTCAGAGTTTCAGAGAATCGCTACATATTTCATCTGGTTGATAGAAATGGAGGTTTCTCAAGTGTCTCATAGGCTTAGCTGCAACCATCTTTTAAGAAGTAGGCAGTGCCTTTTTGGATCTTTTTAGGAGAGAAGTGACTGTTGCTTTGTCTCAGCCTAGGCAAGTGCTCCAACCACTAGTCTGCTGTATGAAAGTGTCTGTGATAGCTGGTCTTGATGTCATCAGTATGAATTAGGCCCCTCAGGGCTACGGGTGTAGCAAGATAATTCATTTTGCAAGCAGCTGTGCTGGCTGAAGATGCAACTCTCCCCTGGTGACTTGCTGATTTTCCTTTGCCAGAGTTACCACCCCCACAGCTCTTGAGTTAATGTTGGGTAAGTGAGCAGCTGGGTGAGCTGGACTAATTTTGCCTGAAGCACACTAGGGAGAATTAGTATGCTCTTCTTGCTGCCAGAGGTTTGGTTTTGGTTATCTGTGGCATGTAGGTTATGACAGCATTATATGGTAATAATGCATTCACCTACCACAGAGATGTTAGAAAGAAGATTCTTGCGTATTGGCTTTTGGCATTGGAACAACTTTTGTGTGTACGGGGTGTCCCTGGGATTCAGGTGGGTAATGACCAGGTCAGTGTAGATGGTAGTAACTCTGGGTCTGTTCACAGTAGTGCTAGATGCCTGAGTATCCTCTTCTGGTGAAAGTGCAGACATAGCCAGCATGTGCATGTGGCCAGCAGGTCAAGGCAGGCAATTCTGTTGCTCCGTTCTGATGAGTCTTCACCTGGAGTGCTGCTTCCAGCTCTGGAGCCCTCAGCACAAGACAGCCATGGACTTCAGTTGGAGTGTGCCCAGAGAGGGAGTACAAAAGAATCATCAGAGATCTGGAACACCTCTCCTATGAAGAAAGGCTATGAATGCTGACATTGTTCAGCCTGGGGAGGAGAAGGCTCTGAGAAGACATTACAGCAGCCTTGCAATACTTAATAGAGGCCTGCAAGAAAGATGATATCATGGAGGGAATTGAATCTGCTGATGGATATTCAGTGCCATGCTGCTGTCATGCCAGCATCAAAATGAAAGTACTGGCTGGAGCAAAGTATCATGGAGCTTGAAGTTCAGGCTGTAACATAAGGGGGGGCTTCCTGTTCCAATTGGTGCTTCTCGTTTTCTGGGTTTAGGGGTGTATTTTTTCTGCTGGGCTGGCTGCTGTGTGCTTTGGTGGGGGAATTGTTCTGCTTTTGCTAAGATGACTGTATAGCATATGGTCTCATTAAACTTTTTCTCTTACAGGGTGCTTTTTGTGTTGCTTTCCCCTCCTATCTGTGTGAGGGGGAGGGGAGGTTGTTAGATAGATTGCGTTAACCCAGGACATCTGGGGACAATATTTTTTTGGGAGGACCTGCTGCAACAGGGTAAAGGGTAATGGTTTTAAACTAAGAGGGGAGATTCAGGCTAGGTAGAAAGAAGAAATATTTTACGCTGAGGGTGGTGAGACACTGGAACAGATTACCCAGACAGATGGTAGAAGCCCCATCCCCAGAAACATTCCAGGTCAGGTTGGATGGTGCTCTGGGCAGCCTGATTTAAAGGTGTCCTTGCTCAAGGAGCAGGATGTACTAAGTGATCTTTAGAGGTCACTTCCAATGCAAAACATTCTGCAATTCTGTGATCCTTAAAGTACAGAACTAGGTTCAAAGACAGGCCTGTGAGACTGCCTAAACTTGTTGAAAAAGAAATTCTATTTTGATATTTATTGCTATATAGCATCACTAATTGAACTATTACCTAATTTTGATTGTAAGCTTTCTAAGTAGGGGAGCATCACAATTACTGGTCATCACTTACTGCTTGCACCGAGGCTGATTTTTCTTCTGAAGAATCTTTGCAAAGCAGTAATGAATGTGAAAATGTGAAAAGCAGAGTTACTTGGTGAAAGTCTGTCCTGCTGTACTTCTTGGGATCTCGGGAAATCCAACAATCTTTATTGTATTCTAGTGCATGTTATTTTTGTATTTCATATTGTAGCTCAACATCTGATGCTTGATCAATTTGGTTAAATTATAGGCTTTAAAGGTCTCAGTATTACACTTTTTTTTTTGGGTTGGTCTTGTGCAAATAGGATTAAAAAAACCCAAACTTCTCCCACAGACAGAATTATCCATTTCAGTGATTCAAGGTTTCCACTGAATTCTGGATGTTTGTCAAGTTTTGTATGTATTTTCCAGCCCTAGAACAGACAAATTCACTTCTGTCTTTGCATAGATGAAGTGAAAATTTTACAGCTAGCAGTGGGTTGAGTACTTGTGATGTCTAATCTCTGATTCTCTTTCTGAGGCATACTGAACATAGTAATTTCTTGGAGATGTTAGAGCATTTCTTAATCTTGCAGTTCTTTGGAGGTATACTGATATACTTTTGTCTTGATGTACATGGTCTGTTGGAGCATCATCCAGAGACTCAGCCTCTGGGAGTTCATATTTGATGGTAATGTCAAGAGAACTATAGTTCTCAAGGAAAACAGTTTGCCTTTTCAGTAATTGCATTCTTTTAGAGAAATTCAGTTGTTCTGCAGTTGCCTTATGTGTAAGGTTTTTAGCTTGCTAGAGAATTTTCCTAGACAGCACATGTGGCTGCATAGGTGAGCTGAAACTAGGAGCAGCTTGATTATCAGATTTCCTCTGATGTTTTTGACCACTGCAATAGGATAGATTACCCACAGTGGGATGGTTGTTATCTTTGTGTCTAAACAGTCATACCCAAAATATGAATTCTAAGCCTTTGGCAGCTGTCTAGAGTCGCAAGGCCTTGAATTAAGGGAGATAAAAAAGGTGGGAAGTTAGAGGCAATCCTGGTGAGGTTCAATCCAAATAACAACAGCAGAATGTAGGGACTCTTTCAGTTGACATACATGGAAAGTAGCTCTACTTACATAGTGGCTTGTTTGAATAGAAGACAAGTTAGAACAGAGAGCTTAAGGGAAAGCAGAGAAACATGCATACGATATAAAGTTTATAATGCCTTTGTGTAGGGTATGATAATGAGGCAGAAAGCCTAATCTTCTGTATAGATGTCTCACCAGACTCAGATACCTCTCTGCTGGGCATAAGCATCACCTACCGTGATACTGTTATTGATCAGGCTAACTGATAGTGTTTCTGTCATTGTAAGTGTTAAACAGTAAAAGTATTTTTACAACAGACCTTGATCATAAGAAAATCAGATGACAGTGTTGTACATTCTTTGAGCACTTCACCAAAATTGTGCCTTTTTTTTTGGAAGGTTTATTCTCTAACTTTGTAAAGGCTGGGATACGTCTGTCAGTAAAGTCACTCTGGTCTATTTTACAGAATTCGATGTGTCAGATATATTCTTTTAATAAGAAAAAGAAAAACATTCTGTTCTTTCTGTGATGTATGTCTAGGAGCAAATTTGCTGACATTTATCCTGAGCAAATGCTTGTTGCTTCTTTTCCAGAAATGTTTCATTTGCTGAAGTGAAGAAAATTAAGTTAGAAAAGCATGCTTGAAAGGAGTATAATGATGTACATGGCTGTATTAAAATACAGTTTAGTATTTGAATTACTAAAAAGTCTGGCTTGGTACAGTTCCTGAGTATGACTGTAACAATACTGTGTGCTCAGGTTCCATGTTCTAAAGAAGTTTTAATTGGCGTTGTTTTACTTGTGCCCTTGGTTTTCTTTTCATGAGAGGCAAAAATGGATGATCCTCATGATTTGAGTGGTACATCATAAGCAGAAGAGTACAAGATAAAATGGCCTGTTAATGTCAGCCTTCAGTGTCTAGTCGCAATTAAAAATGCCCTTTTCGATTTTTCTACCTTCTGTTTTCACCCTACTCTCTCTTCTGCCTTATCCCTCTAGAATTTCCACTCCATTTTGGGTGGTCTTTGCTCCATCATAGGCTAGTTCTGGACTTCCCACTTAACATTTCTCTTGAGTCCTGTGTCCAATTCTGGGCTCCTCAATTCAAGAGAGATATTGAAGTACTTAGATGTGTCCAGAGAAGGGCGACAAAGCTGGTGAGAGGCCTGGAACACAGCTATGAGGAGAGGCTGAGTGAGCTGGGGATGTTTAGCCTAGAGAAAAGGAGGCTCAGAGGTGACCTCATTGCTGTCTACAACTACCTGAAGGGAGGCTGTAGCCAGGTGGGGGTTGGTCTCTTTTTCCCAGGAAACCAGCAACAGAACAAGGGGTCACAGTCTCAAGTTGTGCAGGGGAAGTATAGGCTGGATGTTAGGAGGAAGTTCTTCACAGAGAGAGTGATTGGCATTGGAATGGGCTGCCCAGGAAGGTGGTGGAGTCACTGTCCCTGGAGGTGTTCAAGAAAAGAGTGGATGAGGCACTTAGTGCTGTGGTCTGGTTGATTGGCTAGGGCTAGGTGCTAGGTTGGACTGGCTGATCTTGGAGGTCTCTTCCAACCTGCTTGATTCTATGATTCTAATTGACTACTTTCCTTCATTTATTTATTTTAAAATGCTGGCCTTCTAGAATTTTAATACAACTTAGATTTACTTTACTTCCCCGCCCCCCTCCAGCCTAGTCTCCTTGTAGAATAAGTGTTAATCAAGATTGTTAATGGCTGAATTGTGGAACTTGTGCTACATTCAGCCTTTTTCTAAACAGTTTTTGTCATTTGGATTTCATTATGCACCCGTCTGGTCTTGACTTTGTCATTCAGAACAGACTTCAGTCATGAATAGAAACTAGAAAGTTTTCGTCTGGATTTGGCATGTAACAGAGACAGTTATTTACATATGATGAGCTTTGTGCATGTCTTTCCTTATGATGACCTTTTCTGCTAGTGAGTAGATCTCCTCTCCCCCACTTAATTGGTCTGTAATTTGCTCAGTCTTGCATAGCAAAGCCAAGACGTGCACTGGGAAAGAGATACAAGCATGAGATGTGGTCTCTGTTTCTTCTCTGAGGAAAAGAGTACCTTTAATATTCTTAAGGATTCCAGAGCCATAGAGCAGTGAGTAGTAGTCACGGAGGACTAGTCACTGCTTTCTGTTTCATATTCCACCAAGGTGATTGGAAATATTTGGAGAAAGACCAGGGGAAGTGCCACAGTCTTCCTTTGTTGGAGAGACACTGCTTATTATCACACTTGTAATTCTGTGTCAGCATGATTTGATATTGTTTGCTTTCTCAGTAATTTATTTACAGAAATGTGCTTGGAAAAGTTGATCTGTCATTCAGTTAATTTGATATTTAAAAGGTGCGTGATGGGGGTAACACTGCTTGTGCTTTGCTTGTAGCAGAAGTACTGTGGAAGCAATAAAAGGTAGAAATAACCAACGCAGCCATCTGTGGTATGTTTAAATTGTTAGAATCCTCACAATCAGTGACGGGGAAAAGCAAGGAAATGAGTGGTTGAGGATTTAAGTGACTGTTCTTGACTGTGATCATTTGGATGTTGGGCTAATTATGGGGGGGAGATGGTTGGGTAAAGGAACAGTGGCTGAACAAGGTAAATGATTTGGAAATAATTGGTAATAGAATTTGACAGGAGTGATAAAATGAGAGGAATCAAAGGTAAGAAGTCTTGTTAATAGTGGGTAAGCTGTCTTGCAGATAACCAGAAGAAAATATGGGAAGTGTCATACTGAAGTTCTGTGACTTAAAAACTTGGATTTAGAGCTTATTTTTACAAGTTTCTGCAATGTAGATTAAACCTGACTATTAACATCAGACTTTTGAGTGATGCTTCAAGTCCTCCTGTAAAAAGAAAAAGATAAATCAACTTGTACATCCTGGTGTAATGATTGTGTAAAGATGTGAGTTTGCATTTACACTTATACATGAGCAACAAATATTTTCTTTTTGAAAACCATCTTAATTGTTTCTTAAAACTGTAGAAAGGAGTTATGTTAAGTATTAAGCTAAAATAAATTCTTGGCTGAACAATGTGTGGGATTCAGTAGAGTCATGGATCCATAATTGTACAGATTTATTTATATTTAAACAGTTTCCTGAATTCAGATTGTGCCTCTTGCTTGTATAAATACTGAACCACTCCCTCCCCCTCTAATTTCACAATAACTGGAGAAGCTATGAATCCTTGTGTTCTAGTTGGCTACTGACTTTTAGTAGCCAGTCATATGGTATGGATTTGCAAAGCTGACGCAAAATGGAGCAATTCATCTCCTCCATAATACAGGCTGCTGAAAGCATATCACCCTGAAGCTCTGCTCATTGCACTGTAATCCCGCTGAGCACCAAGACAAGTTCAAGGTTTTGGTTTTGGTCTTAGATTTTACAATGCTCAGTGGCTCTGGCCCAAGCTGCCTGAGGGAACACCTTCTGCAGTCACGGCTGCTCATGACAGCTGCATTCCACTGGAACAATGGCATTGTTGGCAAAATGGGGAATGAATGGGAGAGACAAACTGCTTCTGCAGCTAGCCCACAACTGAGGGATTCATTCCTGGAACACACCAGAGCGGCTATAAACCTCCCTGTCCTCAGAATTAAGCATAAAATTCACTTGCTTCTCTCTTGTCTTTCCACAAGGACCAGGGAAAGAAAAGAGAAAATCCCTGGGTATAGACAGGGATGACCTCAGGTGTGTTCTGGTTTATTTTGTGGTGTGGTTGTGTGAGGTCTTAGTTGTTTGTTTGTTTGTTTGTTTTGGTTTTTTTTGTTCATAGAATCAACCATTTGGAAAAGACCTCCAAGATCAGCCAGTCTAACCCATCCCCCAGCCCTATCCAGTCAACTAAACCATGGCACCAAGGGCACCAAGTGCCTCATCCAGGCTTTTCCTGAACACCTCCAGGGACGGTGCCTCCACCACCTCCCTGGGCAGCCCATTCCAATGCCAATCACTCTCTCTGTGAAGAACTTCCTCCTAACATCCAGCCTATACTTCCCCCTGCACAACTTGAGACTGTGTCCCCTTGTTCTATTGCTGGTTGCCTGGGAGAAGAGGCCAACCCTCACCTGGCTACAGCCTCCCTTCAGGTAGTTGTAGACAGCAATGAAAATTCCAAATAATGTATATAAAAGCATAGGAAAAATGAATGTAAATTTGTCTGCTACTCCTGTGTGGGTTTTGGTAGTCTTCCTCATGACTCCTCAGAACTTTCATTCTGATGGCCAGCAATGAAATGCTACCTAGCCTTTTTTTTGTGAGGTAAAATCCTAATCAAAGAGCAGATGACAAAAAGCCAAGTAGAAAGACAATACAAAGGAAGTGTTCCTGAACGTTTTGCCTTCACATTTTTTCTGCTTCTCTTTTTCATCCTCACATCTATTCCTAATATACATTTTATTTACAATTGTGCTATTGATTGTTGAAGTAAAATTTATTAATCTTTGCAGGAGTGTTGCACCTCTTCTTGAGGTAAGAACATCACTGCTGTAGCTTTCATTTGAGTGGGAATAAGGAGATCAGATGCCATGGAGGAAATGCCCACTTCTTTTTTTCCCTAGGAGATCACTGGTTGATGTTGATGGCCCATCTGGCTCTTGCAGTCCTTTTTCTCAATAGTTAAATTTTGGGCCTGAGCCTAAAGAAACTGAGAATCTGTTCTGAAACAGCTAGCAAATGTCTCAGTCTTTAAACCAGAAGTCCACTGAATTATGGGTGTCATTAGAGGGTGACTAGAGACCGAGTGTCTGTGGTGCCAAAGGAAGCTGGTGGGTGTCAGGTTCTGAACAAGAGGAGGTGGTTCTTTGCACAGCGAGTCACTGAGCTTCCTTGCCCGGGGACATGACAAATACTAAAACTTTGCCAGGGTCCAAGGACACAGTGTCATGGAAAAGCAAGCCATCAAGAGTTAATATCTGTAATGACACAGCATGCAAATTCAGGAGTGGTTGAGAGTGGGAAGTCTTCCAGGGATGTGTTCTGTTATGTTGGTCCTTAAGTGTCTTCATTTCAGTCAATATTGCACAGAATGCTTGACTGGGGGGGATCACTTATCTGACGCAGTGCAGCTGTCTCTGTATTTTCATGCTTAAAACAAGTCCTGAGGAGAATGGAGGGAACAGCAAAGCTCAGAGAGAAATAAAAACTAAAGCTAGTTGTAAAGCAGTGCAGAAGATCTTGCAGTTCTGTACAACTGAGAAAATAGCAGATGAAGTTCAGAATTTATGAATGCAAAATAATGCACATGGAGGAAAACAACTAATTATACCTACATGGGTATGTACTCTAAATTACCTGTTATCACTCAGGAAGGATCCTGGATGCATTGTGAATAGTTCTGTGAAAATATCAGCTTAATAATTTGGTGGAGGTTGGAAAGGCAAGCAGCACGATGGTAAAAAGAGACAGACAGAGCAAAAATAATTGGAAAAAAAACCCTTCAACCAAACAAAAATCACCAACCCAAAGCAACAACAACAACAAAAACACTTCTCAACTTCCACACAAACAAAAAATCCAACTAAAAGACCACAAACCCCATCAGGCTGCTACATGAATCCATGAACATCTTGAGAACTGCATGCATTTTGGGTTACCTTATTGATAGGAAGATGGAGTAGAATTTGGGGAAAAAAACTGGCTGAAGGAACAAGGATCATTGGAATGATTTTTCATACAAGGGCAGAAGAGCATTGGAATGGGATGCCCAGGGAGGTGGTGGAGGCACTATCCCTGGAGGTGTTCAAGCAAAGCTTGGATGAGGCACTTAGTGCCACGGTCTAGTTGACTGGCTAGGGCTGGGTGCTAGGTTGGCCTGGATGATCTTGGAGGTCTCTTCCAACCTGGTTGATTCTATGTTTCTATGATTATAATGGCTTGCTGCAGAAGGATAAGTGGTAGACAGGTGGATATGAAGCAAATAATTCCTATCTCAGTAATAATCCCCCAAAGGAAAATAAAGTCTTTCGTCTTGCAAACTTAAAAACAAGGAAGTGTAGATACTTCTAAAGGAAAATACTCCAAGCAAATAATTACCTTGTGAGGTTTGTTGCTGCAGATGGTTTGAATAAATAGGTTAAAGCAGTGATTGACAAGTTAGTGGAACAGAGGTCCACTAATGATAACTAAACACAAAGGAAGTGGTGCCACTTCTGTTTGGAAAGACAGCCTGCTGCTGAAGGGACATGGTGCTATGCTTTTCCAAAAGCAGTTGGTGTTGGCCACTGTCAAGGACTGCAGTCAGTGCAATTGTAGCTTCACATGAGGTGCGTGCTGTATATTCTCAGTCTTGATCACAGTATCACCAAGGTTGGAAGAGACCTCACAGATCATCAAGTCCAACCCTTTACCACAGAGCTCAAGGCTAGACCATGGCACCAAGTGCCACGTCCAATCCTGCCTTGAACAGCTCCAGGGACGGCAACTCCACCACCTCCCCGGGCAGCCCATTCCAGTGTCCAATGACTCTCTCAGGGAAGAACTTTCTCCTCACCTCGAGCCTAAATTTCCCCTGGCACAGCCTGAGGCTGTGTCCTCTTGTTCTGGTGCTGGCCACCTGAGAGAAGAGAGCAACCTCCTCCTGGCCACAACCTCCCCTCAGGTAGTTGTAGACAGCAATAAGGTCACCCCTGAGCCTCCTCTTCTGCAGGCTAAACAATCCCAGCTCCCTCAGCCTCTCCTCGTAGGGCTGTGCTCAAGGCCTCTCACCAGCCTCGTTGCCCTTCTCTGGACACGCTCAAGCATCTCAATGTCCCTCCTAAACTGGGGGGCCCAGAACTGAACACAGTTGATGTTGGAAGTAGTTGCTGTGATGCTCTGCAGTGTGGCTTATAGTAAATGAAAGATCCTGTCCAGAAGACATAGTGTGTGTATGTGACAGTGAGGAAAGGAAAGCACTGTTCCTGAATAAAAAAGGTGGAAATGAAATTCAGTGCAAAATCCTGCAGAAGACCATGGCCTGATCTGTTGCCTGTCAGATGCTGATTTAAGGGGTGATTATAAAATCCAAATGTTTATAAGCTTTCAGTAGGCTGTAGAGCATGATGCATTGGGCAGTCTAAGGGCATGTAGTCTCAGGTACATTGTGGTAAGGTCAAAGGTAATTTTCCTGTTTCTTATGCTGCACTGCAAAGCTTCTTTCCCTCCCTGAGTTTGTTTTAATGATATATTTTTCATCCAGGTACCAACTTTTTCAAGGCATTTAGAAACTGGAGAGATGACACTGTCTGAATCTGAGGTATTGGAGATAAAAGGTTGGGTATTGCCTGTGTACTGCTAAATTTTCTGGACTGATGATAAAAGGAGAAAATGAAACGTATGCATTTATTGTTTATTATCTCTTCAAGACAGAATCACTCACACTGGAAGTGAAAGAAAATATTTACCTTTCTATTGTTTCAGTGTTTTGTTTTTTTGGTTAGAATCATGAAATCATAGAGTGGTCCAGGCTGGAAGGGTCCTCCAAAGGTCATCTAGTCCAGCACCTCCCTCCCAGCAGTCAGCAGGGGCATCCTTAACTAGACCAGGCTGCCCAGAGCCCTGTTGAGCCTCACTTTGAATATTTCCAGGGGTGGGGTCCCAACCACCTCCCTGAACAACCTATTCCAGCGCCCTTATAGAAGAGAATTTGTTCCTAACATCCAAGTAAAATCTGCTCTTTTCTAGTTTCAGTTGCCCCTTGTCCTGTCGCTGCAGGCCTTTGTAAACAGTCTCTCCATCCTTCATGTAGGCCCCCTTTAGCGCTGCTATTAGGTCTCCCTGGAGTCTTCTCTAGGCTGGACAACCCCAGCTCCTTCTGCCTGTCTTTGTAGCAGAGGTGCTTCAAACTCCTGATCAGTTTTGTGGCCTTCCTCTGGACCTGCTCCATCAGGTCTATGTACTTCCTATATTGAGGGCTCCAGACCTGGATGCAGTACTCCAGGTGAGGTCTTATCAGAGCAGAATGAAGTGGCAGAATTGCCTTTCTGGATCTGCCTGGAATGCATCTTATGTAACCTAGGGTGTGATGTTGCCTTCTGGGCACACTGTTGGTTGGTTGGTTATTTGTTTGGGGGAGGTGGGTTATTTTTTTTATTGTTAAAAAATACCCCAAACCCCCAAACAACCCAAACCAACCCCCCCAAAAACACCCCAACAAACAAGAACAACAAAACTCCACTCTGTACAAAGCAAGTGAGGTAATATTGAAATTTTATGTAGTACCAGTCTGCTCTGCATCTTTTAGAAAGTATCAAGAAATCATCCTCGTGGAAAGTGTCTCTTGAATCAGAACTGAAGGCAATAATGCAGAATCTGTGGTTAAAACTTCTGTCTGCAACCAAACTTCTGAGTATCACAGTATCCCAGTATCACCAAGGTTGGAAGAGACCTCACAGATCGAGTCCAACCCTTTACCACAGAGCTCAAGGCTAGACCATGGCACCAAGTGCCACGTCCAACCTTGCCTTGAACAGCCCCAGGGACGGCGACTCCACCACCTCCCCGGGCAGCCCATTCCAGTGTCCAATGACTCTCTCAGTGAAGAACTTTCTCCTCACCTCCAGCCTAAATTTCCCCTGGCGCAGCCTGAGGCTGTGTCCTCTTGTTCTGGTGCTGGCCACCTGAGAGAAGAGAGCAACCTCCTCCTGGCCACAACCACCCCTCAGGTAGTTGTAGACAGCAATAAGGTCTCCCCTGAGCCTCCTCCTCTCCAGGCTAACCAATCCCAGCTCCCTCAGCCTCTCCTCATAGGGCTTGTGCTCAAGGCATTCCAACTCCTATCTTCACCTGGTTACATAACTACAGGAGCAGTCCATACAAGGACCAAAGATGCACCATTCAAGTTAACACTTCTTAATGAATGATGCAAAGTAGTTTTTAATTCCTAAAAATACCCAAAATTATGCATGCTGGTTTGAATAATTTATTTCTTCACATTATCAAACTGAATTTATTTTTTCTGTACACATAGTGATACTCTTACCTACTGTAGCTAGATCTTTGCTGAGAGCTTTAAGTGTTTGCTTTGGAGTTAGACAAGGGATTTTTAACCTTTCATTTCGAAGGACCAGAAAAATGTGCAGTGGTGGAAGGAAGGGCAGATTGTAGCCTGTGAAAGTTGATTTTGAGGTTTTGTGGTCTGTGAGTCTAATTTGAAACAACTTATTTAAGCTCTTTAAATTACATATATACAATAAGTAAACCCCCCAAACATGTTCTCTGCATGGAAGCCAATAATTTATCTGAAGCATGTTGCCACCTTTGCCAATAGCTTGGTCTGTACATTTATTCATGCATCAAGTAGTTTTTTCTTTCAAGAAATGGACTAGCATATATTGGATCAAATTTAATTGTGATGGACCAATAGAATCTCTTTAAGTTTTACTTCCTGTGATGCTAAGGAATTTATGAGCTGGTAAGAAAGCTGGTATGCTGTTTAGATATTACTCCTTGAGTCATAAATTCTTCATTATTAAAACAGATGAACCTTCCCTCCCTCTCTTCCTCCCTTCCTTCTCCCTCCCTTCCTCCCTTCCTTCTCTCTCTCTCCCTCCCTCCCTCCCTCCTCCCTCCCTTCCTCCCTTCCCCCTCTCTTCCTCTCTTCCTTCTCCCTCCCTCCTTTCATTCCTTCTCTCTCCCGCCCTTCATTCCTTCTCTCTCCCACCCTCCCTCCCTCTCTTCCTCCCTTCCTTCTCCCTCCCTTCCTCCCTTCCTTCTCCCTCTCTTCCTCCCTTCCTTCTCCCTCCCTCCTTTCATTCCTTCTCTCTCCCGCCCTTCATTCCTTCTCTCTCCCACCCTCCCTCCCTCTCTTCCTTCCTTCTCCCTCCCTCCCTCCCTCCCTCCCTCCCTCCCTCCCTTCCTTCTCTCTCTCTCCCTTCTTTACTCTCTCTCCCTCCCTTCCTTCTCTCTCCCTCCCTTCCTTCTCTCTCCCTCCCTTCCTTCTCTCTCTCTCCCTCCCTTCCTTCTCTCTCCCTCCCTCCCTTCCTTCTCTCTCTCTCCTGCCTTCCTTGCCTTCCTTTCTCCTGGGATCACTTTTCAAGCTGTTAGATATTTTCCAGGAGCTGAAATGGGCCAGTGATAAGTTACACAACAGATGTGACAGTTTTGTGATTTTACTTGATTTGTTTTGTGACATGTTTTTTTTTTTTCCCCTGACCTGTTACCATTCAGGATTCAGCTGACTCCAGGCTTCTGTTGTAGCTTTTGAATTCCACCTTATAAGGCCTTATAAACAGCTTTCTCCCTGTTAACAGTGGCTTCTGACAACAGCTGTACTACATTGTAATTAAACTCACATTTCAACAAAGAAAGAAAAAAACAAAACTAGAGAGAACACGAGAACAGACCCAGGTCCTTTTGCATAGAACTCACAGTATCACAGTATCACCAAGGTTGGAAGAGACCTCATAGCCTAAATTTCCCCTGGCGCAGCCTGAGGCTGTGTCCTCTCGTTCTGGTGCTGGCCACCTGAGAGAAGAGAGCAACCTCCTCCTGGCCACAACCTCCCCTCAGGTAGTTGTAGACAGCAATAAGGTCTCCCCTGAGCCTTCTGGTAGCCAGCCTGTTGAATACTTCCTAATCTCACAGCCTTTTGAAATGGTAAAATTTGGCTTTGCTGATGCATGCAACTCAACTACTCTTCTTCTTTTACTTATTTTTTTTCCATCTGGAGCTGTGAAGTTGCTGAGTCCTTTCTATAGTGGCAAACAGATGTGACATGTATGCTTAGACACATGCACCGAGCATCCATGTTTCTAACATTTTCTATCTCTTTGGTCTGCTTGCTCCGTTGTATGTTACCCAGTTCTGAGTGGAATAAAGAGGACAGGAAGGTGGAGGAGGAATGTGTTCTGCAGAACTGGTTTTCCCTGATACTCTTGTAAACAGGACCTGTGAAAGAGGAACCTTCTGTTTCAGGACTGATGCATCAGTAATGTGATGTCCTGTCTGTGCATTTGGAGGATATCCATCTGGCTTTGTGGTTTTTGCAGGGAACTTTTGTGTGGAAACAGACGTGCCCGGTGCAGTAGTCTCACCACGTGTGAAACTGAAATGGGCCAAATAGAGTGATTTTGCCAGCTAGGTGGAGCTCCCCCACTAAGTTTATTCTGTCTTGATTTTCTACAGCCTTAGTCACTATCACTGCATCTCTAAGTTCATTGAATAGATGGTCAGTTTAGAAAGAAAACTAAGATAGAAATGTAGAAGAAGCTTTCTCCTCCATGGGCTTTGCCACAGGCAAAGGTGGGCACACAGTAAGCCGAGGTTGCCTGGACCTGTGCTGTTTTTGAAGCTGTGTCTTTCCATGTTTTTCCTCCAGTGCAATCCTGAAAGCACTGGTAACACTTTAAGTAGCTTTCTTCCTGGATAATGGAATTTAAAAAATAGCTTGTGATGACTCAAACATATCCCACGGGTTACTGTAAGATAAACTTACCACTTAGCTGTAATAAACACCTGTTCATAGCAAAGCTTATTCTTCCCCCTTCCTTCAAACAGTGATCCTGTAAGCCTGGGATCCTTTGTTTCTGTACTTGCCAGGTCCCTGAAGAGCACAATATCAAGGGATTTCTGTCTATGTGGAACAAGGATGAGCCTTCCCACTGCAGCCTGAGCTGTGAGGATCAGATCACAGAATCACAGAACTAACCAGGTTGGAAAAGACCTCTAGGATCATCGAGTCCAACCTATCACCTAACCCTTCTAATTAACTAAACCATGGCACTAAGTGCCTCATCCAGTCTCCTCTTAAACACCTCCAGGGATGCTGCCTCCACCACCTCCCTGGGCAGCCCATTCCAAATGCAGTCCATGCAAATCACTCTTTCCATGAAGAATTTCTTCCTGACATCCAGCCTAAACTTGCCCTGACACAACTGGAGACTGTGTCCCCTTGTTTTCATATTCATCATCCATTTTTATGCTGTCCCAACAGTAAAGAATTTGCAGGATGTTTTAGGCATTGATGCAACCATATAATTTTTCTGTTTGGTGATACTGGAGACACTCTTCCACAGTTTGCAGCAAATCCATGAAGTGAAGCTTAGAACATGGTTTTGTTGTTAGTTCAGGGAAAAAAAGAGTCTAGATTTCTGTTTAACAGGTAATTTGTATTCTGGAAAACCACAATTGCTTTGCTGTGGCTGTGAGGAGAGCCTAATGTGTATCCTTATCAGCGTGCAAAACAGTGGATCTGATTTTGCTAAACGTACACATGGGGTTAGTTACTGTTGCTCAGCTTCTGAGCAGTAATTCATTATGCTACAGTAATGTGTCTGTTGTTCACTGCCATACCCATATGCTGGAGTAAAAAGTTACAGTTCTGGATTTGAAAGGTAATAAAACAGAGCTAGTAAGAAACTAATTTTGTTTTCCACAGAGCTACTTTTCGAAGTAAAATGAAACTTACTAAGGACTATACTGAAGTATAACTGAATTAGGCTGGATATTAGGAAGAAGTTCTTCACAGAGAGAGTGATTTCCCATTGGAATGGGCTGCCCAGGGAGGTGGTGGAGGCACCGTCCCTGGGGGTCTTCAAGAAAAGCCTGGATGAGGCACTTAGTGCCATGGTCTAGTTGATTGGTTAGGGCTGGGTGCTAGGTTGGACTGGATGATCTTGGAGGTCTCTTCCAACCTGGTTGATTCTATGATTCTATGATTCTATGATTCTATGATTCTATGAAAGCTTTTGGAAATTAAGGGGGGGGGGGGGGGGGGGTGGGGAAGCAAATGGTGAACAAATAACTCTGTGCATTTGTTTGAAACCAGATTTCTCCAACAGAAATTTTATGTATATGTGTTTCTACTCTGACACTAGTCTGTAGGCTTGTGTGTGATCATCCATGGAATCTACTTGACCACTATCAGTCATGGTTTCAATTCACCAAGTAACCCGATTGAAAAAGGAGAAAATCAAGTTGTACCATGGTGTAATAGAAGAGTTTTAGGTTGAGGCAAGTCCTTTTATCTTCTTTTTCTTTTCCCTTGAGGACTTTCATATATTAGTCTAATGACAAAATGGCTTTAAATCCACCCTTAACAGTGTGGGAAAATTTTGAAGAGTTTGAAAAGTGCTTTTAGTTCAGATGAAGACAATGAGATACCTGCTGAATGATACCTGAAAACCAATGCTTTGGAGAGTAGCCACCTTCCATGAGTTAATTTATTGTGTTTTAATACCCAAAGGTGGCCAGCAGGGCAAGGGAGGTTATTCTTCCCCTGTACTCAGCACTGGTCAGGCCACACCTTGAGTCCTGTGTCCAGTTCTGGGCCCCTCAATTCAAGAGAGATATTGAGGTGCTGGAACATGTTCAGAGAAGGGCAACAAAGCTGGTGAGGGGCCTGGAACACAAACCCTGTGAGGAGAGGCTGAGGGAGCTGGGGTTGTTTAGCTTGGAGAAGAGGAGGCTCGGGGGACCTCATTGCTCTCTACAGCTACCTGAAGGGACATTGTAGCCAGGTGGGGGTTGGCCTCTTCTGCCAGGCTACCAGCAACAGAACAAGGGGACACAGTCTCGAGTTGTGCCAGGGGAAGTATAGGGTGGATGTTAGGAGGAAGTTCTTCCCAGAGAGAGTGATTGGCATTGGAATGGGCTGCCCAGGGAGGTGGTGGAGTCACCGTCTCTGGGGGTCTTCAAGAGGAGACTGGATGAGGCACTTAGTGCCATGGTCTAGTTGACTGGCTAAGGCTGGGTGCTAGGTTGGTCTGGATGATCTTGGAGGTCTCTTCCAACCTGGTTGATTCTATGATTCTATCTACATGTTCTGTCACAACCTACATAGAACGTGCAAGATGAAACACCAGAAGAAGAAGGGAGGAATTTGGAGGAGTCATCAGAAAGTCATTTTCACATGCCTGACTGGAGTGGTCACTACATTTATAATGTTGTGGAAAGATGGATATTTCGATGCCACCCTAATTTGATTTTATAAATACAGAATTGTTGTATCATGAAACCCAATCTATTTTTATGTATTTGCTGTTCCAGTAACTTTGGAAAATTGTTGACCCTGAAAGCTGTGTAACTGTTAAAGCTTAGCAGTCAGTGTGTTTATTTACAATTGCAATTCCATTCGCTTATTAACTGAAGAGTTTTTAGGATGGTGTGCAGAATGACTACGTTGAGTGTTCTGTGCGTTCCCATGACATTGTAGACCTAGGCTGTTCTATGATGGCTTTTTCTTGTTTCTTCTGAGCCTGTCTAAATTTTGGAGGAAGATGAGGGTTTGAGACCTCAGTCTCAATGAATAGATTCAGTTCAGTCTGCAGTCTTAAGTGCACCATTTAATCTGTTGATTGTTGTGCTACTTTGAGCCTAGATGGGATGTTTTGGTGAGAAGAATTAGCTTATAGGCTGTGAAAAGGAAACAATGGTGGTGTCTACTTCACTCATAGGCTTGCTGAGATGCATAAAAACAAGAATACAAACAAAGATGAGAGAGTTGCTCCCTGGGCTCTGGGGCTGCCTGAACTTCTCTCTCTCTAACCCAGGGGTCCTCAAACTTTTTAAACAGGTGGACGGTCACTGTCCCTCAGGCACTGTCGAGGCTGGACTATAGTTTGTCAGGGGCTGGACTATAGTTTGGTTCCAACCAAGTAGTGTCGGGGGCTGGACTGTAGTTTGGTTCCAGCTCAGTCCCAGCGGGTGCTTGGGAGGAGGGCAAGCAGATTAAGTGGCAGGAAGCGGCTGCTTGGTTTGCCCCCCTGGCAGAGGGGGGGGGCAGGGGGGTTCTGTAAATACAGGCAGGCCAGATTTGGGACCCTGGGGGGGCCATATCCAGCCTGCGGGCTGTAGTTCAAGGACCCCTGCTCTAACCTAACTTGCTGCCTGATGAATCCGTCTGCTTCCTAACCCCCCTGGCTGACCCTCCAAACTCACTTTGAATGTAAGGCAAAGTCTGGGGTAAGGTAGAGGAGTGGGGAGAAGGTGGAAGAGTGATTGGGAGCCCCTCCTGGGGACTCTGGTTTCTGGGAGGGCTGTTGTGTTTCTGTATTACTTTTTAAACCTGTATATTTCTGTATACATTGTATATATCTGCTTGTATATTGTGCTAAGCTGTAAATATAAAGCTTCATTCAATTTTCCAGCTTGGCTGAGTCTAGTCTGGGTGACTTTCTTAAGTATGGGGGGGCAGGTAACACCCAAACCATCATGAGTTATCTGAGGTTTGTTGCAACTAATTTTTTTTAATAGGTGTCACTTAATGAACTTCCTTACTTCTGGAAGTTAACACTTCAATGTTAGTGATGCTGTATTTGTGAGGATATAGCATGAGCTGCTAACATTTTAAACCAGACAGCATGACCATACATTTGATGGGGAAGAAATTTGACTAAATAGTTTATGGGAGCCTTTTTGATAAACCAATGATTGTAATTATGCCTTTAGGTTCATCACCAACGTAACTGAAGGATTTCATACCCCTTTGCATGTGACATTGCTTTCATACTGGGGTATTGTGATGTGATTGCAGAATAATGGGCTGAACTATTGGAGATTTCACTGATGCCTTCTTATTTTTCAGACCATTACCACAGAACACAAGTGTGTATTTCAGCCCTTCTAAGAAGACAGTTGCACACCATGTGCCTGTTGGAGTTGGGAGCCAGATTTCCATCAGTGATACAAAACAGTGATTTGTATGTATCTGTATCTTAATAGTAGGTGAGTCCTCATCCTCGAGGCAATATGTAGGCATGAGGTTATCAATCAAGATCTTCAGATGTTAATAATTCACCCTGGAGTGGATGCCTTGCAGGCTGAGCAGGACTAAATACTGGATCTCAACAGGCATTGTTTTCTTTTGAGTCACAGTTGCTTCAGGCTGTGGTGATGGCTGCTGACTTTGCAAATAGCTGGACTGGTTTTGGATGTTAAAATATTATCTCTTCATTACTAGTCTTGCTGCTGGAGTGTATCACCCTGGTAAACCTTGTAATAGATATAAGTGTGTTTGCTTAGTCCACTACAGGCCCACAGCTAGAAGATCTCATTAAGACCTTACAGACTGGACTCAAGTGAATGAGAGAGGGCTTATCCAGTAACTTGCAACTAACGGGTATGAGGAGCAACCAGGAGTGGTAGCAACTTCACCCTACACCACTAGATCTGAAAGAAGATACATGTATGTAGAAAAGCTTGTTCTTACTCAGTGCTGGGGCCCATCCTCTTTAACATCTTCATAGATGACCTGGATGAGGGCATGGAGTCAGTCACCAGCAAGTTTGCAGATGACACTAAGCTGGGGCAGATGTGGCTGGGTTGGAGGGCAGAAGGGCTCTGCAGTGGGACCTTGACCACCTGGACAGATGGGCAGAGTCCAATGGGATGGTGTTCAATAGCTCCAAGTGCAGGGTTCTGCACTTTGGCCACAACAACCCCATGCAGAGATACAGGCTGGGGTCGGAGTGGCTGGAGAGCAGCCAGACAGAGAGGGATCTGGGGGTGCTGATTGATACCCGCCTGAACATGAGCCAGCAGTGTGCCCAGGTGGCCAAGAGAGCCAGTGGCATCCTGGCCTGCATCAGGAATGGTGTGGTCAGCAGGAGCAGGGAGGTCATTCTGCCCCTGTACTCTGCACTGGTTAGACCACACCTTGAGTCCTGTGTTCAGTTCTGGGCCCCCCAGTTTAGGAGGGACATTGAGATGCTTGAGCGTGTCCAGAGAAGGGCGACGAGGCTGGTGAGAGGCCTTGAGCACAGCCCTACGAGGAGAGGCTGAGGGAGCTGGGATTGGTTAGCCTGGAGAAGAGGAGGCTCAGGGGTGACCTTATTGCTGTCTACAACTACCTGAGGGGTGGTTGTGGCCAGGGGGAGGTTGCTCTCTTCTCTCAGGTGGCCAGCACCAGAACGAGAGGACACAGCCTCAGGCTGTGCCAGGGGAAATTTAGGCTGAGGTGAGGAGAAAGTTCTTCACTGAGAGAGTCATTGGACACTGGAATGGGCTGCCCGGGGAGGTGGTGGAGTCGCTGTCCCTGGAGCTGTTCAAGGCAGGATTGGACGTGGCACTTGGTGCCATGGTGTAGCCTTGAGCTCTGTGGTAAAGGGTTGGACTTGATGATCTGTGAGGTCTCTTCCAGCCTTGTTGATACTGTGATACTGTGACACTGTGAAAAAGAATGCAACTTCTCCAAACATGATTTCTGCTAGTACCATATTGTATTTTATCTATAAGCTTCTCCAATATAATGAACTTCCATATTCAGATTGATACCTCTGTGCTAGGTCTGTATTCACCTGATAGTTTTGCTGGAAACATCACAGCACAGCCTTTACTGAAATCGTTACGTGGCTAGGAAAAAACCCAGCCAGCAACAAAAAAAAAACCCAAGCCTGAAAATGTTATATAGGTAAGTGTTTATGTGGGTTTTTTTCCAGGTAAATAATTTAAAATGCTGAGCCAGAATATTGTATTTTTTTTTAATAATATGGACTGCTCATAATAAATGTAGTAAAATAAACAGGACAGATTTTGGTTTTACCTTTGCTGCAGAGTGTGAATGTTTAAGAGGTGTCTTAGTCCTTTGTTGACTGTGTATTGGTTTTGTTTCTGGCCTGCAGCTCATAAGGAGAGATTCAGAAAAGGAAGTGAAAAGAATTTTACAACTTGAAGTAGTTTTAATATCTAACAGACTTGTTGCAACATCTGTACAGGAGCCTGTGGGGAACAAGTATTCCGAAAAGCTTCATGCCATTTAAATGCTTCAGCAGGTTTATTTGTTTAGCATCAGCAAACGGAGTGGCTTGGCACCTCAAGACTCATGATCAGGAGAATGTTTTACTTCAGAATGACTCTAGTTCACAATTTTTTTGGTTCTTATTTCTGTATGCTATTTGATGTATTTACTTTTTTTGCTCTTGCTGTTTGTTTTTCAAAGCACATTGCAAAGCTGTTGTGACCATCACGAGATACATATGTATGTATTTCAAAACTGTGATGGTTTGGGTGTTCCCTGCCCCCCCACACTTTAGAAATCACCCAGACTAAACTCAACCAGCTCTGGAAATATGAATGAAGCTTATATTTACAGCTAGCACAATACACAAGCAGATATTTACAGTATATACAGTTATAGACAGAAATATACAAGGTGAAAGGTAATACAGAAACACAACTCCCCTCCCAGAAACCTGAGCTCCCAGGAGGGGCTCTCAACCACCCCTGCACCTTCCTTCTACCCCTCTCAACCTTACCCCAGTCCCAAGGAAGAATGGAGCTTTGGCCAGGGGGGTTAGGAAGCAAAGTGGATTTGAAAAGTAAAGCAGAGGGTGAGGTTAGAAAAATGCAGCTCGGAGCTTGCCAGCAGCAGAAGTAGGACTGGTTAATCTATGTTTTGCTTTTTGTTCTTATACATCTCAGCAAGCCTATGAGGGAAGTAGACATCACCATTGTTTTCCTTTCACAGCCTGTAATCTGGTTCTTCTCACCAAAACATTCTAGCTAGCATCAAACTAGCACAAAAACGCTTGGTGAAAACATTATACTTTGTTGGGGGCAGAGGGATTCCAGAAGCATTTCAGTATTGAGGAGACTGTTTTCAGCCACAACATTTTGACTTCTTCCTTATAGAATCATAGAAACATAGAATCAGCCAGGTTGGAAGAGACCTCCAAGATCATCCAGTCCAACCTGTCACCCAGCCCTATCCAGTCAACTAGATTCAAAGGAAATTCCCTCTTGAAAGGTAATAGCACAATGAAGACTGTCTTTGCATCATTTATTTAAGTTAACTCTTCAGCCATAAATCAAAGATTATAAAAGTAGTAAGGAAAGAAGAATCTGTGATTTACATATTTGTCAGATGAGGAAGAATAAGCAGGATGTTAGGAGAAAGCTCTTTACAGAGAGAGTGATTTGCCATTGGAATGGGCTGCCCAGGGAGGTGGTGGAGTCACCATCCCTGGAGGTGTTCAAGAAAAGAGTGGATGAGGCACTTAGTGCTGTGGTCTAGTTGACTGGCTAAGGCTGGGGGATAGGTTGGACTGGCTGATCTTGGAGGTCTCTTCCAACCTTCTTGATTCTATGATTATGATGAGATTATTATAGCTAGGAGGTCTGGATAGAGTTTATAGTGTCATGCTCTGTCCAAGTTGGAGGGATCTTGAAGTAGTGAGGATCTGCCAGCAGTTGTAGTTTTTTTATGATGGGTCTGGTAAGTGAATTAAAATACACCCATAGCATAGTTTCTATCATACTAAGAGTGTTGTGCTTGCTTACACCTGCAAATTGTCCTGTGCTTTCAGTTACAGTGTTAGTGTCATCTGGATAAAATGAATTATAGACTTGTGTCTCCACAGTCTTAACAACACAAATTCTGCTTCCCTCTAATGTTGTCTGTGCTGATGAGCATTACTAGTGTGACTAATATTTCCCAAAGCAGTATTTACAGGGTACTTAAAACGGGGGAAGAGGCTGTTCTTAGGGTGCTCAGGACCTCTGATGGAGTAGTTTTCAACAATATCACATCCTTTTGAAATCATTGGCAATTCCCAGAATGTAGGACCAGTACTTCATATTGTTTTTGCTTCTTGCTGACAGTTTTCCTTCCTATGTGTGCACAGAAATGTCATTCATCCTGGGGAGTACAGGAAGTGGCAGAAAGGTGAAAGCACCAAGGACAGGAAAAGGATAGGAAGCTGAAATTCTGTTAAGAAAAAAAGTAAGACTTCTAGATGTTTCAAAACACAGCCACTGATTACATTTTTCAATACATTATTTGTTTCCATCCTTCACAAATGGGTATGTTTCTAATGTGTCCCTTAGAGTACCTTATGAATACTAGGGCAACATTTCTAATGAGCAAGGAGGTGTAGTAGACATCAGGTCTTATCTGGGGGAATAATTGTCAGAGAAGCAGCAAACTAATTCTAATAGTAACTCCAAGAGCAGTTTTGATTTGTTTTGTTTCTAAACAGGAGATACCTGGAGATATGTTCAAGGTCAGATTTAAGTGTTGATTAAAGAGACATTAGAAAGTTTATTCTCCAGGAGAGATTTTTGCAAAGTTCAGTTTTCAAAAGAGGTTAATGACATGAGTTGTAGAATTGGTAAAACCGTGAGACAGGCATCAGATACGTATCCAGACTTGATACTACTTGTTGCACAAAAAGAAGACCTAGAGCATCTCCATCTCAAAAAAACACCCAGAAAGAGCAAGGAAGATCCTACCCATCCTATCATGCAGCACTTGTATTTAGTGAATGAATTAGGTATGTGAAGAGTTCTGATATTGGATGCAATACAAGAAGTAGGTCGATTATGCAGCAGGGCGTGGTAGGAAGAAATGCAGCCTTAAGGTTGCAAGCCTTTGGGCTCATCCATAAGTGAAGGCAGAGGTCAGAATAATCCACCTCTGAGGTGTACCCTTAATTCTGAGTACTGGCTGATGAACAGCACAATGTTTCTGTGACTTAGCTGCATCACAACTGCCAGCTGATCAAAATTTGTAGAAGTTCTTCTTTCCTCTTAAACCCACAAAGAATGGATCTTAAAAAGGCATATTTTCTCTTTTGGTGCTTGAAAGGAGTGGCCATGATGAAGAGCAGTTTCTTAGGTCTGTAATGTTCCAGGCGTTGTGAAAACCACAGCATGATGGAATGGGCTGCCCAGGGAGGTGGTGGAGTCGCCGTCCCTGGGGCACTTCAAGGCAAGGTTGGACATGGCACTTGGTGCCATGGTCTAGCCTTGAGCTCTGTGGTAAAGGGTTGGACTTGATGATCTGTGAGGTCTCTTCCAACCCTGATGATACTGTGATACTGTGATTTCAAGGATACAACATCCTCATGACTACCTTCAGGAGGGAGCAGAGTGCCGAAATAAAACAGGACGGATGTCTGCAGCAGCATTAGCTGATGGGAGCTCCTCTTGCTTTAGAGGACAATCTTCTAGCTAGGCATGCTGCGCAGTCAGCAGCTGGGAACACCACCACTTACATTTCAAGTGGCCTTGTGTAAATGACGGGAGGCTTGTAGGTGTCAAAAATCCATCGTTCTCTTCCTTAACCACAGAAGTCTTACGCAAGATGAAATCAGGCAGTCTAGATGCAATAAAACTAAGTAGGGAAAATGTTGGGCAATATCTGCTGACATCGCTACCACTAGACAGAGGCCGTATGTGACTGCTGTCGGCTCAAGTATGTAAACTTAGCCGTGCTGTGAAGGTTTAGTCATACTAGAGCCCTAGCAAAAGGTCTCTTGAAGGAAGTCCACCTCTGTGACATCCGATACCCAAAAGAGTTGCAAAGGCAGAAGTTCTCTGTAGGCAGGGATGTCCGTTGAGCGCTGATGCAGCTCTGGAATCTGCTCCTCTGCAGAAGAGCCAGAGCCTCGATGGAGAAGGGCAGCTCTGGTTAGGGTGCATCCACGCTGTAGCTTTAAATCTGTAAAGGTACATCTGGCAGACTGAAAAACTGCCAGGAGTAAGAGAATAGTGGGGGAAAGGTAGTAGTTCCCAAAGTTTCTCACTGATGGATGCCTGTTAGCCTCATTCTTTCTCTGCTGCCACCACTGAGCTTTTTGTCAAACCTTTTAAGTGAGACACTGTTGAAAACAGGATTTTAATAGACTTTTGCAGGGCAGCCTTAGAGCATTTGGCCTGTCCTGGCGGACCGTACTTTGGGAGTGCCTTCTTAAGGGGAATTCTGATCTATTTACTGTAATAAAGTTCTCAATTTATTGTCAGAAGACTGAAACTCTTCTGGGGATTCTACAGTATTGTCATTTGACGTGGTGACTGTCGGGGATTGAGGATGGTTTAGAAGCTTATGGGGGGTATTGGCCTATCACAGATTCCCTGGGAGCCATTGTGTGCCATGGGGGGCCTTGAAGTCTATTCTGTCTTGCAGAAGGGGCATGCTCTGCCACCCCCAAGGAACAATAATGTTCAGACAAAGAACATTTTTTCCAGATCTCTTTTGCAAACATGGAGCTTAGTAAGAACCCTTTCTGAGCCGAGAAGGAGTTGCAGGATTTTGTGTATCTGCTCTGCTGTGAAGCCAGGACAAATATTGGGCAGAGACCTCATTTATGGAGAGTGATGTTTTGGGACCATCTGAGCACAGATGGCTCTTTCTACTCTAAAACCAGAAAAAGAGCTTCTGAACCCTAGACAGAAGGTTTTCCATCGGTGTCGTTAAAAACAGCTCTACTGAATTATGGAGATATGGGTATTAAAAGCCAAAGCACTTAGAAAAGCAGACTGGAGTGTTCCAAAGCTGTAGGAGGAGGTTTGATTCCTGAGTAAATTAAACTACTTCTGATGGAATTCCAGGTTAGCTACTGCATCGCTGAGATTCCTTGTGGGTCTACCCCAGTTGTAGAATATGTGGGACAAAGAAACAGATACATTCTCTCAAACACTATCTTTTTGGGGGATGGTCAAATGAGACAGAATGAGCAGAGGTAGCAGCTCACCACTACCAAAAAGATCAGATCCTCTACCCTTCTCTCCTTTTCTTTTCCCACTGTACTTCTGTTGTTTTCTGATACTTGTGCATCTCTGAGAACTGATTTAACTTAAATGGCAAACCATTTGCACTGTTTATGTTGTGGCAGTTTTCTGAAGTTTTAGTCAGTTTAATCAGGTTACAGAAGAAACTGATGCTACAGCCATAAAATATGACAGTGGATTATGTGGCTTTGAGCAGGGGAGGAGGAAGATGGAGCCAGAGTCTAGAACGAAAGAATCAGAAGAAGATAGGGGAAGGCTATGGGTGTGACAGGCTTCATACTTTCATCTGCAGGGAGCCTTTATTTGGTTTATCTACCCATCAAACTTGTACACTTAAAAGAATTTTTCCAAATTAAAACTGAAGAATTCTTCTTACTAATTTTTCTTATTAAAATGTTGCAAATACCTTTTTTCTTCTTCTCCTTTCTTTCTTTCTTTCTTTCTTTCTTTCTTTCTTTCTTTCTTTCTTTCTTTCTTTCTTTCTTTCTTTCTTTCTTTCTTTCTTTCTTTCTTTCTTTCTTTCTTTCCTTCCTTCCTTCCTTCCTTCCTTCCTTCCTTCCTTCCTTCCTTCCTTCCTTCCTTCCTTCCTTCCTTCCTTCCTTCCTTCCTTCCTTCCTCTCTTCCTTCCTCTCTTCCTTCCTCTCTTCCTTCCTCTCTTCCTTCCTCCCTTCTTCTCTTTCCTTTCTCCCTTCCTCTCTTTCCTTTCTCCCTTCCTTTCTTTCCTTCCTTCCTTTCTTTCTTTCTTTCTTTCTTTCTTTCTTTCTTTCTTTCTTTCTTTCTTTCTTTCTTTCTTTCTTTCTTTCTTTCTTTCTTTCTTTCTTTCTTTCTTTCTTTCTTTCTTTCTTTCTTTCTTTCTTTCTTTCTTTCTTTCTTTCTTTCTTTCTTTCTTTCTTTCTTTCTTTCTTTCTTTCCTTTCTTTCCTTTCTTTTCTTTCCTTTCTTTCTTTCTTTCTGTTTGCATGAGAAACTGATAGGTAATCTGTGCTTTTAGCTCTTTCCTTGCCCAATTTTTTCTAAACTTCACTGGATTTTGTGACCCAGATGTCACTCTTCTCCTGTTTCATGTTCCATGTCTTGGGTAATTTCCGCCCCCCCCCCCCCCCCCCCCCCCCCCCCCCACCCCCCCACCCCCCCCCGCCCAGGAATAATTTAATCTCTAATAAAGCTTTCAACTAGATAAAAAATAAGACAAACAGCAACAAAATACTAAATATCAATTAGATGGGACTCTTATTTAGAATGTGGAGTTGTGCTAGTTTGAGCCTAGCTAGAATATTTTGGTGAGAAGAATTAGATTATAGGCTGTGAAAAGGAAACAGTGGTGATGTCTACTTCACTCATAGGCTTGCTGAGATGTATAAGAACAAGGACACAAACGCAGGTAACAGAGTTGCTCTTGAGCTCTGGGCTGGATGCACTTTTCTCTCTAACTTGCTGCCTAACTAATCAGTCTGCTTCCTAAAGCCCCTGGCCAACCCTCCAAACTCACTTTGAATGTAAGGCTAAGTCTGGGGTAAGGTAGAGGGGTGGGGAGAGGGTGGAAGGGTGGTTGAGAGCCCCTCCTGAAGACTTTGGTTTCTGTGAGGGGTGCTCTGTTTCTGTACTACTTTTTAACTTATGTATTTCTGTCTATAGCTGTATATGTTGTAAATATCTGCTTGTATATTGTGCTAAGATGTAAATACAGCTCCATTCTTTAATTTCCAGCTTGGCTGAGTCTAGTCTGGGTGATTTTCTTAAGTGTGTGTGTGGGGGCATGTAACACCCAAACCATCACAGGAGTAAACACTGCTTTGCTGCATGGCATTGTTCCTGTGGACATTCAGATTAGAGAAAAAAGAGATGGGCCATAAATACAGTGGTCCTTAGAAGCAGTGGCTAACAGGGAAAGGCAGGTCAAATATCAGCCAACATTCTTACCCTCAATCCCATAAAAACTATACACAAACAGCCCAATATAGAAACATTCTCCTAAATTCTGACAAATTAATTAAGACCAGAGAGAATTTTATGTGGTTCAGATGCCACTAGGAAAAGCAAAGTTGTGTAAGTTCATAAGTCTGGTTTCTTCTTGTCCATGAGGAAAGTGTCTTGAGTGACTCACAGCTTCAACTTTCTGTTGACAAGAACATGTGCTGAAGACTGTAGACTTTTCTTAACTGCTGAAGATTCATCTCTCTGTCATAGAACCTGGGGAAAGTCTAGGTTTTTCATTTTGGAGCATCAGGCTTCCTATGTACTCTATTGTTTTAAAAATTATATTCCTCCAATGACAAAAACCAAGGTAACAACTAGACCCCTTTTTAGTAATACAATCATTAGAGATGCAGGGATCCTTCATGCAGACTTTAGAACATCTGCTGGGGCATTGTTCTTTCTATCCTGGCACTAAGGAAACAGGGATTGGGGAAAAAAAATCTTACACTCACCTATGCAGCCAGTTCAGACACTTGGCTGTGTACTCTCACTGCTGACCCTTCATACCCTTTTGCATAGAACTTCAAAGCAACTATTTAGGGGTCTTTTTTTCCCTTCATGACTAAACTTGCTTATGGATGAGATTAAGCTCCAAAGTATTTGCCTTTAAGTTGCTACTACTTGTAATTAGCAGTAAATGAAAAATGTAGGTAGACAAACAGTGAGAAGGGACTAGTTGCAGACAGACCCACTGGCAAGGAAAGAGCTAAAACACTGTGTCTCAGGGATGGCAAAGGTGTGACCCACAGAGTTGAAGACCAGGAAACAGGGCAACAGAGATGGGGTCATGCAGAACAGTAACTGAGGAGGAAGAATGGGAAATGCTGTAATGAGGTGCACATGCAAAATGAAGAGCATGAGTTAAAGGGAGTAGAGGGAATGTGACATGTTACAGCAGTTGTGCTGCTTTAATCTGTCAGTGCAGTGTGACAGGCAATGAATGGGAGCCACAGTTCTGCTGTTTCTTACACATTCTTGTCATATTGGCAGGCCTATATCAGAGCATTCATTTAAATGGTTTTATTTATATCAGAAATCTGCTCAAGAGGAGTTTGTAGATCCTTTAGCGTAGACACTTTGTAAAAGCAAAGATCAACCTACAACCTTTCACATTTCTTAGCTAATTTTGTATTGGGGTATTTATTGTTATCTTTCTTGCCTGGGAAAAATCCCACTTGTCTTGGGTGCACAGTAGTTTCTTGTGTTTCCTGTGAAAAACTGTTCTTCTCAGGAGCTTCTGCTTCAAAGCAATGTGCTCTAAAATGCAGGCTCAACAAAAGCCATGCAGTTTGTTCTGTCCTATCTGCTTTAAGCAGGCACAACGCATTCTAAAAGCTGAGTCTTTGTAAAGGTGCTAATAGAGAAGTGTAAATGATAATAAACCAAGTTGGTAAAAATTTTTAACCTACTTTTCAAACTTATTTTGAATTGAAACTTCAAGTAAGTAGGAGGGTTAGAAAGGGAGGGTGAGGAGAAGGATCTCTCACTCGCTCTTTCTTTCATTCTCTGTTTCCAGCTTGTTTACTCTGTCCATATGCCAGCACACTGCGGGGATTCAGTTTCACTCTTTTCCTAAGAGTTTTATACAGACGTGCCTTTTTTTATTTCTGTGATTATTGCTTGTGTTAGTAGGGGATGTGAAACCTGTTGGAAAAGTGGAGGATCTGTTCCACAAAGCCACAGAAAAAAAAGCCCAGGAGATTTAGGGGCAGATGTGGTATTTGCCATGTCTCAAACCAGCTTTAGATGGGTGAGATTGCAGCGTGGTGTAGTCCTTTTGAAGCGACGGCTGGAACAGCCTGTACATCTGGGGACTGCTCTAAGGATAACTCTGTGATAAACTGCTTTTGGCTGATACTAGGAGTATACTTTCAACTTCATCAGTACACACCAGTTTCTCATCATGTGTGCTGGGTAACACACGATGGGAGAACAGAGTAATGATTCTCCAGATATCTGTTCAATCACAGGAAATAGCTGGCACACAGTCTTGCTAATCTTTAATCTGAATCGGTTGCATGGGAGAATTTTCTTACTTCTTCTCTCCATGGTTATAATCTGTCCTTGTTGTTTTTTTTTTTTTTCTTACTGTAGATAACATCTGATAAGAGATTAAGAACATGATAAGGAGCTGTTTTATATGAAATTTAAGAAGCCATTAACATTCCATTGAATTGTAAAATTGTCAAGCTAAAAACAGCTCTCCTGGTGTTCTGCACAGAGGCAATAGCAAATCACTGAGTCACAGGAAATGATTCAGTCAACATTTCTAAACTTTCAATGTGTGTTTTATGGAAGAAACTTGATGTAAATGTTTAGACAGTTATGGTTTTGGAGATAAATATTGCAATTTTATGGAGTTTGGGGCTTGACGTACCAGAACTGTGGTGCATAGTTGTCAATTTACAGAGCATCTAAAGCTGTTCAATTACTGTGTTTGATTCCGGTGTAGGATGTGTTTTCTTTGGCTAATGAAACATGATGTTGTATTTGGCCACAACAGATTACACATCAGAAAATCGAAGGAAAATGAATTTTTAATCACCTGGGATTCCCTCTGCTCTGCTGAAGGAGAACTTCCATAGAACTCTGCTCAGTTCTTAGTTTCTTGCCTCTTCATCCTGTAAATACAGCACTTCAGTGATATGACTTCTCATGGCAGGTTACCCTCTGCCATAAGTGATTTTGCTGGGATCAACTGCTTTAGGAAGTTAAGCTAACATGTTTCCTCACCCTCTGTTTTAATTTCATTAATTGCAAGACAGCTGACAATGCAAAATTAACTTTATGTCAGTTGCTTATAGAATCACAGAATGGTTTAGGTTGGAAGGGACCTCAAACAGCATCTAGTCCCAACTCCTTGCCAGAGGCAGGGACACCTCCCACTAGAACAAGTCACTCAAGGCCTCATCCAACCTGTCCTTGAACACCTGCAGGAAGGGAGCATCCACATGTTCCCTGGGCAACCTGTGCCAGTGTTTCACCACCCTTACTGTAAAGAACCCTTTCCTAACATCTAGTTTAAATCTCCCCTCTGCCAGTTTAAACCATTACTCCTTACCCTGTTGTTACAAGATCTTGTAAATAGTCCCTCCCCAGCCTTCCTGTAGCCCCCTTCAGATACTAAAAGGCTACTCTAAGGTCTCCTTGAAGCCTTCTCTTCTCTGTACTAAAAAGCCCCAACTCTTGTAGCCTGTCCTCATAGCAGAGATGCTTCAGCCCTCTGAGCATCTTCTGGGGCCTCCTCTGGACTCGCTCCAACAGTTCCATGTCCTTCTTGCTTTCGGTGTGGCCTTCTTGTGTAGAATGTTGCTTGCAGCTAAAGTGTTTCTTTTACTTCTCAAGTATTTTATTTCAGGACGATTTAAAAAAATGTTTTACTCTGTAAGAATTAAAACAGACCTGCAGTGTGCAGTAGTTTTAAGGACATAAAACTGGTATTATGTTGACTGTACACAACTATTATACCTAGGTATAATAGAGTCTGAAGTAGCAGTAGCAAAGCCAATGTAGATTCTCTGCATTTACACTGATTTAACTGAGCCCACTCCAGCCCTCAATATTAATATTCATGATCAGAATATAAGCAGTGAGGCAGGAACTTAAGAGTTTGTGCTACTTCTTGACATTAGATACCCGGTTTCAGAACTTCTGAAAAAAGTATCATAGAATCAAACAGGTTGGAAGAGACCTCCAAGATCATCCAGTCCAACCTAGCACCCAGCCCTAGCCAGTCAACTAGATCATGGCACCAAGTGCCTCATCCAGGCTTTTCTTGAACACCTCCAGGGATGGTGCCTCCACCACCTCCCTGGGCAGCCCATTCCAATGCCAATCACTCTCTCTGTGAAGAACTTCCTCCTAACATCCAGCCTATACCTACCCTGGCACAACTTGAGACTGTGTCCCCTTGTTCTATTGCTGGTTGCCTGGGAGAAGAGGCCACCCCCCACCTGGCTACAGCCTCCCTTCTGGTAGTTGTAGACAGCAGTGAGGTCCCCCCTGAGCCTCCTCTTCTCCAAGCTAAACAACCCCAGCTCCCTCAGCCTCTCCTCACATGGCTGTGTTCCAGGCCTCTCCCCAGCTTCATCACCTTTCTCTGGACACATTGCAGCATCTCAACATCTCTCTTGAATTGAGGACTTGCTACCACCAGCAGCATAGACAAATCCTACCTTCAACCATATAATTTCCATGAGCCTAATTTGTCCTTACAGGAAAATAATCCCAGCAGACAGCTTCTGCTGTTGAGCAAGTGTCTGCTGGTGAGTGTGTGTGTCAGCGTTTGAGCCCGAGGTGGTGGGAGGACTCCAGCGTGGCTGATGTTTCTGGCTGTAGTGGGTGAGGACAGGCATGTAGAAACAGTGACCAAAGAGTTTTTGGTTCAGAAGCAGGGGCTGGTGGCGGGAGCTGCAGAAGGCTCTGCGGGGAAAGGCAGAGGCTGTCCCACCAGACACAGCAGGGTGCAGGCAGTTCCAGCACACCCGCGGCAGAGCGCAGCTGAGCCCTTCTGCCACCGGGGTGCTGGTGCCGGGAGGAGAGTGACTGAGAGAGGGCCAAGTTCTGCCTGGCAGCAAGCGGTGAGGACACCGAGGAGAAAGAGCTCCCTAAGCCCTGCAGAGGGAGCAGCAGGAGAGGAGCCAGGGCTTCAGGTGCTCCAGCAGAGACTCCCCCGCTGTGGAGAAGACTCTGGTGGTGCACTGTGTCCTCCAGCAGCCCGCGGGGAGCTGTGGTGGAGCAGCCACCCGCACTGCAGGCCGTGGAGGACCCCATAGAATCATAGAATCAACCAGGTTGGAAGAGACCTCCAAGATCATCCAGTCCAACCTAGCACCCAGCCCTATCCAATCAACTAGACCATGGCACTAAGTGCCTCATCCAGGCTTTTCTTGAACACCTCCAGGGACGGTGACTCCACCACCTCCCTGGGCAGCCCATTCCAATGCCAATCACTCTCTCTGCCAACAACTTCCTCCTAACATCCAGCCTGTACTTCCCCCTGCACAACTTGAGACTGTGTCCCCTTGCTCTATTGCTGGTTGCCTGGGAGAAGAGACCAACCCCCACCTGGCTACAACCTCCCTTCAGGTAGTTGTAGACAGCAATGAGGTCCCCCCTGAGCCTCCTCTTCTCCAGGCTAAACACCCCCAGCTCCCTCAGCCTCTCCTCACAGGGTTTGTGTTCCAGGCCCCTCACCAGCTTTGTTGCCCTTCTCTGGACACCTTCCAGCACCTCAACATCTTTCTTGAATTGAGGGGCCCAGAACTGGACACATGCTGCAGCACTCTCATCTCGGAGGCACTGCAGTGCAACTAACCGGCCAAACTGGAGCAGCTGGTGAAGAACTGCAGCCTGTGAAGAGGAACCAGGTGGGAGCAGGGAACAGCATGAGGAGAAGTGACAGAGAAGAACTGGTATGGATTGGCTATAACACTCGTTCTCCATCCCCAGCTTTGCCGAGGGAGAACAAGGTAGAGCAGCTGAGGATGCAGGTGAGTATCCTCTCAATTGACAGCAAATTAAATTTATTTTCATCAATGCATAGATTCACAGAATTGGTTTGAGTTGGAAGTGACCTCAAAGATCATCTAGTTCCAGCCTCCTGCCATGGGCAGGGACACCTCCCACTAGAACAGGTAGCTCAAGGTCTATCCAGCCTGGCCTTGAAGACCTCCAGGGAGGGGGCATCCATGACCTCCCTGGGCAACCTGTGCCAGTGTCTCACCACCCTCACCGGAAAGGATTTTTTCTAACATCTAATCAAGATCTACCCTCTTCAAGCTGCAATCCATTCCCTCTCGTCCTGCCACAACAGCCCCTGTAAATAGTCCCTTCCTGGCTTTCTTGTAGGCCCCCTTCAGGTACTGCTATAAAGTCTTCCTGGAGCCTTCTTTTGTCCAGGCTGAACAGCCCAAGCCCTCTCATAGATTACAGGATCACAGGATGTTAGGGGTTGGAAGGGACCCAAGGAGTTCGAGTCCAACTCCCCTGCCAGAGCAGGAGGAACACAGATCACAGAGGAACACATCCAGACAGGCCTTGAAAGTCTCCATAGAAGGAGACTCCACGACCTTTCTGGGGAGCCTATTCTAGTGCTCTGTGACCCTTACAGTGAAGAAATTCCCCCTTGTGTTGAGGCAGAACCTCTTTTGCTGCAACTTACCCCCGTTGCTCCTTGTCCTATCACAGGGAGCAAGTGAGCAGAGCCTGTCCCCACTCCTGGCAGCCTTCAGATGCTTATAAACATTTATCAAATCCCCTCTAAGTCTTCTCTTCTCCAGACTAAAAAGCCCCAGGTCCCTCAGCCTCTCCTCATAAGCCATGCCCTCCTGTCCCCTAATCATCCTCATAGCTCTCCGCTGGACCCTCTCCAGCAGATCCCTGTGCCTCTTAAACTGGGGGGCCATAGACTGTGCCCATAGAGGTAGTGCTCCAGCCCTCTGATCATCTTTGTGTTTCTCCTCTGGACCCACTCTAGTAGTTCATCTTTCTTAGGCTGAGGGCACCAGAACTGGACTCGGTACTCCAGATGGGGTCTCACCAGAGCAGAATAAAGGAGGAGAATCACCTCCCTCATCCTGCTGGTCACACTTGTTCTGATGCAGCCTGGGAAAAAGGTTGCCTTCTGGGCTCCAAGTGCACATTGTGAGCTTGTGCTGAGTTTTTTTTAACTGACAACCTGAAGTCTTCTCTTTGAAACTGTTCTGAAGCCACTCCTTGCTCAGCTTATATTCATGGTTGGGATTGCCCCCTGCCATGTGTAGGACCTTGTACTTGGCCTTATAAAACTTCACAAGGCTGGCTTGGACCCACCTCTCAAGCCTGCCCACATCCCTTTGGATGGCATCCCTTCCTTCCAGTGT
The DNA here is from genome assembly GCF_015220805.1 of Pogoniulus pusillus. Taxonomy (NCBI): domain Eukaryota; kingdom Metazoa; phylum Chordata; class Aves; order Piciformes; family Lybiidae; genus Pogoniulus; species Pogoniulus pusillus. The sequence goes on from NC_087273.1 coordinate 29,130,754, forward strand.
GTCAACTAAACCACGCAGCTTGGTGTCATCTGGAAGCTTTCTGAGGGTCTGCTCATTTCCACTGTCCATATCACTGACAAAGTTGTTAAACAACTCTGGCTCAGCACTGACCAAAGTACACATATTTTCCTAAAGTTGGGTCTATTTTGACTGTGACAGTAATTAGTGAATAATCTTATTGTCCTTATCTCAACACATGAGCCTTCTTACCCTATTTTCTCACTTCATCCTTATGAAGAAGGGAAGTGAGAGAGCAGCTGAGTTGGCATCTGGCCAAGACTAACCCACTACAAATGCAGTTTACTGCATGTGGGAACTATGTTCTAGTTCTACAAAATACCTGCTATGGTCATGGGTTCAACTGAATCTGCTGGTGGGTATTCAACACCGTGCTGCCATCATGCCAGCTTTATGATAAAACAGCTGGCTGGAGCAAAGCATCATGAGGCTTGTAGTTCATATTGTAGCAGGAGAGTCTTCCAGTTTCCAAGGCCAGGGGGTGTGGGTGTTGGTGTTCTCCTGGTTTAGAGTTTGGGGTGTTGGTCTGTTCTTTAAGGCTGGTGAGGGGTTTGGAACAGAAGCTGAGGGAGAACAGAAGCAGAGGGAGCTGGGGTTGTTTAGCCTAGAAAAGAGGATGCTTAGGGGAGACATCATTGCTCTCTACAACTACTTGAAAGGAGGTTGTAGCCAGCTAGGGGTTGGTTTAATCTCTCAGGCAACCAGTGACAGAACGAGAAGACGCAGCCTCAAGCTGCACCAGGAGAAGTTTAGGCTGGATGTTAGGTAAACTGTGCTTCACAGAAAAAGTGATTTGCCATTGGAATGGGTTGCCTATGGAGGTGGTGGAGTCACTGTCCCTGGAAGTGTTTAAAAGAGACTGGATGTGGTGCTTGGTGCCATGGTTTAGTTGATTAGATGGTGTTAAGCGGTAGGTTGGACTTGATTATCTCAAGGGTCTTTTCCAACCTGGTTAATTTTGTGATTCTGCTTTGCTGGCTGCTGGCTTGGATGTGCCCTTTTCTCCTTGCTGGCTTGTTTGCTGATTCCCTGTTGCTGACTTGGCTGTTTTGCTCATTCACATGGCATCGTACATTCTATTCTTTTCATTAAGCTCTCTTTATCTCAACCCACGAGGCTTCTTGTGTCACTTTCCCTCCCAGCGTGTGTGTGTGGCTTGCTTGTGAGAGCAGGCTGTCTTAAACCAGGACTGTAATTCCTGGTGGTCACGTCTTCAGTGACAGATTGTTTTAAAGATGAGAGAAGGGAAGCAGACCTAATATTGAACAGATACTCAAATGTCAAACCAAGCACAAGTCGCTTTCACTGAAAATTGCCTATTTGTAAAGACAATGGTTTTTGTTTGGTGTTTTTTTTTTCCGGTCTCCATGTTGACTTTTTAAAGTAGAAGGCAATAAACTGTTAAAAAACCTTCAATGCCAGTGACAGCTAACAAAAATGTCAAAACTTTAAACATTAAAATGTTTCCAGTGCTCAGCAGCCTTTGTTCAAGAGCTAGCTTTGAAATTGCGGTCCTGAAGCTTTTGCATTTCCTTCTAGAAATGGTGCCACATCCAGCTGGCAGCTGGCACTAGTGGTGTCCCTCAAGGATCAGTGCTGGGCCCCATCCTCTTTAACATCTTCATAGATGATCTGGATGAGGGCATGGAGTCAGTCATCAGCAAGTTTGTAGATGACACCAAGCTGGGGGCAGATGTGGCTGGGTTGGAGGGCAGAAGGGCTCTGCAGCGGGACCTTGACCACCTGGACAGATGGGCAGAGTCCAAGGGGATGGCATTCAATAGCTCCAAGTGCAGGGTGCTGCACTTTGGCCACAACAACCCCATGCAGAGATACAGGCTGGGGTCGGAGTGGCTGGAGAGCAGCCAGACAGAGAGGGATCTGGGGGTGCTGATTGATACCCACCTGAACATGAGCCAGCAGTGTGCCCAGGTGGCCAAGAGAGGCAGTGGCATCCTGGCCTGCATCAGGAACAGTGTGGCCAGTAGGACAAGGGAGGTTATTCTGCCCCTGTACTCAGCACTGCTCAGGCCACACCTTGACTCCTGTGTCCAGTTCTGGGCTCCTCAATTCAAGAGAGATGTTGAGGTGCTGGAACGTGTCCAGAGAAGGGCAACAAAGCTGGTGAGGGGCCTGGAACACAAACCCTATGAGGAGAGGCTGAGGGTGCTGGGGTTGTTTAGCCTGGAGAAGAGGAGACTCAGGGGTGACCTCATTGCTGTCTACAACTACCTGAAGGGAGGTTGTAGCCAGGTGGGGGGTGGCCTCTTCTCCCAGGCAACCAGCAATAGAACAAGGGGACACAGTCTCAAGTTGTGCCGGGGTAGGTGTAGGCTGGATGTTAGGAGGAAGTTCTTCCCAGAGAGAGTGATTGGCATTGGAATGGGCTGCCCAGGGAGGTGTTCAAGAAAAGCCTGGATGAGGCACTTAGTGCCATGGTCTAGTTGACTGGCTAGGGCTGGGTGCTAGGTTGGACTGGATGATCTTGGAGGTCTCTTCCAACCTAGTTGATTCTATGATTCTATGATTCTAAGGTCATCAAGAAGATGGAGCTTGCCACTTCTCAGTGGTTCAGTCTGGGAGAACAATAGGCAGCAAGCAGAGGCTGAAACAAGAGAGGTTCCCAGTGGGTGTGAAGAGAAGCTTTTCACCAGGAGACAGAGATACTGGAAAAGGTTACGTAGAGGAGGCTGTGCATTCTCCATCCTCGGAGAATTTTGAGGCCAGAATGAATGCAGCCCTGAATAACCACAAGCTTCATCTTGCTTTAAGCAGGACACTGGACTAAGTGACCTCTTGAGATTCCTGCTAACTTGAATTATCCTGTGATTCCATGTGATGATATTATCATTATTACTACTACTACTTCTATTACTATTATTATTGTTGTTATTTTCTTTTCTGTAAGAGGTTGGAAGATTGTTGTGAAAAAGCATCCTTTCAGTCTCATTTCAATCTCAAGTACTTTTCCCTTGTGCTAGATATGATACAATATATATGAAGCAAATGGTGTCTGATATGCAGGACTTTGGAGTGCCTGATTCTGTCATCTCAAGACATTTAGATAATTATTTTTCCTCAAATAAAAATACCCTCCTGCTCATTTTAGTAAGTATTTATCCATCTCAAGCCAACATCATGAGGTTCAACAAGACTAAGTGCAAGGACCTGCATCTGGGTCGAGGCAATCCCAAGCACAAATACAGGCTGCACAGTGAGTGGCTGGAGAGCAGCCCTGAGGAGAGGGACTTGGAGGTGCTGGTGGATGAGAAACTCAACATGAACCAGCAGTGTGCACTTTCAGCCTAGAGGGCAAACCAGATCCTGGGCTGCATCAGGAGAAGTGTGGCCAGCAAGTCGAGGAAGGTGATTCTCTCCCTCTACTCTGCTCTGGTGAGACCCCACCTGGTGTACTGCATCCAGTCTGGAGCCTCCATTACAAGAAGGATGCGGACATGCTGAGGCATGCCCAGAGAATGGCCCGAGGATGATCAGAGGGCTGGAGCAGCTCTCCTATGAGGACAGACTGAAAGAGTTTGGGCTGTCCAGTCTGGAGAAGAGAAGGCTCTGAGGTGACCTTATTGTGGCCTTCCGATATCTGAAGGGGGCATACAAAGAAACTGGAGAGGGACTTTTTAGGCTATCAGGGAGTGACAGGACTGGGGGGAATGGAGCAAAGCTGGCGGCAGGGAGAGTCAGACTGGATGTGAGGAGGAAGTTCAGCATGAGAGTGGTGAGAGCCTGGAATGGGTTGCCCAGGGAGGTGGTTGAGGCCCCATGGCTGGAGGTGTTTCAGGCCAGGCTGGATGAAGCTGTGTCCAACAGCCTGCTCTAGGGTAGGGTATCTCTGGGCATGGCAGGGAGGTTGGAACTAGATGATCCTCGTGGTCCCTTCCAACCCTGACTGATTCTATGATCTCCCCTGTTTTAATTGGTAATTAAATGAATGAAGCATGACTCCTTTATCAAATAAATACTTACTTTAGAATTTAAGAGTCTAATCTGAAAACAAAAGGCATTTTTTAAGTTTGAACAGACTGCTTGAATTCAAGCACTATTCAGTTCAACCACTATTTTCACTGTATGTCATGGCTGTTTAAAAGGACCTAAGAATGTATTCCTAAACCCAATGTTAGATGCAGTAATTAAATTTTCTGGTTGGAAAGTTAAGTTCTTGAACAAACCTTACAATAGGCTCAAGTGAGCTAAAAATAAACTCCAGGCAGTTCATATGAACTGGGCAGTAACAGGCAATAGCAAAAAGCAGTATCCAGCTCTGATGAAAACAGGAAGTTCATTACACAAGCTGCCCTTTGCAGATAGGTACGGTTTCTTAAAGGCTTAACTAAAATAATAATCCCTCAAAGTTTTTAATAAAAGCAGAGAGCTGCCTATTGTTCATAGCTCAGTGGAGATGAAAATCATGCACCCCAGTACATTGTGAAAGATCTGCTGTGTTCTGGGAAACAGCACTCTTTCCATTTAGTGTTGGTAACCGTGATTTTGAGTCGTCGTGGATTTGGTCCTGCAAAGGGCTGAGCATCTGAGTCCTATCCCGTAAGCCTAGGAGTGTGGTGAGATTGAAATGCAGAAGTTGCCTCTGAGTGACTGGGGTCAGAAGTGAGTTTTGAGCTCTTTCCACTGGCACTGAAGCTGTCTGCGCTCCAAATTCTCCCAGGAAACCATTTCTCCCTGTGAAGCAGTGGTGTCCTCTCCACATTCTCTTTGGCAGTGGAGGTGGCAGCAAGGTCCTTTCTTTAGAAGTGACAAATGAAGCTAGACTAGATCACTTCTGAAGGGGTTTTGCTAGAGCCATGCTTTTAAATTTTATTTCTGTGGTAAGAGTCAGGTAGGAGAAATAGTCCTCCTGCTGCTAACCCAAGGTATCTAGAGAAGAGATGCATTTTCTTAGCCCAGTTTTCTGCTTGTGGGATGGTGAAAAGTAGCTTTGTGCATGACCAAATATCTGTCTTATGCAGCTTCTAGTTGCATGCCTCAAACACTGATCAGAGTACACAAGTAAGGTGTTTTGGATGCACGACCATCTTATTTATGTTTGGGAGGGGCTTCCTCTGATGTGTTAACACTTTCTCTGATGTGTTAAAGAAAAAATTGCAGCAGTTAATGCAGGTTTCAAAGTGTCACTCATTTAGCTCAGGACCCAGCTAGACTGCAGTGCTAAGAGGGCACTGTCTGCCAGAGAAGGGTGTGCATCATCCTATCTATCTTCTGTCCTGTAGCCCTGGCTGATCCCTGCTGTCCTTTTGCCACTGCTGCCCCTGCATGACTTCAGAGGGAAGAACAAGCCTACCTTTCAGATCTTCCACAGCCTGCCTCTGCCTCCAGGCTGTAATGGGAATCCATCTGTGTACGATAAAATGGATACAACCCAGCTTTCTCTCACCCTGTGTGTTCACACGACAGAAGAAATGTCAGTGTGTGTTTCTCTTCCAGTGAAATCATGTTTGAAATTCATGTTTAGTCTGATTTGGGTGCTTTTTATGGGATCCTGCCCATCCAATAAAGGAACCTCTGAAATTAAGGTGTTTGAAAGCCAGAACTGACTATTTCCACCCAGCAGGATAGAATACAGCCAAAGTATTGCATAATGACAGTGTTGATTTACTGTCAACAACTTCTTTATAGGAGCTAAACTCATTAGGGAGTCCATGCAGGTAATACTAGTATAAGCTCAGACCCATGGTCAAGCTATTGCCATTGTGATCTTATCACACAATTTTAGTTCTCAGACTGGAGAAAAAAAAAAGGTACTTCATGTATTGATTAAATGACTATAGAGTCTGCAAAACCTTCTCACTGTGTTTCAGAAATACATAATTGTAATGCTTCTTGTGATATATGACAGGAGAAAGCTTCTAGGTAAAGCTGAGATTTCCCAGGGAATCTCAGTTTTAAAAATCAGAAGCCACCTAATTCCTTTCTCAATTTGCCTATTTTTAGCTCGTGGGTTACAATAAGTGCTTCTGACTGTATCTTACTCCAACATATTTCTTTTCTGCTGTTTGTGGTGGGTGGGTTGACCCTGGCTGGATTGTAGGATTGCAAGTGCCCACCAAAGCTACTCTGTCACTCTCCCCCTCAGCTGGACAGAACAGAGAAGTTCTAATGAAAGCCTCATAGGTTGAGATAAGGACAGGGAGAGATCATTCACCAATTACCATCATAAGTGAAACAATCTTGACTTGGGGAAAAATTAACTTAATTTATTACCAATCAAATCAGAGTAGGATAAAGAGAAATAAAACTGCATCTTAAAACCTCTTCCTCCTTCCTTTCCTGTTTTCTTGGGCTTCCCTTTACTCCAAATTTCCTCTGCTTCCTCTCCACAGTGGCATAGGGGGATGTGGAATAGGGATTGTGGTCAATTTATCACAAGTTGTCTCTGCCACTCCTTTCTCCTCAGAGGGAGGAGTCCTCACGCATTTTCCCTAGTGTGGGGTCTGTCCCAAGGGAGAAAGTTCTCCAAGAACTTTTCCAACAGGAGACCTTTCTGTGGGCTACACTTATTCATGAAATGCTCCTTTCCGCAGTGTAGAGGGTTAACACTCCAGGAGGAGTAACTGAGCCTGACCCTAGGTGGTCCTGACCACTCCCCAGGGGTGGGTCTGAACACCACCAGGTGATGGTTGGCTCACTCCCCCTTCCTGTCCCATAAAAGCAGGAGGACTGCCTGTTTCATGCTCTCTCTGCATCTCTCTGTGCTCCCTGCCTTGGTCATACCAGCATCACCATCCTTTTTTCCTGGTTTTTCTTTCATTTCACCATGTGGCTATTACCATTAGGTTGTATTTATACATTTTGTATTTGCTATTTTCCCTTCGCTAACCTTTTGTAACTTCCCTACCTCAGATACCTTTTTTTTTTTTTTAAGTTATTGTTAAACTTTTCTTTTTCACTTCCAAATCGAGTGAGGCTTCATTTATTTGGGTGTGCTTGCTTCTCTCTTTCCTTCTAATTCCTTTCTTTTTGGGAAAGGAGGGGAAAGAGGGAAGGGCACTCTACAAATTGTTGTTGGTTCTATCAAATTTCTTGGAGTCTCTGGAAATTTAAACTAGAACCTAGACACACAGCATGAAGTCTAACTGCACCAGGTGGATATCAAAGGGGTCACAAGTCCTGCCACAAACTTGGTCCATTGTAGCTTCCTGTTCAGGCTTCTTGCAGGGTCATGGCCTATGTTGGGCATCCACCTGCTCTGGGATGGGATGCTCCAATGACTGCAGGTGGATATCTGCTCCACCATTAATCTCCATGGGCTGCAGGAGGAGAGCCTGCCTCATTGTGAATCTTCCCCATGGGCTGCAGGAGAGTCTCCACTCCGGCATGTGGAGCACCTTGTGCACTTCCTTCTTCACTGACCTTAGGGTATGCAGAGCTGCTCTCACATATTGTCACTCCTTCTCTCTGCTGCTGTTGTTTCACTACAGTTTTATTTCCTTCTTAAGTTTTCACAGAAACATAACCACTGTTGCTGATGGATTTGGCCCTGGTCAGTGGCAGGTTCATCTTGAAGCCAGCTGGCATTTATTCCACTGGACACGGGAATTTTCTGGCATCTTCTCATGGAAGCCACTTCTGTAGCCTCAGAGCCACTACCAAAACCTTGCCACGCAAGCCCAATGCACTGCTGCTCTCCCTGTGTTACGTCCAGCTTCGATTCCTGCGGCTGGTACAAGCACATGGGAAGATGCAGTTCTATTAAATTTGAAGCCAGAAACAAAAAGCCTCCAAATGAGGGGAAGAAGATGATGGCATCTATGCCAATTTTCACAGTGATCTGCTGATCTGACGTCTTTTTGATGTGTAGCACATTACCTACATTTAAAACATTTTGTCATGGAAAATGTCATGATAGTGATGTGGAAAGGGAGTTGTTGAGTTTTGTTAGGGGAGAGAAGAAAAGAGGGGAAAGAGGAAAATGCAAAGGAGCGAGGAAGTGTGTGTTCCACTGGGGACAGCATGGGCACATGGCCAGTGATTCGAATGACTGCTGTGTCAGAGGTGAAGGAGGAGGACACAAAAGTGACAGGCAATCAGCAGTGACACAGTTCAGTGACATATCTAAGCCTCTGGCCCAAAATCTCACTTTTCCCATCTGCTGAATTTCTTGCTCTTTCATTTTTTGTCTTCTGTGTTTGCAGTCTATTAAGTAATCTTTTATTTCCCCCCCAACAGACAATTCTGAAGCATTGCTGTTTTTTCATTAGATTGCCAAAACCTGTGGTAACACTAAATAGTAGTGCTTAAGTTTTTGTGGTTGTTTCTTTGTTTGTTTTAGTTCTTTGCTTTGTTTCTACCATTCAGATTATGCTGCATGCAGTTTAGGGCAGTATGTGTGGGGATACAGCTGCTTTCTTTGAAGGACCTTTTTTAACGTTCTGAGGAAGTTGGAATATGGCTGGCAAAGGAACTTTACTCTTTGCCTTCTTTTTGCCTTCTTGTGAGGCCCTTTCCAACTTGTGGCTTGATTTTGAAGGCTTGGAGAGTTCTCCACTTGCTCATCTGCTTCAAAACACCATAATTAAGATGGAAAGACTTCAGGTCTGACACTGAGATGGCACGACCTCTATGGTTTTGACTGCTAAACATGATGAAATGCCAAACAGGAGATTTGCTGGTGAGGTGCTACCTCTGAAGAGCTGTTTTGTTGTTTCCTGTTGACAGAGCATTGAGGAAGGAGAAACACCGGAGGCACATGCTTCTTTGCTGAGAACCTACGTGAAGTACTGTTGCAGTGGGCTGTGGTAGAAGGAACAAAAATCTCCTCAGGTGCTCCTGGGAAGGAATGGGCAACGACAGTGAGGTAAGTGTTTAAAGAACGGCATGGGACAGAGAAAGAGCACATCTGGAAGGAGAAGAGCTAGAAATAAAGTTGTAACTGCAAACAAGAGTGATAACTAGAGTTTTAAATTGGTAGAGTAGGAGTGGGGGAATAGTTATTATTTTCCAATATAATTTTTTAAAGGATTGAGGCAATTATTGACTTTATACAGTCTTCATACAATAATAGATTCACAGAATGTTCTGGACTGGAAGGGACCTCCAAAGATCATCTAGGCCAATCACCTCTGCAGTAAGCAGGAGCATTCTTGACTAGATCAGGTTGCCCAGATCTCTGTTGAGCCCTCACCTTGAATATGTCCAGGGATGGGGCCTCAACTACTTCCCTGAGCAACATGTTCCAGTGTTCGACTACCTTATGGTAAAGAACTTGTTGCTTACATCCAGTCTAAATCTGCTTTTCTGTAGTTTGAATCCATTGCCCCTTGTCCTATCACTTTGTAAACAGCCTCTCTTTGTCCTTCTTGTATCTATACTTTATATAGGCTTGATATGCTTTAACAGAAATACAAAATCCTCAAAACAATGCAATCTGAAGTGTCAAAAAGAGAATGAAAATGTTCAATAGTATAATGGTTTCCTGGAAAAAAAATCAACTTCATTGGACATTGTTTCCAAAATTGCTGATCAAGATGACTTGGAACTTCCTTTTATCATATTCCTCAGTTTTGCCTACTGCAGTGCAAGTTCTTTCCTGAACTAATGCAGTTGGTAGTGTTTGCCTAATCTACTATTACACCAATTAATTCAATTTCAGAGACAAAGTTTTTCTTACTATTGGACTTCAATGTTCATAAATTAATTTTCCCCTGATATTTGTGTTGCACTCTTTTGTATCCCTCTAAATGGTTCTGCTAATGAACCAGTGTAGAGTTTGCACATTGAAAATGTTTCTTGCAGCTGTAATTGTAACTTAGCTATCAATTAGCCAGCACTGAACATGCATTTCTCTTTTAATTATTTTTCTTTTTTAGTTTAGTCTCCCCTAATTATTTTCATAGCTTTTCTTTGAATCTAATCCAGTTTGTCTACATTTCTCTGGTAATTAGGTGCTTATAGCAGAAAAGCATTTGGACAAATTCTGCCTATTAAGTGAAGAATCATCTCCTTTTATTTCTTTGGACCTGTCTCTTACTGGCTTTCATTAATGACCCCTCTTGTGTTTGAAAAAACAGCAAGCACTTGATTTCTAGCCACCTTCCCACATCTAATGTGACCATTTTGCATTCTGTAACCTTTGTTGGTTCATTTCTTTTTGAGTCCAAAATTACTTGCCCTGTTATTTTTGAATGGGAAGGAAGTTATATTTGTTCTGCTTGTGCTTTCAGGAGCAGTATGGTTTTCTTTCTTCAGCAGTTAAGAGTGGTTTTTTTTGTTGTTTTCTCTGAACTTCTGCCCTTTATTTAGCTACAGATTCTTTACCTCATAACTTTAGCAGTTTTTAATGCATGCTCCTCATCTATGAGTACGCACACAACTAATTAGTTGAATAATATGAGTGTGGCAAGATGAAGATCTCAAAGGAAATACAGCATTACAGTTGCCAGGACAATATTAATTTTGAGACCTCCTTCACTTGGATGATATATCTTTAATTTATGACCTTCCTTCCTCCCTCCCTCCCTTCCTTCCTCCTTATTTATTTTGCCTAGTATTCATTAAATGCAAGGATAGATGACACTAGGTGACAAAAATATTCCATATCACTTCCTTACCCTTTATTTTCAGCATCTTTTTTTTACAGGCAAGGGAAATATGTGAGAAAGAGTTTTTTAATGAGATGACTTAACTGGTGATGTCTGTCAGTGTGGGGATTCCCTGCACTGCTCCACTCTTCAGAGCCTGGCTATGTATATGCCTGGGATTGCACACTTTGAATTGACCTTGCTACAGAACTGAATGGTCAGATCACACCCCTGGAATTTTTCGTGTTGATTTTAGGCCTTGTCTTGACATTGTCTATGAAACCAGTGCTGGTCTCTATTGGCAATGAGCCTGCAAGGGTGACTTGAAGTGAGGCCAGCTGGTGTCACACATTGTGGGCAGGTGTCTTTGATATGATGAGTGCATATATCTGTCATGTTGGACTGACAGTGTGTAACTGCTTTCTGTGCACTCTTTCTTTCTTAGTATGCCTAAGAAGTGCTATGGCTTAATCTTTTTATCAATGATCTGGACAAGGGGATGAGTGCACTCTTAGTAAGTTTCCATATGACACTAAGCTGGAAGGGAGTGTTGATCTGCTTGAGGGTAGGAAGGCTCTACAGAGGAACCTTGACAGGCTGGATCCATGGGCTGAGGTCAGCAGCATGAGATTCAACAAGTGTCAGGTCCTGCACTTGGGTCACAACAACCCCATGCAATGCTACAGGCTTGGAGAAGAGTGGCTGGAAAGCTGCCTAATAGAGAAAAACCTGGGGGTGCTGTTGACAGCTGGCTGAACAGGAGCAAGCAGCGTGCTTGGGTGGCCCATAAGGCCAGCAGCACCCTGGCCTCTGTCAGCAGCAGCACCACAAGCAGGACCAAGGAAGTCATTGTGTCTCTGTACTCAGCACAGATGAGGCCACACCTTGAGTATTCTGTCAGATTTTGGGCCCTTAACTAAAAGAAAAACATTGGATTGCTGGAGTGTGTTTAGAGAAAGGCAGAAAAGGTGGTGGAGGCTCTGGAGAATGGGTCCCATGAGGAGTGAGGGATCTGGGGTTGTTTAGTTTAGAGGAGTCTGAAGGCAGACCTTCTCACTCTCTATAACTACCAAAAGCAGGTGTGATGAGTTGGGTGTGGATCTCTTCTGCCTAGTTACAAACAATAGAATGAGAGGAAATGTCCTTAGGGGAGGTTTAGACTGGATATTAAAAGAAACCTCTTCACTGAAAGTGTTAGCAAACACTGGAACACGCTCCCCAGGGAGGCGATCAGATCATCATCCCTGAAGGTGCTCAGAAGGTGCATATGGAATCATAGAATCAAACAGGTTGGAAGAGACCTCCAAGATCATCCAGTCCAACCTAGCACCCAGCCCCAGCCAGTCAACTAGACCATGGCACTAAGTGCCTCATCCAGGCTTTTCTTGAACACCTCCAGGGACAGTGACTCCACCACCTCCCTGGGCAGCCCATTCCAATGCCAATCACTCTCTCTGCCAACAACTTCCTCCTAACATCCAGCCTATACCTACCCTGGCACAACTTGAGACTGTGTCCCCTTGTTCTGTTGCTGGTAGCCTGGCAGAAGAGACTGACCCCCACCTGGCTACACCTCCCTTCAGGTAGTTGTAGAGGGCAATGAGGTCACCTCTGAGCCTCCTCTTCTCCAGGCTAAACAACCCCAGCTCCCTCAGCCTGTCCTCATAGGGTTTATGTTCCAGGCCCCTCACCAGCTTTGTTGCCCTTCTCCGGACATGTTCCAGCACCTCAACATCTCTCTTGAATTGAGGGGCCCAGAACTGGACACAGGACTCAAGGTGTGGCCTGACCAGTGCTGAGTACAGGGGAAGAATAACCTCCCTTGTCCTACTGGCCACACTGTTCCTGATGCAGGCCAGGATGCCATTGGCTCTCTTGGCCACCTGGGCACACTGCTGGCTCATCTTCAGCCTACTATGTACCTGTACCCTCTGGTATAGACATGGTTTATCACCAGGCTTGGTAAAGTTAGGTAATGGTTGATCTCTATTATCTGAAAAGTCTTTACCAATTTTAGGACCCTAGAATTCTATGCTTAATGCACATTTGCCATTAAAAATAATCCAAAAATCTTTCCTCTTCTTATCAAGAGGAACATTTATTGTGAGTAGGACAATATTATGACAATAGATACATTTTGTTATTCTTTTTCTTCCCACCAAAACTTTCATTTCTCATTCTGTGGCAATCATATATTCAGTGCATACATGACTTTGCTTGTGCTTATGCATCAGCTTTATGGCATTGCTCCCCCTTGCCTGTAGCCTTCCTTCCTTCCTTCCTTCCTTCCTTCCTTCCTTCCTTCCTTCCTTCCTTCCTTCCTTCCTTCCTTCCTTCCTTCCTTCCTTCCTTCCTTCCTTCCTTCCTTCCTTCCTTCCTTCCTTCCCAGAGTCCCTGCAGAGCTGTTTCCAAACTGCTGGAAAGAGCTGTGCTGCAAGAGGAGCAGGAAAAGGGAAGCCAGGCAGAAGATGAGTACCAGCCGATTCAGTGAGCAGGATGCTTGTCTGTGTAAACTGTGTAGTTGTTTTTTCCTCCCAGTGTTTTTGAAAATAGAAGAAAAACAACCAACCAAACAAGCCCACAACAACAACAAAACCCAAGGAAAAAAACACCAAAACAAACCCCAAACAAAACCCACTCCCCCCCCCCCCCGAAAAACCCAAGCCAACCCAAACACCCAACCAACAACAATCCCCCCCTAAAGTCAGACAGCTTAGTGGCAGAACATACAAATTTGAACATAAAGCCTGGCTCAGTTCTGCTTTACAGAGTGATTCCCTGAAGTAGTATGGATTTCTTTCATCTCACAGTGCATTATTGTATAACAACCAATGTTTTATCAGAGATGAGAGAAGAACCTTAACACTTTGCTTCAAGACAAGAAGCTTTTCTCTCAGTGAAAGATTACAAACATTCTGGGCAGAGTGATAATAATTAACAAATGATTTGAAAGCATTTAGAAGTCAGATGTTGAGGACTGGTCTGTCACAGAGTAGTTGGATTAAGAACTAAACTCTGTAACTACTATAGACTATCATAAGTGTTCTGTGTTAGATTTAAAGTGAGATCACTTAAAGTCTCTGATAAAGATTATTGCTTCCAGATTGTAGCCATAGAAGGATGCCAGGAGAACAGAGGACACTTTGTAGTCAATAAGGCTTGTAAAAACAAACAAACAAAAGAGATCCTTTCTCTATTTTGTGAACTTTTCATTAACAAGTGCTTGTGAACACTAGGGATTTCTGCAAATTGTTCCTAGCAAAGTAGATTTTGGCCATGTTAAATAGTTCCACTACTGCATTTGTTTAATTTTTCATTGCTCATGGTTCTGCTGTGACAAAAGAACTGGATCTTTGGGCATCCAATAGTACTATTTTTGCTTTGATCCTGTAACCAAATGATGCTAGCCACAAAATTATTTTAATGTTGTCACGATTGCACTCAGGATATTTACTATTCATTTTGGTTTTGGCACTCACAGCACTGGAACTTAACCCAAATAACCAATATTGTCTTTGCAGTAATGTCAAGCAATATTTGGCAGTTACTTCACTGAATGATTCAGGGAGGTGTTCGACCCTGACCTGATTGCATCTGGGAATAATTGTGAATTTGTGAAACCAAGAGAGGAATTATAAACTTAGCAGCTATTCATCTCTGACAAGAGCACAGTGATTATCTCTTTCAACAGCATGTGTTTTTAACTGGAAATCAATACATCACAGTATCCCAGTATCACCAAGGTTGGAAGAGACCTCACAGATCATCAAGTCCAACCCTTTACCACAGAGCTCAAGGCTACACCATGGCACCAAGTGCCACATCCAATCCTGCCCTGAACAGCTCCAGGGATGGCGACTCCACCACCTCCCTGGGCAGCCCATTCCAGTGTCCAATGACTCTCTCAGTGAAGAACTTTCTCCTCACCTCGAGCCTAAATTTCCCCTGGTGCAGCCTGAGGCTGTGTCCTCTCATTCTGGTGCTGGCCACCTGAGAGAAGAGAGCAACCTCCTCCTGGCCACAACCACCCCTCAGGTAGTTGTAGACAGCAATAAGGTCACCCCTGAGCCTCCTCTTCTCCAGGCTAACCAATCCCCGCTCCCTCAGCCTCTCCTTGTAGGGCTGTGCTCAAGGCCTCTCACCAGCCTCGTTGCCCTTACATAACAGGTAGCAGGACAAATAGCTCCTACCAAAGAGGCCAAGAGGGTGTCTAGGCAAAACTTTATGGCTTGAGTCTTATATTTCTGCTCACTTCTGTTTCATGTTAGCATATATGACTGGATTTTACAGCATCCTTGAAATCACTCAGCCTGCTGTGGAATAATGACAAAAAAATTAAGAAATTTAACTGATGTTTGCTCCATTTGAGGCCACTGATAAGCTGGCTGTACAAATAATGATTGCAATAATGAGTTGTGTACAGTCTTGACTTTTATACTACCAGATTTTAAAATGTTTTGCATTTTGTTCTGGTAAATGAAAGAAAGAGAGATTGAAAAATAGGCATCCTGAAAGTACCAGCAACAGAACAAGGGGGGACAGTCTCAAGTTGTGCTGGGGGAGCTACAGGCTGGATGTTAGGAGAAAGTTCTTCACAGAGAGAGTGATTTGCCATTGGAATGGGCTGCCCAGGGAGGTGATAAAGTCACCGTCCCTGGAGGTGTTCAAGAAAAGCCTGGATGGAGCACTTAGTGCCATAGTCTGGTGATTGGCTAGGGCTGGGTGCTAGGTTGGACTGGATGATTTTGATGGTCTCTTCCAACCTGTTTGATTCTATGATTCTACAGGTAAGTCTGATAGGTAAAGCAAGCAAACAGTACATTGTGTATGAGAAGAATGGTTGATACTACTTGACTGAGGCCACAATCTAGTAAAAATTTATGAAGTAATGCAAATTATGTGGTCATTCCTATTACACTTGATCAGAGGTCTGTAATGGTTAATGTTATTGCATGTATGAGTCAGCAAAGTCTGGGGCAGAGCCAGTTAAAGGTATTTGGCGTGGAGTGATGATAATTGGCTCAGGGTGTTTTAGTCTGACTAGAATGAATTCAAAATTCTGAGCTCCTTATTTCACTTTAGGGCTAGTTTACATATCTTTATTTCAGAACTGTGTAATATTATCCATTTTAAAAATCTAACTTATATGTAGAATGAATATGGCATAAAAAGTTACTTGCTGAAGATATCAGCACAGAAGTAACTAGGTGATAGTATCAGTATCGTTAGTATGGTAGTAGATGATGATGTTTATTGTTGTTTCCATCATCATCATCGTCTCAGATTTTCACAAGATTTCAAGTTAAACTTGTTGAAGCTGAGTTTAAGTGCCCATACTTTCTGCTAGCTCCTAGTGATAAAGCATAGTGGGACAGGTGCATACATTGTAATTTAATAGCATTTTCCCTTGGATGAATATATTTGAAGTTTTATTTCTTGTAGAGGTGTCCCAAATCTGCCAAGAAATAAGTCCTAAGGTAATTTTATGTTTCCTATTGAAGTCTGAGACAACCTGTGAAGAAATTGCCTGAATTATGTTCTTTTCACATCACTAAAACTCAGAAGCAGAGTGGCATTGCCATGAATAAATATACAGCTTCAACATAAAAGAAACTTCCTAAAAATCTGAAAATTAATTTTCCAGAGATCGTTTCAGATGGTTAAAGTAATGCTTTGGTTTTGTTGCACAAGTTTAGATCTATTTTAGTTACAAGAGGAGTTTACTTCTAACTGGATAGTTCCAACCATGAAGCTGAGTGGAGTCTATGAATTATTAGTAAGTTCAAGATAACACAGACAATAAACCTTAATATCCAGCCAGACATATTTTAAACCAACTCCAAGTAGCTGTTATTGAAAACTTTCCAGAGTGAGTGGGCCCTTCTGGTTTACTTTGTAGAGAAGAATACTGTCATATTACCCAATAAAACACTGATCATAATTACCGATGACTGCCCTAACCTCTCCGGTTTACTTGGCAGAAAGCAGCTTGGAGCATTGCTGCTGTTTCCCTTGCCCCTGAGCCTCCACAAGAACGTCTAGCCAAGGTGGCTAGATGATGTTTTGGCATTGAAAGCTGCACATTGTCTCCTGCCAAATCCAGATGGTTCACATATGCAGGTGAAATGTTGCTCTCGCTGTTTTTTTTTTGGGATATAATTTTTAGCCTCCTACCAGCCACATGCATTAGAAAAACAGGAAAAACTTCTAAGCATAGAGTCATAGAATCAAACAGGTTGGAAGAGACCTCCAAGGTCATCCAGGCCAACCTAGCACCCAGCCCTATCCAGTCAACTAGACCATGGCACTAAGTGCCCCATCCAGTCTTTTCTTGAACACCTCCAGGGACGGTGACTCCACCACCTCCCTGGGCAGCCCATTCCAATGGCAAATCACTCTCTCTGTGAAGAACTTTCTCCTAACATCCAGCCTGTAGCTCCCCTGGCACAACTTGAGACTGTGTCCCCTTGTTGTGTTGCTGGTTATCTGGCAGAAGAGACTGGCCCCCACCTGGCTACAACCTCCCTTCAGATATTTGTAGACAGCAATTCCCTTTAAAATGCCTATGCTTCAAAGGTCCTTTGGGATTCACCCTCCATAGACCCCTGCTTGTTCTATCACATATTGTCTCAAGCACTGGTCTCAGGGGCTAAGGAGACATCTTGGGCACTAAGACAGCTTGTAACTGACATCCCACTGCAGTACCAGAGTCAGAAACCCAGCATTTACATGAGCTGGATGCTAAGGAGGCAGTAGCTCTAGGCTGGATGTTAGGAGGAAGTTGTTGCCAGAGAGAGTGATTGGCATTGGAATGGGCTGCCCAGGGAGGTGGTGGAGGCACCGTCCCTGGAGGTCTTCAAGAAAAGACTGGATGAGGCACTTAGTGCCATGGTCTAGTTGACTGGATAGGACTGTGTGCTAGGTTGGACTGGATGATCTTGGAGGTCTCTTCCAACCTGGTTGATTCTATGATCAGCAGTGCCAAGGTCCCTAGACAGCCCTGAACACCAGCTCTCCCTTGGCCACTCCTAGGAACTGCCTGCTCCCTGGGTGAAGTTCCTGATAAAAGCCACCATCTCCTGGTTTAATCTCTCTTGCTAAGGCATCATTCTTAACAGGTGCAAATATTTATTTGTGTTGCCCTCCTGGCATATTGATATTCTGGACTGAAATATGAAGGGCACTACTTTACTGTGGCATTTAGCTTGACAGTCAAAAATCACAACCTCTTCTATCTTACAGATGGATGCTAGAAAGGATCAAGTTAAAATCTATTGTAATTTCTTTCCAAGCATTTATGCTGTGCAGGAGGGATAGAAAAACAATTTCACTAATAATCTAAATCACATCACATGTTAATTATAATGAATGCTAGCAAAAAACATTCTCAGAATTTTGGATTCATTACTCAGTCTTTGTCATAAATGAGCATCATAACTCATTCTTTGTCATAAATAAGCACTTTTGATCTATACTTAGAGTCCTTTCAGGCTTGCATTTTCCTTAGCTTAAAAACTTACTTCTGAAAATGGAGAAAATTAAATGCAGTCACTCCAGACTGACTCCCAGAATTGCAAATTACTTTTTGGGTGCATTTTCAAATTTGTTTTCCCCAGCCTTTATGAAAGCTAAAATTCTTTCAGTGGAGTCTACTGGATGTTAGTGAAATTGCAGACAGCAAATCTCACCCAGGTGTATGGTGAAAGAACTCATGCTTTGCTGGAAGAAAGTATCCTTTGAAAGGAGTTTCTCATTTAAACAATTGCTTGAATGCTTATCGTTTAGAATGTTGTAATTTCCATAAAGCCAAAGTACTTTCATTATGTTAAAATATGGCAAGAGGTGCAAAACCAATATACTATTCTCAGAAAGGTGACTCTTGGACTCAAAGCTGGACAAATGTTATAGGAACTGATGCTGTTCCTGTGGAGTGTTGTGGTAGGCCTGATACGCCCAAAATAGGCTTGTACATGTCCTGCCTTGCCTAGGCGTGTTTTTATGCTCCACCAGAGAGGCAAGTGAAGGAAACGGACAGAAACGAACCTGTAGCCACTGAGTCTGGCCTGCCCAGGGTCCTGTGGTGTAAGGTACACACACTCAGCTTGTGCCTGCCTACTGCAAGGCCTGTGCTTTGCCCAAGTTAGCAAAAAGTGAGCCTGTGGCTTTGCCTAATGTGGTGAGGTTTGGCTAACTGCCATCCTGATTGGCAGTTCTGTGTCCAAAGGGCAATTAATCTCAGCCCACCTTGATAAAAGGAGATAGGCAGGTGAACAACCTGCTTTTGCTTCCCTGCTTTGCTTCCCTGCTCTTTGCCCTGCTCTCTCTGCTGTGCCCAGCCCTGCTGCCATTGCACACTGCCTTATTGCTGCCTGCTAAACTCCACTGCTGCCAGTTACCAGGAGCAGACCCTGGATGCATGCACACAATCAGCCTGTGTGGCCAGAGTGATGTCATGTTGAGAGTGCACAACATCTGCCTCTGCCCCTGAAGGTCATCAGGAATGGTGTGGTCAGCAGAAGCAGGGAGGTCATTCTGCCCCTGTACTCTGCACTGGTTAGACCACACCTTGAGTACTGTGTTCAGTTCTGGGCCCCCAGTTTAGGAAGGACATTGAGATGCTTGAGTGTGTCCAGAGAAGGGCAACGAGGCTGGTGAGAGGCCTTGAGCACAAGTCCTACGAGGAGAGGTTGAGGGAGCTGGGATTGTTTAGCCTGGAGAAGAGGAGGCTCAGGGGAGACCTTATTGCTGTCTACAACTACCTGAGGGATGGTTGTAGCCAGGAGGAGGTTGCTCTCTTCTCTCAGGTGGCCAGCACCAGAACAAGAGGACACAGCCTCAAGCTACGCCAGGGGAAATTTAGGCTCGAGGCGAGGAGAAAGTTCTTCACTGAGAGAGTCATTGGACACTGGAATGGGCTGCCTGGGGAGGTGGTGGAGTCACCATCCCTGGAGCTGTTCAAGGCAGGATTGGACGTGGCACTTGGTGCCATGGTGTAGCCTTGAGCTCTGTGGTAAAGGGTTGGACTTGATGATCTGTGAGGTCTCTTCCAACCCTGATGATACTGTGATACTGTGTGAATTCCTGGACATATATACAGATTGTCCAGAAGAAGCCAGGAGCACAAGGTCAGAGATTGTCTGCATCCTTTCCCCAGAAGCCAGGAAGAATTGAGTCTCAATGTCCAATGAAACAGAGTCCCCTGAAAGCATCTGGGCACTGTCTGGACTGTGGCTAGCCCCAATGAGGGTAATAATAATAATCTGTGCGTAAATGCTTAAATGCCTCTTTGCAATTCTCTATTGCCTTCTGCCACAGAGCAGAGAGAGCTCCTTGAGCCCAGCTACTGGGCAAGCGGCATATTGACTGCAAGTGGCATTTGACCATGGGAACCTTCTCTTCCACTTCATTTAATGTTCATATATTTTGCTGGTTATATTAGATGTAGATATTATCCATAGAATGTTTCCATGACTGTGTAAGAACCAAAATATTATTAACATTAGTGGTCAGGGGTGGTGAGAGTTCTGAATAGCAAAATTAAGAAACAATATTAATTTTGGAAAATATCATCTCACACCAATTAATTTCCCCTCCACAACATGGAGTAATACTATTTTACAAGAAAAAATGACTCTGACATTGATAGCAAAATTGTTGTCTCTGCCAAGAGGACTGAGATTTCATGAGTTTTCTAAATATTTTACTTTTAAAAAAAATTAATTAACAAAAAAGGTAATTTGATAATCATGCCATGTTGAAAATTACAATTACTTTTATAACATTGAGCTCCTAGGTAGTGATTTTAGTTGAATGGCAAAGTTATTTTTTAACTTGAGTGACTTATGCTGTGTTGTTGTCTGTCCATCTGCCCTACTGCACTACTGTATTTACAGTTCCTTGGTCAAATTCAACCAAATCTGAGTTACAGAATCATAGAATCAACCAGGTTGGAAGAGACCTCCAAGATCATCCAGGCCAACCTAGCACCCAGCTCTGTCCAGTCAACTAGACCATGGCACTGAGTGCTTCATTCAGTCTTTTCTTGAAGACCTCCAGGGATGCTGTCTCTACCACCTCCCTGGGCAGCCCATTCCAATGCCAATCACTCTGCCAAGAACTTCCTCCTAACATCCAGCCTAGACCTTCCCCTGGCAGAACTTGAGACTGTGTCCCCTTGTTCTATTGCTTGTTGTCTGGCAAAGATACTGACCCCCACCTGGCTACAATGTCCCTTCAGGTGGTTGTAGAGAGCAATGAGGTCCCCTCTGAGCCTCCTCTTTTCCAGGCTAAACAATTCCAGCTCCCTCAGCCTGTAAGAGTTCTATTTTACTCACATAAAAATTAGGGGCTGCCTGGAATAGATTCGAGTTGGCATACTGCTGAGGAAAGGGTATGCAGAGAGCAGGCATTACATATTTCACTAGGCAGCGGTGGAGCAAGTCCAACTTTGGGTTATGCACATTGCATGTGTTCTCTTGGCCAGGTAGGGTGGTGTGATGAGAAATGTTGGTGTCAGGCAGGTTTATGAGATGAAAAAAGTCTTCTTTCATTAGTTCTGCTACCCACAGAAGAGTTAATTTGACTGGCATTGCTGTATCTACCTCAGTTCAAAAAGAGAAGATTTTGAAAACAATAGCATATCCTTTATTAAACTTAAGTCTTAAGTAAGGCTATATATAATTATTTTAATTTCTGAGGCTTCACAAGTAACCCTGCTTAAATATATAGAGATTTATCAGAAGTTGTTAGTGCCATTTTACTTGATTATCACTTACTAAGGCTTTAAAGTACTCACTTCAAAGTACTTTAAAGCCATCTTTTTCCCTTTCTACAGCATCCAGTAAACTAATAAAAGGCAGATTATTTACTGTGATTTTCTGTGAAGCACAAGGGATAACTAACATATAAGGGATTTTTACATGTCTACTCCATAGGATTTGAGTTATTCCAGGACTACAGACAGTGTGGATAATTTTGTATTACAGGAACAGAACATTTATTTAAACAACAACAGTATTTTGCTTCAGTGTGACAAAAGGCTTGCCAGAGACCTTCAGACTTACAGCCACAGAGATTCATCTCACCCTTTTGCTACAGAATCTCTTTAAAGTCACAGTCCCTGGTGAAGCGCTGTCCTACATGGCCTTTGGTAGGTGGCCACAAGGATGCTGCACTGCTGAGTTTTCTGCCTCTAAACATAATGTTGCCTTGCAGGCAGCCTCTAGCTGGCCACTCTGGTGTGTTAGCAGGCTGCCTTATGCCACTCTAAGCTCTTGGGCATTCTTGGATGATTGTCTACTGCCTCTCTTAGTGTCCTTGGTAGGGACCAAGACTTTTCAAGGCACCCTTCAAAAGTCAATCTAGAGCTGTTCTCTGGTTTTGCCAGCACAATTTAGGTCACAACTGAAGCTGTGAATTTCAGTCTTTGACAAAGTTTCAGCAGCAAGTAGTTTTCCTTTAGGTGAGAACCATTTAGGTAGCCCATGGAGGGCTCTGAGAGGAAGAGCAGAGTCATTTAATCCTGATGTAACTTGACAGAGTCAGTTGCTGAGTGACTGGTGTGGCTGAGAGAATTGAGCTAATGCACTTTGAACCTGCTGAAGAAATTCAGGCATCAGTTAAAATCAGTAATAATACATGGCTATGTAGTAATATGTCAAAACAGCAATTTTAAGGGCATCTTGATTTGCAGCTAAAAAACTGTTGTGATTTTCTTGGAGTCAAAAGCCCAGTACACGAAATGGCCTTCAAATTTTTTGTTCACAGCTTTGTAAGTGTTCCACCACGGTTGGATTTATTTCCATCTTGGCAAAGCTCTGGATGTTCAATCTGCAGTATCTTCTGTAGTCTGCCAGCACTTTCAGGTGGCTGTTTAGTGAAGACTGGATAGAGAGTGGACCTGTAAGGCCATGAATAGAAATGACTGAGATTTTGCTGCAGCAGAACCCCTGGGACCTGATCACAGTTTGTGTTTGGCTGCTGCTCTCTTTCAATTTCTGACTAGAGTGGGCCACTAAGATAGTAATGAAAATTTACCAGCTCTGGCATAAAATAGTTATTCCTAGCCTATCAAAACTGAAAGATGAGAAAATAACATTTGTCTTTAAAACTACATTTTAATTATTGCTTAGGTACAATGAAGAAAAATAATTATCCCTTGAAAACTGGCCTAGCACTAAAGCTGGTTGTTAGTGAGTTTAGCAGTAATTTAATGTTCTCAGCTGCCAGGAGTGGCAAATATACCAGAACACACCAGATTACATCAGAGCATGGCTCTTACAGAACTATGCACTTCACACAAACTTTGAAGTTCTTACCTATGAAGGTTCTGGAACATCTCTGTGGGACTGTAAGGTGGTAGCTGAGCTTGTGAGGAGAAATCCTCTCTGTCATGTATTAACTGGAGCCCCACTAGCAAGCAGTAAACCAGAGTTTTGGCAGCCCCTCGTTCAGTGGACTTGATCCCATACATCAAGTTTAGGGATGCCTCTGAATTGAATCAGAATGAGCATGCCTGAGATTTGGAGTTTTGAATACCGGAGTCGTCTGACAGAAGTTAATAACTGAGCCTCAAAATATCATTTTATATAGTTCTAGACTTAGTGACTTTAAGAAAGGTGTTTTCCAGTGATATTTCCCACTGACTCCAGGGAAGAGCAGCTTTCCCTGAACATCCCACATATACAAAGCCAGTTTTGAGGGAATGAGAATTCTGTTGTTACCCGCTGAAGAGTGAGATGATTTGATTAGATGGTCCAGGTTTACACATCAACTTTGGACAGCTGACATTCCACTTTGAAAACCAATGTTAAGCTAAAAGTTAAAATGAGAGAAAATGTGACATCAATATTTGTGCTTGGTGAGGGCTGCCCAGACTGCCTTGCAATCTACAGTATTGGTGTAATTAAGTCATAGGTCAGGCACGAATCTGGAAATGTTCCCTGCTAGCAGGATTCACTGTACTTCAGTTTGAATAATGTCCCTCTGTGGAGGAAAGGAGGAGTGGCCAGGGCATGTTGCTGCGACAGAGCTGATAAGTCACTAAACTGGCTAGTGAATATGGCAGCTGCTTGTGGCACCTGGCAGACTTATAGGTACCACCAATGGGCTAGTTATGGAATAGACCAGCTAGCTGTCGTGGGTACAGAAGCTATGAGTGGGGGGCTCTGCTCTGAGCAGAGGTGTCATGGGCAGCAGAGCCTTGGGAAATTGCTTCTCACTTTGCAACATCTGATCAGCTGTCACAGAATCACCTTTCCTAAAGTCACTAAGTCTATAAAACGATTTTTTGGGGTTCAGTTACTAACTTCAGTCAGAAGACTCTGGTATTCAGAACTTCAAAGCTCAGGCATGCTCATGCTGATTCAGTTCAGAGGCATCCCTAACTTGATGTATGGCCTCTTCTCCCAGGCAACCAGCAATAGAACAAGGGGACACAGTCTCAAGTTGTGCCAGGGTAGGTATAGGCTGGATATTAGGAAGAAGTTCTTCACAGAGAGAGTGATTTCCCATTGGAATGGGCTGCCCAGGGAGGTGGTGGAGGCACCGTCCCTGGGGGTGTTCAAGAAAAGCCTGGATGAGGCACTTAGTGCCATGGTCTAGTTGATTGGATAGGGCTGGGTGCTAGGTTGGCCTGGATGATCTTGGAGGTCTCTTCCAACCTGTTTGATTCTATGATTCTATGATTCTAAGTCCCTCTTTAAGGGTTGGAAGGGACTTTGGAAGTTCTGCTGAAGTTACCTGAGAAGTGTAATGTGAATGGCCACATCTGGTGGAGACAGGTTACCAGCAGTTACTTCAGTGGCCACTCACACCTGTGAAAGGGGAATGGGTCAGGACACTTGCTGGAATATGCTAAGAAAGGGAGGAATCTGGCTAACGGCACTTTGGATTTCTGTAACTCAGGTCTCTCAAATTCAGCTTTGATTATGTTGTCATCTGCAAAACCACCAAAGTTCTTGCTTGTAAACCTTCGGAATGATCTGCTGAGTGTGAGTGTGGATGTTTTCTCAGTTTGGGACCATCCAGCATCATGTAATTCCCTGAGCTTTTAGGTGGAGGCTCAAAATGGTATTCAAGAATTTTACTAGAAAGGATTAGAGACTGAACAGATCCTGTGTGTAATTAAAGCCAATCAGTATGAGCCCCTCATATTTTTGAGGGGTTCCAGGTTTTCCCAGGCTCCCTAAAAAAGCCTGCAGAGACCAAGATGGGTCCCAGGGGATGAACTGGTCACCCCTGGAAATTGTAATTATGTTATTCAATCCCATAACCCTGCAAATGCTTTAAAAGTAAGCAGCAAGGTCACTTTGCTGTCTTTTCTCTCTGCCTCTCCAGAGGGATCCATATCTGGATAACTATGTAAGCCACAGTGAATTTTGGCCTGCTTGGGCCTGATGGAAGACAACAGGGAATGACAGAAAATGAGCATTGGGGTTGTTTTCTGGCAGTTGGTTTGTTAGTTTTCTTTGGGGGATTTCTTATGTATGCTGCATCCATATTAGGTGCTAAGGAATCAGGTGTGCTGCATCTTGTCCTGCACAGCTTTAAGTACAATCTCTCTGTGGTTTTTTCATCTCCAATTCAATGAGAGTATTATTATTTTACTGCCCTTTTTCCTTAGAAAAAGAGGAAACTAAGATAAGCTCAGTCTGGCACACTCTTAAAAACCTGTCACAATGAGCCAGAAAGGTTACTTAGTGACTGAAATGATAGGAAATACTCTGTAGTATTCTGGCTTCAGTAGCACAGCTGCACCACGTTACACCCTTAAATTCCTCCTTGAAAGCACCTGTTGTCTCAGTTATGCTGGAGAGATGGAAATAATTACGGGATCTCAACATACCAGAATTGGACCTTTCATTGGGGGAAGTCATCAGCAACTGATGATAATGTAAGAAGTCTATCTGGCTAAACTGACATGTAAATACTTACAGGGTGGGTGCCAGGAGAATGGTGCCAGTCTTTTTTCAGTGGCAACCATAGAATCAACCAGGTTGGAAGAGACCTCCAAGATCATCCAGGCCAACCTAGCACCCAGCCCTAGCCAGTCATCTACACCATGGCACTAAATACCTCATCCAGGCTTTTCTTGAACACCTCCAGGGATGGTGACTCCACCACCTCCCTGGGCAGCCCATTCCAATGCCAATCACTCTCTTTGGCAAGAACTTCCTCCTAACATCCACCCTATGCTTCCCCTGGCACAACTTGAGACTGTGTCCCCTTGTTCTGTTGCTGGTTGTCTGGGAGAAGACACCAACCCCCACCTGGCTATAACCTCCCTTCAGGTAGTTGTAGACAGCAAGGAGGCCCCCCCGAGCCTCCTCTTCTCCAGGTTAAACACCCCCAGCTCCCTCAGACTCTCCTCATAGGGTTTGTGTTCCAGGCCTTTCACCAGTGACTGCACCAGAGGTATCAGGCACAAACTTGAACATAGGAAGTTCCATCTAAATGTGAGGAGGAACTTCTTTACTTTGAGGGTGGCAGAGCACTGGAACAGTCTTCCAGAGAGGTGGTGGAGCCTCCATTTCTGGAATCATTCAAAGCCTGCCTGGATGCCATTCTGTGCTACTTGCTCAAGATGAACCTGCTTTGGCAGGAGGGTTGGACTATCCTCTCCAGAGGTCCCTATCATTCTGAGATTCTGTGATATTCTTACTGTGTAAGGATAATTCTTGTTATATATTTGGATTGCTGCAGTGGCACAGCCTTCAAAATACTTCACTATCTATTGTGATTTTGAATACCTCTGTGAGACATTCCTGTTGTCATTTCTATTATGGACCTTTTATATCTGAAGAGCCCTGGGAAAATAAAAAGCCTCCTCCACACTCAAAGAGGACAATGGATGAATGATGAAGACTTTGTGCAGTCCAGCTTGTTTTATTCCAAAGAAAATGATGCATAGGCAAGGTAAATAGTTGCTGATGTGTGGGTCTGTGGCAAAATGTGGAATGAAACTCAGGTATGGGTCCTGGTTCTCAATATCTTTGCTAGGCATTGCATACAATGCATTTACAGGTCCAGTGTATGACACTACTTATGAAATGCAATGGATAGGGATTGGATGGTGTTTAAACTTGGTTGGCATAAACAAAATACAAGGCTGCAGGTGGTCTCACCATAACTAGTGTTCTCAGATATGTTTTATTGTGAGGGATCCATTTCCAAAAGGCTGTTTGCATGTAACAAATAGCTCATTGAATCCAAATCTTCTGTGCTGGATGACCGTCTCCAGCTAAAATCTTGACTTCTTTTATGTTCAGTTATTATGAAGCCAAACTGTACTGTGTACAGTTCTGGAGCCCCCAACACAAGAAGGACATCAAACTATTAGAGCAAGTCCAGAAGAAGGCCACGAGGATGATCAAAGGGCTGGAGCAGCTCTGCTATGAGGACAGGGAACAAGAGTTGAGGGTCTTCAGCCTGGAGAAGAGAAAGCTTCAAGGAGATCTTATATTGGCCTTCCAGTATCTGAAGGGGACCTACAGGAGGGCTGGGGAGGGACTATTTACATGGTCTTGTAATGACAGGACAAGGGGTAATGGGTTTAAACTGAAAGAGGGGAGGTTCAAACTAGATGTTAAGAAAGGGTTCTTTACAGTGAGGGTGATGAGACACTGGAACAGGTTGCCAGGGAGATTGTGGATTTTCCCTCCCTGGAGGTATTCAAGGCCAAGTTAGACGAGACCTTGAGCAAACTGTTCTAGTGGGAGGTGCCCCTGCCTATGGCAGGGGGTTGGAACTGAATGATGCTTGGGGTCCCTTCCAATCTAAACCATTCTACAATTCTATGTTGTTCCATGCATTAAAATATAGCTGCATAATGCCTTTTCTGGATAAATCCTAGGCCATTTATTTTAATTTAGGAGATATTTGGGTTATGACGGATATAGGGATCATGACAAATATTAATGTCTTTTAGTCTCTGTAGAAGCCTCACAATGTGAGCAAGGTATAGAACCTAATCACATCTTAGGTTACACATGCACATAAGGGGATAAACTTACCTGGAGACGTTACTTGTTCTCTAATATCCTGGTGGTTTGGAAAGCCACGTTAAGTTTTCTGGAGCAGATCACCAGAGCTGTGTGGAAAATAGGATGTCTATGAACTAACTGGTGCTGTATGGTGGATGTTGTGGTCTACCATCAGTATCTTCTGCTGCAATACTTCTCCCTTGTTGTGTGACCTCATATGACCACTGACTCCCCAGCATGTGACAGGACCCACATGGATGGTCCACAAGATTCCAGGAGTGGTTCAGTGCTTCAGAGAGGTTTGGGAACATTGATTTATCCCATAGATAGAAGAGGATTATCAAAGTTTTCCACTGTTCCACTCTCCTGCTAGTTGCTGACGATGATTGAGAAAGAATAGCATCTCTGTCTGTTCTGTGTGATCAAATGCTTCTGCAGCTGGGGACAAGGCTAGAGGGAGGAGAAAGATGAAGCAACACTCTTACTTTTTTTCTTTTTCCTGTTAACAATGTATTTATTTTTATTATCAATGCATTTTTCAACTTTTATAAAGAAAGCTAGGGCTGGATCTGTGGAAGAACTCCACAATTTTCTTTGCAAAGTTAAGACTGTAGCTCTGCTCAGAGGAATGCAAAACTTGATGGCTGATTGTATTATCTTCTGATTATTTTGGTACTTCCTTGCCCTTGGTAATGTTGAGAAACTTATCATAGAATCAACCAGGTTGGAAGAGACCTCCAAGATCATCCAGCCCAACCTAGCACCCAGCCCTAGCCAGTCAACTAGACCATGGCACTAAGTGCCTCATCCAGTCTTTTCTTGAAGACCTCCAGGGACAGTGACTCCACCACCTCCCTGGGCAGCCCATTCCAATGCCAATCACTCTCTCTGGCAACAACTTCCTCCTAACATCCAGCCTATACTTTCCCCGGCACAACTTGAGACTGTGTCCTCTTGTTCTATTTCTGGTTGCCTGGAAGAAGATTCCACCCCCCACCTTGCTACTATGTCCCTCCAGGTAGTTGTAGACAGCAATGAGGTCCCCCTCGAGCCTCCTCTTCTCCAGGCTAAACAACCTCAGCTCCCTCAGCCTCTCCTCATAGGCTTTGTGTTCCAGGCCCCTCACCAGCTTCGTTGCCCTTCTCTGGACTCATTCCAGCACCTTAACATCTTACTTGAATTGAGGAGCCCAGAACTGGACACAGTACTCAAGGTGTGGCCTGACCAGTGCTGAGTACAGGGGAAGAATAACCTCCCTTGTCCTGCTGGCCACACTGTTCCTGATGCAGGCCAGGATGCCATTGGCTCTCTTGGCCACCTGGGCACACTGCTGGCTCATCTTCAGCCTACTATCTATCAGTATCCCCAGGTCCCTTTCCTTCTGGCTGCTTTCCAGCCACTCTGTCCCCAGCCTGTAGCACTGCTTGGGGTTGTTGTGGCCAAAGTGCAGAACCCTGCACTTGGCCTTGTTAAATGTCATCCCATTGGCCTCTGCCCACCCATCCAGCCTGTCCAGGTCCCTCTGCAGGGCTCTCCTACCTTTCAACAGATCAACACCTGCTTATGTTCAAACTTATAGGAGTAAGAACTGTTCTGTCATATATTTAAAGGATTAGACATGTTATTTGAAGGACTAGATATTTTAGTCCTTCTTTGTAATCAGCCTGTTTGTATTGCTTTGTCCTGTTACTGGAATAACAGTATTCCAGCCATGGGAAATCAAAGTATGGTAACTTGTAGGCATTTGGAAATCTTCAGAACCAAGTGATACACAAGGTAACAAATAAAGCTAATAGCCTAGAATGGGAGACTGAAATCCTACTTTGGAAAGTTCTCTCTTGCAAAACTCTTTCCTCATGCCTTCTGCACTGTGCCAATGGGCAGTCAGCAGTATGGATTCTGCTGGTCTCAGCTAACAGGGTGGAATACAAAGGACTGGATATGAGGATGTTTGTTGATGATTGTCTTGAGCTACTGCTCTGTAACTATCTGGTTGGCAGGAGCAGAAGCTTAATTACAGTGGCCTTTCAGTACTGAAATGGGGTCTATAAAAAAGATGGAGAGGGACTGTTTACAAGGGCATGTCATGATGGGACAAAGGGTAATGGCTTTAAACTGAGAGTAGGTTTAAGTTAGATATTAGGAAGAAATTCTGTACTGTGAGCTTGGTGAGACACTGAAACAGATTGCCTAGAGAAGTTGTGATGTCCCATTCCTGGAAGTGTTCAAAGCCAGGCTGAATGGAGCTTTGAGGAATGTGATCCAGTGAAAGATGTAGCTACTCATGGCAGAGAGTTTGGAACTAGATGATCTTTGAGGTCCCTTCTAACCTAAATCTTTCTGTGATTCTGTGAAGAGACAGCTTTCAGAGAGTCACAGAACAGTTCACATTGAGAGGGACCTCTAGAGACAGCCTGGTTCAACTACCCTGCTCAAAGCAGAGTCATCTAGAGGAGGTTGCTCAAAACTGTGTCCAGTCAGGTTTTGAATAGTTCCAAGGACTGAAATCTCCCAGCTGGCTTGGGCAACCTGTTCCAGTGCTCTATCACTCTTAGAGTAAAAAAGTTTTTTCTTCTGTTGAGACTCAATTTCCTGAATCTATGTGCTTATTTCCTCTTGTCCTTTCACTGAACATCACTGATAAGAGTTTGGCTCTGTCTTCTTTGCTGCCTCCCATCAGATATTTATCCTGGGCTTTCTTATTCCTTTATACAGTGAGGTATCCTGTACATAAATAATAACTTAGCTTTAAAAAAAACCCAGTCATTTCAATTGCCAGAAGAGCTCCAGAGTTACAGGAGATATTTCATTTTATCAGCCTTGAATATTTGGAACTACTGCAGCATATCTTGAGAAAAATATTATCTCTGCTGATAACTTAAGGTAACTGCATTATCTTAACTGTGCAGCTGAAGAAACCTTGAAAAGCTTCCTCACTACTGTAAGTTAGTTTGTTGTGTTAGATGAAGATTGGCTAATTGCAATTTCTAGTTCCTTTAAGGGTGATGAGGCTGGGAGTGATGTTTTAAATGACTGAATAACTACTTAAAGTTTATTTTGTTATTATTTATGCCACACTTAAAAATCTTAACAACATGCTCTTCTGTATGCTGGAGTTAATGATGTAATGCCTTCTGTGGAAAGTAAGCTAGGATCCATCCCAGGGTGCTGAGAGAGCTGGCAGCTGAGCTGGCCAAGCCGCTCTCCATCATTTTCCAGCAGTCCTGGCTCACCGGAGAGGTCCCAGGAGACTGGAAAATGGCCAACGTGGTCCCCATCCACAAGAAGGGTCGGATGGAGGAACCTGGGAACTACAGACCTGTCAGCCTGACCTCAGTGCCAGGGAAACTGATGGAGCAGGTTCTCTTGGGGGTAATAAGAGCGCACCTGAGGGATGGCAAAGGGCTCAGGTCCAGCCAGCATGGGTTTAAGAAGGGCAGATCCTGCCTTTCTAACCTGATCTCCTTCTATGATCAGGTGACCTGCTTGGTGGATGTGGGGAGGCCTGTGGATGTGGTCTCTCTGGACTTCAGGAAGGCCTTTGACACTGTCCCCCACAGCAAACTGCTGGCTAAGCTGTCAGCCCATGGCTTGGATGGCAACACTCTGTGCTGGGTTAGGAACTGGCTGGAGGGCCGGACCCAGAGAGTGGTGGTGAATGGTGCCACATCCAGCTGGCGGCTGTCACTAGTGGTGTCCCTCAGGGATCTGTGCTGGGCCCCATCCTCTTTAACATCTTCATAGATGATCTGGATGAGGGCATGGAGTCAGTCATCAGCAAGTTTGCAGATGACACCAAGCTGGGGGCAGATGTGGCTGGGTTGGAGGGCAGAAGGGCTCTGCAGCAGGACCTTGACCGCCTGGACAGATGGGCAGAGTCCAATGGGATGGGGTTCAATAGCTCCAAGTGCAGGGTGCTGCACTTTGGCTACAACAACCCCATGCAGAGATACAGGCTGGGGTCGGAGTGGCTGGAGAGCAGCCAGAGAGAGAGGGATCTGGGGGTACTGATTGATACCCGCCTGAACATGAGCCAGCAGTGTGCCCAGGTGGCCAAGAGAGCCAGTGGCATCCTGGCCTGCATCAGGAATGGTGTGGTCAGCAGGAGCAGGGAGGTCATTCTGCCCCTGTACTCTGCACTGGTTAGACCACACCTTGAGTACTGTGTTCAGTTCTGGGCCCCCCAGTTTAGGAGGGACATTGAGATGCTTGAGCGTGTCCAGAGAAGGGCGACGAGGCTGGTGAGAGGCCTCGAGCACAGCCCTACAAGGAGAGGCTGAGGGAGCTGGGATTGGTTAGCCTGGAGAAGAGGAGGCTCAGGGGTGACCTTATTGCTGTCTACAACTACCTGAGGGGAGGTTGTGGCCAGGAGGAGGTTGGTCTCTTCTCTCAGGTGGCCAGCACCAGAACAAGAGGACACAGCCTCAGGCTGTGCCAGGGGAAATTTAGGCTGGAGGTGAGGAGAAAGTTCTTCACTGAGAGAGTCATTGGACACTGGAATGGGCTGCCCAGGGAGGTGGTGGAGTCCCCGTCCCTGGGGCAGTTCAAGGCAGGATTGGACGTGGCACTTGGTGCCATGGTCTAGCCTTGAGCTCTGTGGTAAAGGGTTGGACTTGATGATCTATGAGGTCTCTTCCAACCTTGTTGATACTGTGATACTGTGAGAAAGACTTGACAGCTGATTCATGCAGCACACTGTAATTCTTAAAATCACCTCACATCAAAGCAGAAAGAGCACCAAGTATTTCATTCACCATTCAGATACCTGAATTTGTGTTAGAGCCACAGCAAACAGAATTAAATTTAAACTGAACCAGCTGCCTTCTCTGGAAAAGCATTGGCAGATGTTCGTGACAGGCTGAACTTACAAGTCTAGGAGTGGAACTCTTGCCTGAGGAAGTTTGTGGAGGGTGAGGATGTTGGTAGTACACCTGCTGTGCCAGCCTTGTGTAAGGAAATTGTCCCTGCCTCTCTCCATAAGCTCTCATTCTATCTCTCTAAATTAATTGACTTTAATATGTCCTCTCCTAGCTTGAATGCATGCTCTGAAGAATATTTTTCTTTTGAAAACAGATGGCATGGAAATTTGTGAAATATTGGTTCTTTTAAACCCAAGCTACAATTTAACATTAATTTCACTTGAACATGTGAAATGACATAAAAATTGATTAAGAAAAAACCCATCTTGAGACCTGAAGTGTTTAAAATGGTATTCATTATTGATTTTATCTCAATAAACTGGACATAATAAGGTAACAGTGGGGGCAATAAGAATGTTGAATGAGAGAAAATCGGTGATGAGCCAACTTCTGAGGCAATTAAAGGCTGTGTTGTCAAGAATATGGCATCCATATGGATTTCTGGTAGCCTTTAATCACAATAGAACTGATCCTTTTTAAGCTCCACCTAACAAATAGGTGTCTATATTAAGTGACAGTAGTTTCAGCTTGCATAGCTTTCCTCCCCGAAGCCTGTTGTGTTACATGTCTGTTCTTATAAAGGGTCTACTTACAAACATATTGCATTTATTTGTTCAGGTCTTGTCTTCCTTATATTGGCAAGTAGTAAATACACAGAGACTTCATTTGTGTGGGTGGAGAGAGCAAATGAATATATCTAGGTCCTTTAATAAACTTTATAGGTTATATTTTCTAATTGATTGTTCCTTGGTTTATTTTTGAGGTGTGGTTGGGTTTTGTTTTTTTTTCCATAATCAGCTTTTAGAGCTGTGGTACTTAAATACAACTTCTTTATTCCAATTAAGGCCTAGTCACTGCTGTCTAGACTGCAGTAATGATGTTGGTTGCTTTCCTGTAATAACCCTATTGATACACCCCAAAATAGCACTGACCCTTTTTCTCAGCTAGCTGATGCTGGCTAACTGTACAATAGTGGACTGTCATTCATTATATCTGGCTTTTTTGTTTCCATAAAGAGAAACTGTGCATTAAAGATAAATAGTGTCTTGAAAGGAAAGGGAAGGTTATAGTATGAGAGACCTTTTTCAGCTCTTCCTGGGTAAACTGTCATTCAAGCTCTACATACCAAGATTGTGTTGCTCTAGGGAACACTAATTCACCATGAGCCAGCAATGTGCCCTTGTGGCCAAGAAGGTTAATGGTATAAGAAGAGTGCAGTCAGCAGGTTGAGGAAGGTTTTCCTCCTTCTCTACTCACAGTATCACAGTATTATTAGGATTGGAAGAGACCTCACAGATCACCAAGTCCAACCCTTTACCACAGAGCTCAAGGCTACACCATGGCACCAAATGCCACATCCAACCTTGCCTTGAACAGCTCCAGGGACGGCGACTCCACCACCTCCCCAGGCAGCCCATTCCAGTGTCCAATGACTCTCTCAGTGAAGAACTTTCTCCTCACCTCGAGCCTAAATCTCCCCTGGCGCAGCCTGAGGCTGTGTCCTCTCGTTCTGGTGCTGGCCACCTGAGAGAAGAGAGCAACCTCCTCCTGGCCACAACCACCCTTCAGGTAGTTGTATACTCTGAGGGCACATCTGGAGTATTGTGTCCAAGTCTTGGGTCTGCAGTTCAAGAGACAGAACTACTGAAGAAAATCCTAAGAGGGCCACAAAGATGATTAGAGGACTGGAGCACCTCTCCTACGAGGAGGGGCTGAGAGATCTGGGCCTTTTTATTCTGGAAAAGAGAAGACTGAGAAGGGATGTTATCAATACATATAAATATCAGAAGGGTGGAGGTCAAGAGAGTGGGGCATCCTGGTATCACTCTAACCATGCCTGTCCCAGGCCTGAGAACACTGGCATCCTCCTAATGACTTCTGGCTGATGTCCAAAGGTGCCAGTGAAAACCTTGTACAATCAAACTCACGAGTGGCTTTTGAATTTGCTGCTTAGAATTGGTAGAATGAACTTCAGAAACTGTGTGAAGTGGTGACCTCTGCTCTGCTCTGTTCCCCAATTTGGTTAAACCTAATTCCCTTAAAACTGGAAGGTTCATTAATGTGGCATCTTTGAAAAACACTGGAAGAAAAGCATGTCAAAAGAGCCCTGGAAATACTTATGGTGTGTGATAGGAGTGAGACTTGCAGGCTGAGTTTGTAGCCATTGTTCACTTCAATGAACATGTAAATGAAAAGACAAATACGGGTAGAAGAAAGCTTTGCATTGTTTGGATAAATCTATTGCTTTCTTTCAACAGCCTTGTTTAGTGTTAAGAGGGATCTCAGAAGCCATTGCAAGAGTGGGTAGAGTAAATGCAAATAAACCTTTCTGTAATCTGCAGGCTGGGCAAGTTTAACAATCCTTGTGTTGTGCTGCAAAGAAGCTGCAAGGCACGGTTTGAGAGACAGTGGTGGCCTCAGCAAACTGAGTTGATGTGATGGAGGACAAATATTAGACAGGCAGCCCTTCACTTTGGGAGACTCTCGATTGCCATCCACAACTGTAAGAGATTTCCTCTTGTGCACTGTTTTGATTTTTTGCTATGTAAATGAATGTGTCTTTTGGATGGAGAAGTGTGAATAACATTAGTCACTGTCCATAAGTTTACACAGGATACCTCCAGATGACCTATGCACCTATCCAGATGGTGTTTTTGAAGAGTGAGACCTTTTCTCTTTTCACAGTATCACAGTATCACCAGGGATGGAAGAGACCTCACAGATCAAGTCCAACCCTTTACTACAGAGCTCAAGGCTACACCATGGCACCAAGTGCCACGTCCAATCCTGCCTGGAACAGCCCCAGGGACGGCGACTCCACCACCTCCCCGGGCAGCCCATTCCAGTGTCCAATGACTCTCTCAGTGAAGAACTTTCTCCTCACCTCCAGCCTAAACCTCCCCTGGTGCAGCCTGAGGCTGTGTCCTCTTGTTCTGGTGCTGGCCACCTGAGAGAAGAGAGCAACCTCCTCCTGGCCACAGCCTCCCCTCAGGTAGTTGTAGACAGCAATAAGGTCACCCCTGAGCCTCCTCTTCTCCAGGCTAAACAATCCCAGCTCCCTCAGCCTCTCCTCTTAGGGCTTGTGCTCAAGGCCTCTCACCAGCCTTGTCGCCCTTCTCTGGACACGCTCAAGCATCTCAATGTCCTTCCTAAACTGGGGGGCCCAGAACTGAACACAGGACTCAAGGTGTGGTCTAACCAGTGCAGAGTACAGGGGCAGAATGACCTCCCTGCTCCTGCTGACCACACCATTCCTGATGCAGGCCAGGATGCCACTGGCTCTCTTGGCCACCTGGGCACACTGCTGGCTCATATTCAGGCGGGTATCAATCAGCACCCCCACATCCCTCTCTGTCTGGCTGCTCTCCAGCCACTCCGACCCTAGCCTGTATCTCTGCATGGGGTTGTTGTGGCCAAAGTGCAGCACCCTGCACTTGGAGCTATTGAATGCCATCCCCTTGGACTCTGCCCATCTGTCCAGGCAGTCAAGGTCCCACTGCAGAGCCCTTCTGCCCTCCAAACCAGCCACATCTGCCCCCAGCTTAGTGTCATCTGCAAACTTGCTGATGACTGACTCCATGCCTGTGGTAAATTCTATGTATGCTTTATAGCTATCAGCTGTACATTACCTTGCCCCTTGGAAATCTACCTGCTAAGAAGGCATTCTTCACCTGTCTGGATGGTAAAGAAGGAGTGCAGATGGATAAGGTTCCTTTTTGTCATGTGACAACACTCAGTTCTGGTAGACTCAGGTAATTTTTTGGTGAGGAAAGGTGGGGTTTGAAGTGGCAGTGAGACAGTGAGTTATAAACTGACACTGAGATCTCAAGGAGTTAATATTGATGGAGATATTGTCCATTGTGGTTTGCTCAAAACTAGAAAGCATAGCAGGATTTTAGAGTTTGGAATCATAGAATCAACCAGCTTGGAAGAGATCTCCAAGGTCATCCAGTTCAATCTATCACCCAGTCCCTATCCAGTCACCTAAACCATGGCACTGGATTATTTGAAAGTTAGTGTTTCTCCTCTGTGGATGGACCAGGATGATTTTTTTTCCTCTAAATGGTTTTGTTTGCGGTTGCTAGGCAGGCCTGATTGCACTCACCTGTGGGCTGTGCAGGAGTATGTGCAGGTTGAGAGGTTTGTAAGTGCTATTTACAACCAAGTATTAACAACCTTGCTGGCCAACTGAAATGTTTCCAAGACTTGAAAGGTAGCTCCAGACTACTTGACCCATCTACAATGAATGCACTTGCCCTGCTGGAAAGCAGTTCCATGGAGAAAGACCTTGGAGTCCTAGTGGACAGCAAGTTCTGCATGGGCCAGTAATGTGCCCTTGTGGCCAAGAGAGCCAATGGCATCCTGGGCTGCATCAAGAAACGTGCGGCCAGCAAGTCTAGGGAGTTTCCTCTGCCCCTCTACTCTGCTCCGGTGAGACCACACCTGGAATACTGTATCCAATTTTAGGCTCCCCAGTCCAAGAGAGACAGGGACCTGCTGCAGAGAGTCAAGCAGAGAACCACGAGGATGACTGGGGGATTTGAGCATTTCCCCTACAAAGACAGACTGAGAAACCTGGGGCTGTTTAGTCTGGAGAAGAGAAGACTGAGAGGTTTATGTAGTCGGTGTCTGCAAATATCTGAGGGGTGGGTGTCAAGTGGATGTGGCCAAGCTCTTCTCAGTGGTCAGCAGCAATAAGACAAGGAACAATGGCTACTAACTGGAATGTAGAAGGTTTCACCTCAACATGAGGAGAAACTTCCCTACAAGGAGGTGACAGAGCACTGGAATAGGCTGCCCAGAGAGGTTGTGGAGTCTCCTTTTCTGGAGACCTTCCAAACCCACCTGGACGCATTCCTGTGCAAACTACCCTGCTTTGGCAGGGGAGTTGGAGTCAATCTCTGGAGATCCCCTCTAACCTCTAAGGTTCTGAGATTCCATGATTCTGTGATATGCCTAGATGCACAGAATTATAGGTTTATAAATTTTCACCATCTGGTAAAAAATTGTTGAAGTTAATAAAAAAAAAAAAAAAGAAGTTTGACATGACTCCTGATTGTTATTCAGATTTGACAAAACTCCTGCTTTTCCCTCTGCTCAGCATTTGAAAATCAATTACAGAACTTCTAACAGTAACACTGCTACAAAAATACTGACAGTTGTGGGGAGGAGTTCTCCCTCCTCTTATCTCATTCTATCGTTGTTGTGACAGACTGTAACGGCTTGTAGGATGGTGGAGGGCAACTCTGAGGAGCAGTGAGCTTGGGAATGTTGTACTTATCCTCTCTCTCAGTGGTGTTCCAGCAGACTGATTGAGGGCTGCTTCTTGAAACCAAACATTTTCTCTTTTGGAGATCAGGGGATGCATAAGGCTCTAGAGTGATTCTGTGCAGGAGGTGAGTAAGAAAAGCTACAAGTTGGTTTACCCATTACCATCTGAGAGGTATCCACTGGTCAGGACATGAGAGGTGTGCCAGAGAATATCAGGTACTGCTGGCTTAGCTTTTGAGTGCTAGTTCTGGTAGATTTAACAGTGAAGGTCTAAGCAGATGGTTGGTCCCCACCTGTGTAATTTTCCAGTGGTTATTGTCTCAGCTGCAAAGGTAGAAAGGAGGATTCACATCAACTCCTTGTCTGCCCAAGGTCATTATCCAGTATTTCAGCATAAATTCCACATTTGAAGCAGTTTGTACTCATGTGTTAGGTAATGGATTGAAAGGCAGACCCTAGTCCTCTACCACTGCCTGCACTACTAAGATAGTAGTCTCTGGCAGGGAGGTGCAGAAAAGAGGTATGCAAAAACTACAGTGGCATTTTCAACTCTGCTAAAGAAATCTTCCAGAGTTTGTCTGCCACTCCTCTTGCAGGAAATAAGGGATGGCCTTACTGCCACTTGCCTTAAGGTCTGCTTGGTACATGTGTGTGTGTGCATAAAGTACTTGGAAAACCTGGCACAGGAGTCCTCTGGTAGCCATACAGCTAAAGGAAGGACAGCTTGAAATGCAGTTTAAGTGGCACAGAGCATCCAGAAGAACCTGAGGCAGCCAAGTGCTTGTCCTGTAAGTTCTTTATCCTTCTCTGGCAACACTCAGTGGTCTTAAGAACTGCTGTTGGTGGTGTATGCAAGTATGTCCACTTACTCCTGATGTCTTCCAGGAACCTTCCAGACTTTAAGGTGGCTTCTTGGAACTCCAGTGTTGTTGCATTTCCCAGAAACAGCAGAGATTCTCCTCTGACTGAGCTGACTTGTACGGACACAGAATCACAAAAATGCAAGGAAATGGCAGGTTTGAGGCAAAAGCAACAGAATACTGAGCACTGAGTTTGCTTAGGGCTGCAGACCTATCCCCAGTTGTGTGTGAAGTTAATTGTCGCCTGGCTTCAGTGGGCAACGTGTTTAATCACAAAGCCACTAGAAACAGCTTGACATGAGATGGAATTGGTTTGTCAGAATCTGTTGTGAAGGGACCAGGCACCAAAGCAGCAAGGAAATCACGTGTCATCAGTACAGAATCAACCTTCCTGTCTATCTCCTTCCTAAGGAGGTTTGTTCTGAAGCAGTATAACAATAACATTGCCTTACGAAAGGCATAACCTGCCTTGAGAAGTTAAGTCAACCCCACAACAGAGGCATGGGGGCCACCACAAGTACTTCATTGCAGACTTCCACTTCATCTCTGAGCTTCTGAGTGAGATTTTCAGATCTGAGTGAATTACTATGTGGTGTATGGAATCCCAAATTAATTAGAAAGCACAGTGATCATCTCCCTTGGATAGCTATTTCTAAGTGATTTGGAAAGTGTCCTTACTTTCAATATTGCTACCACTGACTACCACATTTCAGTCAACTGAGCTGCCAATTTTAGCCTGTGAGAAATGGAATTGTCATGGAGAGGGTGAAGTAGCTGTTCTGCATAGTTTGTCTTTTAACAGCATATATACTTTTCAGGAAATGGACAGGTATTTTAGCAGAACTGAGGAGAGAAGAAGAGAGGAGAGTAAACGAGAGGAGGAAAAGGGAAAGAAAAAGAAAGATAGGAAATGAAAAAGGGAAGGAAAGGAAAAGAGGAAAAGGAGTCTTCACAAATCTCTGAAAGAAAGAATAATTTTCCTTCTATTATTTTTCTCTTAGAAGAGCTGCACTTGAGTGACTAAGTTAAATAACACAAGCAAAAGATGATGATTCATGCTGCCTTTCCTGATAGTTTCTAATGTTCAAAAGCCAGTATCGCAGCTGCAGCTTTGAATAAATGCGTGGGGAAAGGAATAAAATTACAGTAGGTATGTTAGCGTAATGTTCCCAATGTGCAGACTGTGTATGTGATTACCTAATATTCCTTACCAGCTGTTTCTTAACATTAGTCATAGTGATCTAAAACAACCACCCTCTCTTCATTTATCTCAGTAAACATTGTTCTTTTTTGAAGAGGTAAGCTGTTTAGGAACAAAAGTTATTCCCTCCTCCCCTTCAGCTCTTTCGTACACATGTCGTAATCATCTTGAATTGGAAACAGCTATAGCTGGCTGTGTAACTAATAAACAGTGAGGAAGTATTTAAATATGGTAATAGCTATATTTGAGTATTGTTATGAGTACGTTTCCTAGTAGTGTCTGGAAAAGGCAAGGCTCTGTTCTCACGCCAATACAAAGCGAAGATAAAAGGAGGAAATGTTTTGATTCTCATCTTTAGCACCGTGCTTCTGTCTTTTCAAATGGAATCAAGATATTCTCTGCAACTCAGTGTCTGGCTTTCCACTTGAAGCTGCTTATCCTGTGCAACCATTTGGGGTTTATTTTGAGTATGCATTGTCATCGTTCATTACCTATTCGTGCTAGCATCTTTAAGTGTCTGCCTCACTAATGGCAAACTGTGCTCTATTCCTGCCTGACTCATATAAAACTCCAGGATGTGTGCTCTCAAATGCACTAGGACACACTCAGTGAACAAAAACACTGCTCAGGGTGAGGAGAATCCACTCAAGGTGTGTCTGAAGGGGAAAGGAAAAAAAACGATTGTGAGACCTAGAAGAGGCAGCAAGTGAATCTCTGACCCTGTGTCTTCAAGTACCTTCTCTAGGCAGGGTGATGACCTTCTTTGACAGGACAAGCTGCAACCCAAAACCTCCTGTAGCTAAAACCACAAGACTCATTCCTTTCTCCAGAAGAAGACCAGAGTCAAGATATGAAATGATATTTAGGGTCATAAGCTGATCATAAGCAACCTGGTCTAGGCCATGTGATCTCTGAGAGGTCTTTGTTTTTATGCTACATCTGTGTAAGCAAGAGTGTGATTTCTCACTGCTTAGTCTAAGGGAAGATCAGAGTTGTTTGTATTCTAGCATGTGTAAGATATTGAAGTGGAAGCTGACATATCCTACCTGATCTTGAGCACAGAGCAGATTGACAGGAATGCTTTCTGTCAGCTGTCAGCAATGAAAAAGATTTGTGTGGCTCTGCAAAAATAAAGCTTTCATGGAACAGAAATCAGTTGATAAGTTGGATAAGTTTACGAATAAGTATGTCCAGAACCACAAGAAACTCAAAGGACTAACCAGTGTGAAGAAAAAAATCAAACTGGACATATATGGAGGGAAAAATACTTTACTTGTAAGTTTGAAGGCCAGTAAATGGTAGATACCAAGGCTCAGCTAGGGACTGATTAAGGATCTGTGAGGAGATCTCATTAATATGTAAAGTGCACAAATGCATCTCTTTGTCAACATATAGCTGATGCAAAATCAAGATGGGTTTCTGCATCACATCCCCACCCCCCATCTTTCCTTGCTCCCAACCCACTTCATTTTGTTTTGTCCTTTTCTTCCTGATGGCACTGTGGGAACCGAGGAAGGGAGTCAGCTAGAGCACATCCCTGTGTACTCCTGATGCAGGACTGAGGTTAGAAACATAGTAAACTGATATGCTTGCCTTGTGTAACTTTTGTACATAGGCATAGTAAATTTAGAACAAAGTAGTCTGTGCCAGGATAGCCAACACCTCACTGTTGTCCAATGAGAAGGTTAAAACCAATATTTTACCCAATTGCAGTATTCCATAAGTGGTAGAGTTACCACAATTTGCAGAATGGCATATAAAAAGACTGCTGCTATAGCACTAAATGGTTTCAGCTTTGGCTACTATGTGCACATAATCCTGTGTCACTGTAATTTTCTCCATCACTATTAGTATATCCAGTGACATGGCACATGTTCCTGTTCAAACTGATGGGCAATACAGAAGAGACATCTGATTTCAGACTGTTCTTTTTGTGTGATTTTTTTTTCTCTCCAAAAGAATAATTAACAACTTTGAGAAATTTAAGTGGTTTTCTCAGTGGAGTTATAGAAAACAACCTTTGAAATGCAGGCCCCTAAGATCAAGTGTGCCATTTATAGACAGTAAAGAAGCCTTCGAGTCTGGAGCATGTTGATCAGTGATCTGCTCTTGAAGTCATTTAATACATGCAGAATACCAGTGCAAAGCATGTAGAGTCAGTGTTTCTCTGTGTACTTCTGTTTTGATGTTTGCTGCAGCACAAAACACGCCTCAGCTGAACCATCTGTCAGGTAGGATACCTGACAGACTAAAATTCCAGGCACAATAATGAAACACTGATTTCAGGTCTTTTGTATGGGTAGCCAGCTGTTGTTTCACAAAAGTATATTGCATAACTAGTTGCAGCAAAAATATTTATGGTGAGCACAGAAGCAATGAAAGCATACATTCTGGAATGCTTTAGAACCAACTGTGTAAAAGCAATTTATGTCTGAGGAAGTTTAATCCAGTGTACTGCATTAGCAGCTCCAGCTCCTGCTGTTGCCCATACATTATGTTAATGAAAAGCAACAGCTGTAACATCTGTTATCATCACAGCATGTTTTCAGTGCAGCATTAACATACATTTAGACCATATATACAGTTTTTTTCTCTTCTCCTCCTCTTTTTCTGAGAGACCTGCCCCTCCTTCCACATAAAGACAATATGCTTATATAACCAGAGGCTCTGAAAGTTGAAAGGAGTTCACAACGTATCTGTATCTATTGCCAGGTCCTTTTTCACTGGGAACATACAGAAGACACTGGCAGGGAAATCCTCAGCAGTTAGAGCATGCAAGGCTCTTGAAAATGAGTACTTTCTTCTCTTTAGCTTATCTAATTCAAGAAGGACATTCCCTGTAGACAAAATGTGAATAATCCTGGGGTGTCAGCAAAAGTAGTAATGTATCTGCTGGATTCCTACAAAGCGTGTTTCCTTCTCCGTAAACCAGTTGAATTGATGAGAGGATCAAAAAGCTTGAATCTTACTCAATTCTTCATTTTGACTTGTTTGTTCTTTCTTGTTTGCTTGGGTGGTTTTGTTCTTCATGGGAAACAACAGTAATGAGCCAACTACTAGGTAACTGAGATTGGTTATCTCTTGCAATCCCCCAGATTTGCATATCTACTACCTAATTTACCTCTTGTTTCAGCAGGGCCTTGTGTAGTAGAAAGATGATGAAATGACAACTGTTTGTCATCAAGCTGTTACAGATGGAGAGAACCAGTTCTGATGACAGATCTTGGGTAACTTTCTTTTTTTTTTCTTCACTTTTTGTCATTCAGCTTGTGTTTTTTGGGTATCACTCAAGGTGTGACCGAGTTTGATCCACCAAATATTTGAGCTCTGATTTACCAGTGCTATGTAACATCAAAATCCATGCAACTCAGGTTACACCTGCACCTCTATCTAGCTACGTCCTGTGTTGTTCCACATATCCTCCCTCCTTGGTCAAACATAGCAAGAATCTGTGCTAGCATAACACAGAACTTCAAGACCATTCCAAAAATGAAAGCCCCAACATTCAGTGATCTATGGCTGATTGCTGATGTCTTGAGTGACAGCTTCCCTTCAAACAGTGCATTTCCATAACTTTTGGTTATCTCCTAGAGTCGAGATCTTGATGGTCATTGACAGTCTTGACTATCTTTGAGAGTCATCTAAGACTGCTGTCTTTGTTTACCCCATCTGGGTAAAACAGTCAACTCAGAGCACAGTATGTTTTCCCTGATCTGAAGAGATTGTAATGTATATGTCTGTACTATAGTCTCTGACTCTT
The DNA here is from genome assembly GCF_015220805.1 of Pogoniulus pusillus. NCBI lineage: Eukaryota > Metazoa > Chordata > Aves > Piciformes > Lybiidae > Pogoniulus > Pogoniulus pusillus. Next base: position 29,174,312 of record NC_087273.1, read on the forward strand.
TGGAATGGCTTTTATATCTAAAACAGCTTTTGGATCACCACTGCTGTCTGTGATTGTTACAAATAGGTACAGTATGATTGTCATTAAATAACAGTAATTCTCAGAAGCTCACATTAAAATAAGATTTGGGTTTATGCCAATCTATGCTATTAATACCTGCAATACTCCTTGAATTTCTTAACAGTTTGCTGGGTGAGGGAATAACGTGCTACAAATGACAGACTTCAATCTACATCTCATTGCAAGCTTTTTACTCCTTTGATATTAGCTGGTGGCTTACTATTAAACAATGTTGTGTCAGGCACAATGCATCTAAGGAAAGCTGTAAGACAAAAATCTTCTAGTAATCATATTTCAGGGAAATCATAGAATAGGACCATAGAGTTTGCAACCCCTCTCCCATGCAATCTGGAAATACGCTTAGACGTTTCAGTATAGTCTCTTCTGCAGGAGCAGTTTCTTGATGTCACAGGGCCTACAGGAAGGATGGGGAGAGACTGTTTGCAAAGGCCTGTAGTGATAGGACAAGGAGCAATGGTTCCAAACTACAGAGGAATATATTTAGATTGGATGTTAGGAACAAGTTCTTTACAGTGAGGGTGGTGGAACACTGGAACGGGTTGCCCGGGGAGGTGGTTGAGGCTCCATCCCTGGACATATTTAAGGTCAGGTTTGACAGGACTTTGGGCAACCTGATCTAGTTGAGAATGTCCTTGCTTACTGCAGAGGGATTGGACTAGATGACCTATGGCAGTCCCTTCCAACCCAGACCATTCTATGTTTCTATGATCTAACTCAGGTCAGCGGTAAACAAAGATCTGAGACTTTGTATACTTAGTTATTAAGATGCAACTTTTTGCCATGTAGAATTCCTGAACCATGCTGCTATAAGAGCAAAAGTCCTTACGCTGGTGAAGCTTTCCTTGTTTCCAGAATGCATGAAGACTAAGGGGAGAAGAGGCAGTCATGGGTTCAACCAGCGTTTCAACCTGGCAATAAAAGCCAACAGACATTAGGATTGGCTGCTCTGACTGATCTTAGCAAGCACCAGAAATGTAGTGCTGGACACATGAATTTCATGCAATGGAATTAATCTACCTGGCATGACAGGCAGTGTAGCTAAATGGAGACATGTGGTAACATTCCTTCTAATTCAGATAAGGAGATGTAAAAGACTTCCTGGAAACTATTAAGTGGCAAAACATGCCTATGCTGCTTGTGCCTCCCGTGCCACAACTGGAAAGGCAAACCAGTGTCCTGATGAGGAAAGACAGTCAAAATAAACGAGGTTAAATCTGTTCACTGTCTGGAAGATGTGTGCCCTGGGTTTGCTGGGACAGAATCCCAGGCCAGCCATGGGCTGCAGGCCATTAGCAGTTCTGAGTCAGCCGAGACAGCTGACGTGGGTTGGCTCACAGGTGTATCCCAGACCATGACTGTCACAAAGTATAATGGGGGAATTTCACTGAGGAGATTGGAATTTCTTGCTAGAGCTTTCTTCTTGGGCTCACTCCTCACTCTGTCCCTCTTCTGCTCTTGATGTCTGCCTTCTTGGATGCTATGATGCTTTGCTTTTGCTGGGCTGAGGGTAACTTCATCTATCATGTATTGACAGTGATATTAATTTGGCTATTTCATCTTTTCATTTCAGCCTGTGGGTCTTCTCTCCTTTTCCTGATTCCCCTGCTCTGTGGAGGAAGGATCATCAGCTGATAGACTAACTGCTGTAGTCCAGCCCTAGACACAGACTAAATGTAGTGTGCTATGTAAGGGCAGGGCATGTGCACAACTGCTTCCTTGTCATGTGTCACACTGTGTATGTGGACACCTCAGGTTTCCACAGCACTCTTGTGCATAGTAAACTACTTCTAACTCAACATGTGCACTTATGTCTGCATTTAAGTTATATTTTAATAGCATCAATTATTGTTTAATCTTCTATTTTGCAGAAAACTGCCACATGAAACACAGACAATGAAATATTGAAAGTGTTCTTGCAGTAGTTACAAGCAACACTTCTTTAACTCAAGAAGCTGAAGAGTGAAACTCTCTTCCACTTTTGGACAAAGAAATTAGAGCACATGGGCACTTCTGGTTTGAACAACCTAGGAATTACTTCAAGAGGGGTAACACTTGCCATACTATAAAGGCAGATCTCAAAACCAGATACAGATTTTTTCTTCTATTTGTTTAACATCATACAGGAGTAAAGAAATGAGAACAGGGATGACAAAAGCAGTGACACTTTGAAAGCAGAACATATAAGAAAAAGAGACAATAAAAAGTTATGAGAACATATTAATCACACACAGTCTCACCATCTGTTGGCTCCATATATATACCCCATCCTACTGCTCCATATGGTACTTGAAGATAAATACATGTAATGATGGATAACAAGTGAAAAATAGCACACAAAAGGTCTAACGTACACATAGTAAATAAGCATATGGCATAATGACCCCATTTTGGTGTGTCTGGTATGACCTCTCAGAATACACAAGCAAGGAAAGGAGCAGATCAGCAGTTGAGCAAATGTGACATTAAACGTGTCTAGTGACTCCAGTCAGTGAAAAGTCAAACCCCTGAGTTCTGGAAAGAGCCTTAACTGAATAGAATCATAGAATCACAGAATCATAGAATCAACCAGGTTGGAAGAGACCTCCAAGATCATCCAGTCCAACTTATCACCCAGCCCTAGCCAGTCAACTAGACCATGGCACTAAGTGCCTCATCCAGGCTTTTCTTGAAGACCTCCAGGGACAGTGCCTCCACCACCTCCCTGGGCAGCCCATTCCAATGGGAAATCACTCTCTCTGTGAAGAACTTCTTCCCAATATCCAGCCTATACAGTATAGGAACATTAAACCCTGACAATAAGGGGACATCATACAACCACAGAACTCTGCCCAATTGCTGTCACTCTTCTTCCATTGCTCTCTCTCTTTCATATACATCCAAATATCAATGACTTTGTTGTCACAATTCCTGTTTTTCCTTTGTCTGTGGGTGCCTTCTGTAATGGAGTTTCATATTTAAAGAATCAGAAACCACTGAAGATACTCTTCTGTGAACTGTGGAGCAGATGACAGAAGCAGAGTCTGTGCTTCCTCTTTTTCTGCTGATTGTCCTGTCTGAGAAGTAGAACATCATTCAACTACGAAGCAGATCTTCTTGCATCAAAGAACAATGCTGGCATGTAGGGAAAGTGGAAATAGTTTTGCTTGGAAGGTGGATGGAGCTGCAGAGGAGTTTGTAAATGGTCATCTCTTGCTTCTCCTGCCTGTCAAGTTTTTGATAGGAACCAAGTTGAATTCTGTGCAGGATGAAGGTTACTCATGCATCTAAGTGCTGCATTTTCTTTGCAGTCCTTACCAGGTGAGCAGGTTTTTACTGATTTTCATCCCAACCATAAACTCTGGGCACTGAATAGAGGCATCTTCAGGTCTTCATTCTGGCTAGAGAAGCTGGTTTGACAAACATCCTGTGATAATTTTCAGAAGTTAATTTTGTTCTTTAGTCCCATCACGGCTTGTTTGGGCAAATATGTAATCCTACAGGGTTCTGCGCTTTGGCCACAACAACCCCAAGCAGTGCTATAGGCTGGGGACAGAGTGGCTGGAGAGCAGCAGGGCAGAAAGGGACCTGGGGGTACTGGTGGATAGTAGGCTGAAGATGAGCCAGCAGTGTGCCCAGGTGGCCAAGAGAGCCAATGGCATCCTGGCCTGCATCAGGAACAGTGTGGCCAACAGGGCAAGAGAGGTTATTCTTGCCCTGTACTCAGCACTGGTCAGGCCACACCTTGAGTACTGTGTCCAGTTCTGGGCCCCTCAATTCAAGAGAGATGTTGAGGTACTGGAACGTGTCCAGAGAAGGGCAACAAAGCTGGTGAGGGGCCTGGAACACAAATCCTATGAGGAGAGGCTGAGGGAGCTGGGGGTGTTTAGCCTGGAGAAGAAGATGCTCAGGGGTGACCTTATTGCTGTCTACAACTACCTGAAGGGACATTGTGGCCAGGTGGGGGGTGGTCTCTTCTCCCAGGCAACCAGCAATAGAACAAGAGGACACAGTCTCAAGTTGTGCCAGGGGAAATATAGGCTGGATGTTAGGAGGAAGTTGTTGGCAGAGAGAGTGATTGGTATTGGAATGGGCTGCCCAGGGAGGTGGTGGAGTCACCGTCCCTGGAGGTGTTCAAGCAAAGCCTGAATGAGGCACTTAGTGCCATGGCTTAGTTGCCTGGCTAGGGCTGGGTGCCAGGTTGGCCTGGATGATCTTGGAGGTCCCTTCCAACCTGGTTGATTCTATGATTCTGTGACTATTTTCAACCCAGTAAGAAAGTTATGCTGGTGCCTAAAGGAAAGTCCTTGCGAACCTTTAATCTTCTGGCTGTGCCATAGTGTTGGTGGCTTGGTGTTGTTATGAGTGGAGGTTGGCATGTCCTGGGAACAAGCATTTCTCCATCCACTTTCCTGGCCCTTTTTCAAATGATAGACCTGCCATGGGTTAGGACTCTGGAGCATGGAGGAAGCGGAGTCCTGCTCTAATGCTTCACTTGCCTTCATGTAGCTCCCATGTTAAGAGTGAGTGACAGTGCTACACATGCAAGAGAAGGGATTAAACCTGGTCCAGTTGCTAAGTGCTCATGTGATTAAAACCAGAGCTCTTGTCAGACTGTTTATTGTTCTTAGTCATGTTTTGTTTTCTTGCAGCTGTGTGGTCCTGATGGATGGTTATGGTTGCAGAAGGCCTGTTTGTCACTTCTGCTGTCAGAGCAGTGATCTGTGTTCTGCCAGGTAAAATTTAGAGGCACATGTCTCTGAGGCAGACTGGTGAGCTAAGAGGACTTCATGAGGGATTTTAAATGGGAATTTTCCATTTGCTGACCACAGGTGATAAATGAAAGACTCAAGAAAAGCCTTGAACTCTCTCTGGAAAACTGACCTTTCTGGAGGTTCAGCATTTTTCCCCCCTTAATTTCTGGTCACCTGTTCATCTTCTGGTTTTGACCAGAAGTGGAAATATTGCCCTACCATGAGAAATGCTTTTTCTTGGTTATTTCTGATCCACTGGGGCAGTGAAGTGCTAGAAATCTTATTCTCATGAGCTGTGTTTGGAGTGATGCTTCCTCAGCAGTATGTGGGTACTGGGAAGACAGATAGAGGTTGCTGAGCAGTGTTACCATTGCATCTGCCTTCTACTGAGTTAAGTAATCCAGAAGGGGGGAGGGAGTACAAATAGTGTTAGAAGTGAAATCAGTGCAGCAAAGGTTGTGGGTAGGCAGTGACAAATCATGATGTCTTGGACAGAGGATAGTCTGTTGCCTAGAATGCTGTGATTTATTTTCCATACTTAACAGTGCATCGTTTTAGTCTATGCTTTCAGGGCTTTCTGGTTTTTGAAGACAAACATGAACTAACTGTATTCCCAATCCAATATAGCCAACATGAGGCTCTTTTTTTGACCTCATAAAGTATGCCTAGATATTAAGCTGCAAAATGCAAGAAGGTTCAAAGGTGAGAGAGCCAGCTGACAAATCAAGAGTCTATAATTTATTGTGGTTACTATGTCACAAACCCCTGATTTTCCCCCTGCAGCAATGACAGGCTATGAAGGCAAGAGAAGAAAACTCTCAGCGCAGGCAGTATGCTGGGCTGACAGAGCTAGTACCTGTCTTTGCTGGAGGAGGCTACAGGAGTGGACCTGTTTGAATTCATCTGGATTGGAGCTTTGTGCTTATTCATAGAATCACAGAATCATAGAATCTACCAGGTTGGAAGAGACCTCCAAGATCATCCAGTCCAACCTAGCACCCAGCCCTATCCAATCAACTAGACCATGGCACCAAGTGCCTCATCCAGGCTTTTCTTGAAGACCTCCAGGGACAGCAACTTAACCACCTCCCTGGGCAGCCCATTCCAATGCCAATCACTCTCTCTGTGAAGAACTTCTTCCTAACATCCAGCCTATACCTACCCTGGCACAACTTGAGACTGTGTCCCCTTGTTCTATTGCTGGTTACCTGGGAGAAGAGGCCAACCCCCACCTGGCTACAATGCCCCTTCAGGTAGTTGTAGACAGTAATAAGATCACCCCTGAGCCTCCTCTTCTCCACCCTTTGGCCTCTTTCCTCCATGCAGTGCTTTATCCAGCAGAGCTGTGCTCATCCAAGTCATCAGCAGCCAGTTTGTCCACGAGGCAGACTACAGAACAGTTAGATACTGTGGAAAAGATTTGTTAACATAATTTCATTAGGTAACTAGAACATTTAGGTGACTGAAGGTTTTTTTGTAATCAGTCATGCTGTTTGAAAATGTTTGGAGCCTTTTCAAGCTGATTAAGATGTTCCTTGAATGTCTTATACATATATTGCATTCCTAAAGCTCTGTTTCTAAAACTGCAGCAACTATTTGACTGAAATTTACTTTGCTGCAATAGATAAAGGAAGGGCTGTGAGTTAAGTATGAAGTAAAGACAACTTGTCTCTCTAAAGAGAAACTGTGTGTACTCACATGTTCTTGGATGACCACAGGAAAAATGACTGATGCACAAATCAAAGTTCACATTTGTTGGTCCAGCAGTTTCTGTTTCCCTACCAAGTTCAGACTTTTTTTGGGAGAACAGCAAGAGACAAAAGGATGATGGGTTTGGGAATGGCCTTATGGCAAAATGACTGATCATGGGTAGTTGTGAATTCACAGAATAGTTTGGGTTGGAAGGGACCTTAAAAATCCTGTATTTCTATGTGTTGGTATTTTGTTTTTTATCTATTTGGAAGCAGTTTATTGTCTCCTCCCCCCTCCTTTCTCTCTCTTTTTTGGTTAGATGGAAGCTGTTTATTTCTTTTATTAAAAGAAACCCAAAGTGATCTGAAGAGTTTTCCTCCTTCTAACATTCCAACTCAGACCTGAAACACAGTTTCTGTGATGCCTTCTTTTTTGTTTTTGACAAGTGCTATTTGTTGACTTTTGAGGGAAGGGGGAGGTGTGAATGGATTTTCAGACAATTTTCCTTGTGATTGAGTCTGGGTATCTGTGTAGGAGAAAACTAAGAGTCAAGTACTATCTCATTGCTCACCACTAGCCATCATAAACTTAACAAAATCTGCTGATATGGGGACTGATAGGTATTTTGGCTCTGCTCTATAAAACTACTGTTAGCAAAGCTTAAGCTGATGCAAAGTGTATTTGTGGCTGGAATGGTCAAGTGCCCACTGAGTTAAGTGGATTTCTGTGACTGTGCCTATAAGAATTACAGTAGATCAGTGCAGTTAACACCCTCCTGTGCATTGTAGGGCCAGACTGCATCCTGAATCCCTTGATACTTTAACTGGTATTGTTTACTAACTACTCCTCCTCCTGAATCCCTTGATACCTTAGCTGGTATTGTTTACTAACTAATACTCCTCCTGAATCCCTTGATACCTTAGCTGGTATTGTTTACTAACTACTACTCCTCCTGAATCCCTTGATACCTTAACTGGTATTGTTTACTAACTAATACTCCTCCTGAATCCCTTGACACCTTAGTTGGTATTGTTCACTAATTACCACTACAGCAAGGACAGTAGAATAAGTGTCTGTAGCAATTTCTGGCACTAGGTTTCATTCAGCTCTTATCCACAGTGAAGTCATTGAGGAGGGTCAGAATAAAAATATGATGGATGCATAATAAATATATGAAGCTGATGTGTGCAAAGGCAGATCCACCTGACCCTCTTTCCCTGGCTAGGATAATTAATGTGCAGTTGCACAGTTTTGTTCTAAATGGAAAAAAAACAGCTGGTGCTCAGAGATGTGGGTGAGTGAAAAGTGTTATTTGGAAATAAGATCATGCAAAGGCATGGAAGACAGCTATTGTGTGGCTACACCTTCAAAGGAGCCCCCTAATTCTGTTCAGACACAGGAGAAAGAAGGCCCAGATCCATTCATGCGAAGCAGTGAATAGTTTCCTGGCTTTGGGGAACATGCAGCTTATGCTTCAGGAGACTGTCATCTCCTCGAAGAAAGCACAGTGGAAATACCCTGGAGGGAAAAGTCACATGGGAGAAGATCAAAGCAACCTGAAAAATATAACTGAATGACACAACAGAGGCAAGGGGGAGGGATGGTGGAAAATGCCTGCTACCTAAAGCCTCTGACACTGGCAGGGTCAGAGAGAAAGAAATCATCTCAGATAAAGAAAAGGCATCCTCAAGAGACCTCTTGTCATTGTGTGCTGTAGCTATTCCAAAAGGTGCCTATCCAGAGCAGTGCTCACACACCCTTAAAAAATGCTGTAGGCTTATTTGCAGTCAGATTTTTATTTTCCTTTGGAATGTTTTTTTTTATCTTCATGCTCTCATGAGGTTGTAGCCAGACGTGATTGGTCTCTTCTGCCAGGCAACCAGTGACAGAACAACAGGACACAGGCTCAAGCTGTGCCAGGACAGGTTTAGGCTGAATGTTAGGAGGAAGTTCTTCACAGAGTGATTGGCCTTGCAGTGGGTTGCCCAGGGAGGTGGTGGAGTCACCATCCCTGGAGGTGCTTAAAAGGAGACTGGAGGAGGCACTTAGTGCCACGGTTTAGTTAATTAGGTATTAGGTGAGAGGTTGGACTCGGTGATCTTGAAGGTCTTTTCCAACCTGATGAATTCTGTGATTCTGTGAAATAAAGCTGCCTGACAGTTTGATTGCCTTTTAGACTTTGGGATTTTAGGAGACATTGGATGAAAATGACACACTTTTAATCTATAGGATCAGTAATACAGAGAGAGTGTATAACTGGCATCTATCCTGCCTGTCTCAGGACATAGACCATGGAACATTCTCCTACATGGTGAGTTGTTTTCAGGCCTAGGACCATTAATGAAAATACTTATCAACTGTTCTTAAAGTCCATAACCTACTCTTTTCCCAGTCAACAGAGTGCCTGAATGGCTGCTTATATCTACATTTTTATAGGAAAGGGTCTGTTTGTGGTGAGAGTACACACAGTGTGTAGCGTGATGGCCAAGTGTTCCTGTTAGATTCTAACCTTTAGAGTCTAAATTACTAAACACCCCGTGATTCTAAGTCAAAAAATTTTAAGTGGGTCTAAAGTGACACTTATTAACCAAAACCTTTGAATGATAGGAGAAGCTGGCATTGCTTCCTGATTCCTTTTCAGTTCAGAAATGTCTGTGGTCAAAGCGTTCTCATCTGTCTTGAACCCCAGACTCTAGATTAAGGGAAGTGGCTAAACTGGATTTTTACAAATCCAGTGCAAATGCCACTCTTTAGAGGAAGTGAATTTCTGCTACAAGATGCACTCTTCTGAACTCACCGCTCGCTATCCAGGTTTCAAGATGTAAATGATTTGCTGTTTATTGCCTCTAGATGGCTGAGAAATTTCATTCTTACCATGAAAACTCCTGGGAGATGCACTCATTTGTAGAGTGCTTCAGCTGAGATCAGCTCTGTGAGTGTGTGCATAATGCTGCCAATCCAAACTTCCTTGGCTGATTTTTTTTCAGTGCATACTGGTGTGTTTTAGTCTCTCTTTTTTTTTTTTTTTTTTTAGTTGTTATTTTTGGGGCACAGTGTCTAGGGATTACAATCTTCACTGGAACTTCCAGTTCAAAAAGGGCGCAGTAATGATTTCCTTTGTTTGACTGGGATTTATCAGAGCAGTGCTTGTTTAACCTTGTGGGCGTTGTCGTCTGATACCACTTTTGGGCCTGACAGGCTTGGGAGATTTCCTTCTCTACCACCTATGACGTAGCTGTGCAGATGAAAAAGGGAACTTAGCTTACTTCAGGGAGTAACTTGCTTCTATTCTGATAAGATTTCGTGTCTTTCACCTCTAAGTTTACTCAGAGTTCCCAGAGATTAAATAGTGAGGATAAATAGAGTTTAGATTAGCTGAGCCAGATGAGGTTTTTCATCCTGCCTTTTAAAAAGTAATATTGAACATTTTAGACTGTGTTTGCTTGATTTGCCAGTCTTATAGCAATCAGGGAAATTCTTGATACAAACTGGAAAGGCTTCAGATGTGGGAGCAATGCATGGGTAAGCAAAAAAAAATGTCTTTTGAGCAATTTAAATGAGGGATCATGGTAGGCTCTCACAGGGCCAACAGCAACCTCATGCTTGCATGGGATGTGATCAGGTGAATGCACTGCTGTGGAAGGAAGCACAACAGCAATTGCTGCTGAGATGGCATGGGGTGAATTGACCTGAGATACAGTTGCTTACCCAGGCCAGCCTCAGCCCGTAGTAGAATATGACCAAGACCTAAGGGTATAAGTTTCCATCTCTGATTAATCCTACAGCCCCTCTTCCCATGGCTTATCACTGTATATAGTGAATGTTTTGGTCACCTAAAGATTTTAGCTTGCCACTGTATGTAGTGAGTGTTTTGGTCACCTAAAGATTTTAGGTTGCCACTGTATGTAGTGAGTGTTTTGATCACCTAAAGATTTTAGGTTGCCACTGTATGTAGTGAGTGTTTTGGTCACCTAAAGTTTTTAGCTTGTCACTGTATGTACTGAATGTTTTGGTCACCTAAAGATTTTAGCTTGCCACTGTGTGTAGTGAATGTTTTGGTCACCTAAAGATTTTGGCTTGTCACTGTATGTAGTGAGTGTTTTGGTCACCTAAAGATTTTAGCTTGTCACTGTATGTAGTGAGTGTTTTGGTCACCTAAAGATTTTAGCTTGTCACTGTATGTAGTGAGTGTTTTGGTCACCTAAAGATTTTAGGTTGCCACTGTATGTAGTGAATGTTTTGGTCACCTAAAGATTTTAGGTTGCCACTGTATGTAGTGAGTGTTTTGGTCACCTAAAGATTTTAGCTTGTCACTGTATGTAGTGAGTGTTTTGGTCACCTAAAGATTTTAGGTTGCCACTGTATGTAGTGAATGTTTTGGTCACCTAAAGATTTTAGCTTGTCACTGTATGTAGTGAATGTTTTGGTCACCTAAAGATTTTGGCTTGTCACTGTATGTAGTGAGTGTTTTGGTCACCTAAAGATTTTAGCTTGTCACTGTATGTAGTGAGTGTTTTGGTCACCTAAAGATTTTAGGTTGCCACTGTATGTAGTGAGTGTTTTGGTCACCTAAAGATTTTAGGTTGCCACTGTATATAGTGAATGTTTTGGTCACCTAAAGATTTTAGGTTGCCACTGTATGTAGTGAGTGTTTTGGTCACCTAAAGATTTTAGCTTGCCACTGTATGTAGTGAGTGTTTTGATCACCTAAAGATTTTAGGTTGCCACTGTATGTAGTGAGTGTTTTGGTCACCTAAAGTTTTTAGCTTGTCACTGTATGTAGTGAATGTTTTGGTCACCTAAAGATTTTAGCTTGCCACTGTGTGTAGTGAATGTTTTGGTCACCTAAAGATTTTAGCTTGCCACTGTATGTAGTGAATGTTTTGGTCACCCAAAGATTTTAGGTTGCCACTGTATGTAGTGAGTGTTTTGGTCACCTAAAGATTTTAGGTTGCCACTGTATGTAGTGAGTGTTTTGGTCACTTAAAGGTTTTGGCTTGCCACTGTATGTAGTGAATTTTTTGGTCACCTAAAGATTTTAGCTTGTCACTGTATGTAGTGAATGTTTTGGTCACCTAAAGATTTTAGCTTGCCACTGTATATAGTGAGTGTTTTGGTCACTTAAAGGTTTTGGCTTGCCACTGTATATAGTGAGTGTTTTGGTCACTTAAAGGTTTTGGCTTGCCACTGTATATAGTGAGTGTTTTGGTCACTTAAAGGTTTTGGCTTGCCACTGTATGTAGTGAGTGTTTTGGTCACCTAAAGATTTTAGCTTGTCACTGTATGTAGTGAGTGTTTTGGTCACTTAAAGGTTTTGGCTTGCCACTGTATATAGTGAGTGTTTTGGTCACCTAAAGATTTTAGGTTGCCACTGTATGTAGTGAGTGTTTTGGTCACCTAAAGATTTTAGCTTGCCACTGTATGTAGTGAGTGTTTTGGTCACCTAAAGATTTTAGCTTGCCACTGTATGTAGTGAGTGTTTTGGTCACCTAAAGATTTTAGCTTGCCACTGTATGTAGTGAGTGTTTTGGTCACCTAAAGATTTTAGCTTGCCACTGTATGTAGTGAGTGTTTTGGTCACCTAAAGATTTTAGCTTGCCACTGTATGTAGTGAATGTTTTGGTCACCTAAAGATTTTGATGTGAAACTCAGGAGGCAGAGAAGATTAACCATCCTACTGTTTCTCATTTGTTCCCTAACTGGTAGTTCATAGCTGGGGCCACGCTCTGCCTAGGTGTTATTTGCACAGTATTGCAACTTGTAGTGTTGCTTGCATGAAGCTGGGTCTGTGCTCTGTGCTTAGTGCAGGCACATTCACACTTTCTATAAGAAACTCTGCAGGACCAGTGCTTTAGTTGGATTTCTTACAGAACTTCTGCTTATGCAGTCATATAGTGCCCTTTGCCACCTTCAGTATCTTCTTACACAATCAAAAAGTTGAGGTCTTGAAGAAATGTGTTTCCTACAGAAGCCATGAAGAAGTCATGTGTAAAACAATAAGCTTACCCCTGTCTTTTTGGAGAGGCTGCGTTTGGTGAGCTGGGCTCACTTTGACAGAAGGTCAAAGAGAGGAGCCCTATGAAAACCTCAACCATAAGAAAATCTTCTGAGTCTCCTGCCTAGCTGGATTCCAAAATCAGGCAAGCACAAATCTGAAAGTGTGAATCTTTAGTTCTGAGGTAATGGAATGACATCATAGCCTAATTCTCTTTCAAGACCCAGAGGTCTCTTCCAACCTGGTTGATTCTATGATTCTTTACTGTCTCCAGGCCTGACCTCTTCTCTCAGTCCATTTGTATCTGAAGAATTCTGCTTTCAGCCTTCCAGATCAAGGAGTAGAAACAAATAAAGAGAAGGTCCACAGAGGCACTGAAAAGAGAAGCTTGTTGGCCCAGTTTGGCTACTGTCTACTACTTTGTTCTGGATGACTACATTGGGTTTCTGAAGAAAGTCTTGTGCTAGCATCAGTGCTACTTGTGCTCTCTGTGTTTCTTATCTGGAACCTTTACATGTGTGAGATGTGGGAGAGCTCTGAGATAAGGGTGTCTTAGACTGCATGGTGCCCTGGGACAAGGATTCCATCCATTCTTCTGTAAAAGACATGGCATGGGTTTTGGAGTTAAGTGTAGAATGCACAGAGAGGTGTTTAATAATCATGCATCTCTACAGTGTCCTCTGTGGAAAAGAAGAATTAGGTCTCAGCTAAGGGACAGTAATGAACTTCATTTTCTGACTGTATGTGACAGGAATGGGCTGCCCGGGGAGGTGATGAAGTCGCCGTCCCTGGGGCTGTTCAAGGCAGGATTGGACGTGGCACTTGGTGCCATGGTCTAGCCTTGAGCTCTGTGGTAAAGGGTTGGACTTGATGATCTGTGAGGTCTTTTCCAACCTTGTTGATACTGTGATACTGTGAAATTTCCTCTGCAGGGAGGTCAGGAGCACATATCAATTGTTCTGTGTAATATGCTAGACCCATATATGCATGTGTTAGACCTATCCATACATGTGTATATAGAAAGACATTCTTGTCTCTTCACTTGAAATAGGATGCAGGTTAAGCCCAAATTACTATGAACAGAAAGGATATATTGCATCAATTACCACTTTGAAATGCTCTCTGAAATGTTTGCTACAAACCTAAGCTATCTCTCATTTCAGCAAAGTTTCAGAGTGGGAACTTTATAGGATAGAAAGAGTCTGGGAGTTATTTGCAGCCTGCTGAAAAAAAAAAGAAGTCACTAGAAAGCTGATGGTGCACTGTTTGAATTCTTGGTGATTGGGATCATCTTCACCATCTGCAGTGTGTGTTAGGGGATTTTCAGAAACATCTCTTTGAGTGTTCCACACTTATACACAAAACATTGCAAAACTTGTTGCTGTTTAGATTAGGATCGAAAATAATGGCACATTAACCCCCATGCAAGACAGGGTTCCAGTTTTCTCTACTTTGTGACATAAACAAAGAGCAAGTGGCTTTGGAATGTGCATCTTGAATAGAGAAGCCTGGAAGTAGAGATGGTTAGCCTTTCTGTCACATTTTCTCAGCTTCTGCAAGTTTCCTACAGCAGAGGAGGCAGGGCTTCTGCTGAGGCAAGCACTGTTAGCTTCACTAATGAATGGAAAGTGGTGTCTGGCCATGTGATAGGAGAACAGCACTTTCCATGTTTGCCTGATTATCGAAGAACTGGAATCAGCATTGACGAAGATAACGTGATGTCACTCTTTAATCTGGCAAGCTTGCAAAACCACTTCCTCCTTGTGTAGGCTGGAGGTCTCATGATTGCCATTTTGCTCTGAAGCATTCATTGAAAGTGATGTAAGACAGTAGAGCTTTGACTCTACTTTTCCCCCACCCCCACCCCCCCTTCTTTTTTAAATGAATGAATGGTATTGTGAAACTCCTCACAGCTATAATAGGAGATACACTGGTTATTCAACAGAATATACTGATTATCAAACAAAAAAAGGAAAAAAATGAATTTATGAACTAAATCACAAAATATAGATAGTTAAAAAACTCTCATGCCTGATTATTTATTGAGCTTTAGCTTTGATTTAATTTAAGAGAGATTAAAGAGATTCAAAGAGTCAAGTTAAAATTCACTATCTGAAATACACAGAGGCTGGTGTGCCAGTTTGAAGCTAGCTAGAATGTTTTGTTGAGAAGAACTAGATTACAGGCTGTGAGAAGAAAACAATGGTGATGTATACTTCACGCATAGGCTTGCTGAGATGTATAAGAACAAGAATGTAAATGTAGATAACAGAGTCGCTGTCTGGGCTTTGGACTGAACTCTCTCTCTCTAACCTAACCTGCTGTCTTTGTGACTAATCCACCTGCTTCCTAACCCCCCTGGCCGACTCTCCAATCTTCCCTGGGCACAAGGCAACGCCTGGGGTAAGATGGAGAGGGATGGGAGAAAGTGGAAGGGTGGTTGGAAGCCCCTTCTGGGGACTCAGGTTTCTAGGAGGGCTGTTGTGTTTCTGTATTACCTTTTAACTTGTGTATTTCTGTCTATAGCTGTATATATTGTAAATACCTGCTTGTATATTGTGCTAAGTTGTAACTATAAAGCTTCATTCAATTTCCAGAGCCACTGAGTCTAGTCTGGGTGATTTTCCATAGTGTGTGTGGGGAGTAACACCCAAACCATCACAGCTGGCTATTGTCAGGACTGAAAGAAGCTGGTCATCTTAGAGATGGAGGTGAGTGAGTATTTTATACCGTGAGGATCTTGTCTGTAACTTTGTCTTAGTATGCTTTTAATATGTTCCCTGGAATGGAATATTTCCATTTCTTGAGATTTCTAAATGGCTATGAAAATCTTGCAGGTGGCTATTCCTGTCAGGATGTGTATTGTCGTCACTTGTGTAGTAGGGCAAATGTGTTTGCAAGGAGTAGTCTCTAAACTGGAGATTGTTAGGGGTCAGTCAGGGATTACAGTGAGGTCTCTAAGTCATTTTGCATCACACAGTGCCACAGCTGTTGTTGAAATAATGCACGCTGCTTCTGCAGACAGGGGGTTGCCCAATTAAGACACGTTATAAATGTGTACATCTGCATTTGACTTTTGGTTGGAATACACTCATAATAGGGACTAGCAAAAAGTCTTGTAGTTATCCCTCTCATTTCACAGTCCTCATTCTCTGGCCCTGCCTGTGAGGGTGTGATCGTTTGGATGTTCCCCACCCCCCCACACTTTAGAAATCACCCAGGCTAGACTCAGCTGGCTCTGGGAATGTGAATGAAGATTATTATTTACATCTGGCACAATATACAAGCAGATATTTACAGTAGATACAGTTATAGACAGAAATATACAAGGTAAAAAGGTAATACAGAAACACAACTCCCCTCCTAGAAACCTGAGGGGCTCTCAACTGCCCCTTTACCTTCCCTCTACCCCTCTCAACCTTACCTCAGTCCCAAGGAAAAATAGAAGTTCAGCCAGAGGGTTAGGAAGTAAAGTGGATTAGTCCAAAATAGAGGGTGAGGTTAGAGAGATGCAGCTCAGCCAGCAGCCCAAGCGAGGGTGATGCGCCGAGTGTGTTATCTATGTTTTGACTTATGTTTTTATACATCTCAGTAAGCCTAGGAGGGAAGTAGACATCACCATTGTTTTCCTTTCACAGCCTGTAATCTAATTCTTCTCACCAAAACATTCTAGCCTGCTTCAAACTAGCACAATCCACCCCTGTCTACTTCACTCAGAGTATTGCTTCAAACTAGCACAATCCACCCCTGTCTACTTCACTCAGAGTATTGCTTCAAACTAGCACAGAGGGCCACGGACTCTTTAGCTAGGACCACAGCCTCTTGCAGTAGCTTTACTTTAACATATAGAAAGTGAAACTGATTTTTTAATGGGTCCATTGTTGCAGATAATAATCACCATTTCCTTATTGTAGCAGCTCAGTTTGCTAGTTATATTTGAAAGTGTAAATCAAAATAATTGAGGTAAATCCTGAAATTTGGTTTGGGATATAGCTTTTTTTTTCCAATCTTTTTTTTTTCTTCCCTCCCTATTTTTCTCAATGTATAGTATTTGAATTAGATTTTCAAAAGACTGGAAAATAAGCAAAGGAATCATTGGATACCATTAGAACCAAAAGTTGAGCTGAAAGATGCCACAGTATTAGATTGCTATTTAATATTTTGTTATGTTCATGGATTTTGAGGAATATTGTTTTGAAACTGTGATTTACACTCTTCAAGATATTCCAGAATGTTTTTCCATGTAGAAAACCAAGAATGCAGTAGCTTTTCAGAGATGGCAGAAAGCTATCCTTTTAGGGCATTATCATTTTGGTAGGAAGAAGTATGAAAGCTATTTTTTGTTGTTGAAGAAATCAGGGGAGTGAAAAAAAATCATTAAAATAGCTTCATTCTTTTAATTCACTTCTTCTTTGACTGCTGAACTAAACCCTACCAATAACTGATATAACTCTGTTCAATATAGACCTGTGAAAGCAAACAGCAAGAGCTTCTATTACCTTCATGTATATAGCAACTGCTATAGAATAGAAGATGCCTCCCTCAAAATATTCTTTACTGTATGTGACATGAAGCACAAGCATGCCTGCACAAAGACTAGGACAAAATGTGACACTGAGTCTGATGGCAAGGTATGCTGGATGCACCAAAGCTTGAGGGCACAGCTGAGCCTTGTGTGGTCACATTGCATGCGCTGTTCTTCCTCTTCTGGGGCTTGACACTGGCTGAAGGGTCACTTGTAAGGACAGGCTGGTTAGAAGAGTGGATGATGGTGAGGTGTTTTTTTCTGAGAGCTGAAAGAAAGAGAGGAAGAAAACATGGGTGCATCTAGGAGGTAAGGATTTCACTTTGAGTACTGTGTCCAGTTCTGGGGCCCTCAATTCAAGAGAGATGTTGAGGTGCTGGAACGTGTCCAGAGAAGGGCAACAAAGCTGGTGAGGGGCCTGGAACACAAACCCTATGAGGAGAGGCTGAGGGAGCTGGGGTTGTTTAGCCTGGAGAAGAGGAGGTTCAGGGGTGATCTTATTGCTGTCTACAACTACCTGAAGGGAGGTTGTAGCCAGGTGAGGGTTGGCCTCTTCTGCCAGGCAACCAGCAACAGAACAAGGGGACACAGTCTCAAGTTGTGCCGGGGTAGGTCTAGGCTGGATGTTAGGAGGAAGTTGTTGCCAGAGAGAGTGATTGGCATTGGAATGGGCTGCCCAGGGAGGTGGTGGAGGCACTGTCCCTGGAGGTGTTGAAGAAAAGACTGGATGAGGCACTTAGTGCCATGGTCTAGTTGAGTGGCTAGGGCTGGGTGCTAGGTTGGCCTGGATGATCTTGGAGGTCTCTTCCAACCTGGTTGATTCTATGATTCTATGATTTGTAGCAGTGGTTGATTCAAAGCCTCACCTTGTGTTCAGAGACTGCCTATCTATTTCATAACATCTTCAGTCACTGTTTGGCTTCTGTATTATCAAGCTGAACCTGAAGCTTGTTTTCTAAAAAGAAAACTGAGGGCCCTGTAAATTGTTGTTTGAAGCACTGGCCAACACTTCCAGGTTTCTAACTTTGAATCAGTTTCCTGTCTCTAGTGTCACCAGTGGCATAGTTGAAAACACCAACAGAAGTGACTTTTGAATCTCAGCATAAGCTGTTACTTGACAAAGAGGAGAGTTTAGCAAGATCTGTGATGCTGAACATTTGCCAGCATGTTCCTGGGATAATTCTGGTGATAACACAGAAAAACCTTTATTCTTTCACTAAGTTGGTGCTAAAACCAAAGCAGCAGTATGCATACTCAGGGCATTTCAGGATGGAGGTATCGGGGTCCAGGAGGAGCAGTGTACCACAGTGTGCGTGGGTGGTGTGAAGAAACAGTAGTGGCCTGGACAGCTTTATGCTAAGTAAAGTAGGTAGAGTCCTTCTTAGCTTCATGTGTAGTAAGAAAGAAGAACATCTTGAGAGGAGAGAGAGATATAACAAGATGCCTTTAATGATGTAAAAGCAATAAGAAAAAACAATTTGGTAAATATTGCATTAAGCAAAAATGCTTCAGTAAAGAAAGACCTCTCAAGTTTCTCTTATGATGTTGTTCTCTTCTGCCATTCTTATCTTGCTCAGTCTGTGCTAAAGTGCCTTTCATGAAGGTACCATGCAGGCCCCTAAAATTCTGGATTGGTGTAAAATTATATTCCTTTTCCTTCCTCAGCAGTTATTAATCTCTTTTTTGCACCCTTCAGTAATTTTTACTGAGTGGTTGCTTACTCCAGGAAACATCCAGCTCTGGACAGGCAAACCTGGCAAACCTTCCATTCCACAAATGTGAGATGCTCAATATATGGCTGAGGAAATGTGTTTGGCAAACCAGTCCTTGTGAACACAAGTGGAAGGCTACCTTCCTGGCTCTTTGGAAGAGCTGAAGAATCAATCCTGAGGACACAAAACTCTCAAATCAGTATGTGAGGAAGCTTCAGGAGCAGCTGCCTGGCTGCTACTTTCTTTTGTCTCCCCCCTCCCTGCGACAGTGATAGAACACTAACTGGAGGTGAAAGTAAAACTGGAGGTGGTCTTCCAGCTGGCTCTAGCTGCTGGTTTGGCAGTTTGGCAGTTCCTGCGGGAGTTAAGTCCTGAAATTCCTCATCTTGTGAGGTTGTAACCCTGCAGGGCAACTTTCCCTCAACGTGCTGGCAACAGAAAAAAAGAGCTTTGTAATTACTTAGTGACAAAAATTGATTTAAAAATCCTTTCCTGATTCCCCTTACCCCTGTCCAGCCTTGTCTCTACTGTCCTTCACTACCATGGGATGCATGGCTGTTGGTTCTGAGTATATTTTAAATTCCAGGTTTGTGTCCCTTTTTGTATAACACCAGATCACTCTCACGCTGTAATTAAAGGGTTTAGATCACTCTGAAGCTTCAGAAGAAAGAGGCTAAGAATGTGGATGGTTTGGGATCTGCTTTTGTAGCACATGTCTGGGTGATTCATTAAGGCTAATTTTAAATGCTGGTGGCATGTCCTGTCAGGTTGGCTTAGTTTATCATTATTCTTTATCCCTGCATCCAAGGCCAGTTGCAAGGTCCATGCCCTGTCTCACTGTAGGTGTTAAGAGTTCACATCACTCTGCAGCCATTGTTTAGCTGCAAAGCACTCTAATAACGATCTTCAGAGTCCAAAGCTCAGAGAAGAGGTCAGATGGCCAGCTTCTATATGCCAATATTCTGGTTGATGTTTATGTTGGACTTAGGAGGGAGTGGAATATTTAGTAGGGCTGGAAGAGTAAATGTTTTCACTCTTAGTGTTTCCATTGAGTCCATTTGTTGTCCTCCTCTTTATTTTTTTCCCAGAGAAATGTGCGAAGTATCTTCCCCACAACAGACAGCAGTTGTGATCTGTTGTTGAGTAAACTATTACAAAATGCTGCTTTCTTTTGTGTGCATTTTAATCTCTTCTCTGCTTTCTCTTGGGGCTTTTATACAGCATTTATCTTGCAAATGTTAATGGAATAATCTTGACGATTTCCTGCGAGAAGATTTTTTAGCAGATATGTAGATATCTGCTGCAGAAATCTGATCTTTGACTCGTTGGATTATTTCATTAATTGGCAGAAAAGCTTTTACTATTTCTGTAAGGAATATTTAGTTGTTTAGTATCTATCCCAAGATGGAGATTTCTGCATTGCAACAGGAACCAGAATGCAGAGGGACACAGTGACTTGCTTGTCGTAACGCAGGAAGCCAGCAGAAGCACATAGTTGGAAGGCAGATTCCTGTTCTGCCCTAGGACATATTTCCTGGCTTTTTAATACCTTGTGTCTGAAGGCCAGATGTCAGGAATTTAGAAAATGGAAAGCTGTCATAATTTGTTACTATGGAATATATTTGATGAGCTGACTGACCAGTGCTTCCTTCAGCCCAGAAATGGTCATCCTCTGCTATCATCTGCCAGATGTCATTTATAGTAGGGTAACTTGCAGGACAGGAAAAGGGAGCTACAAGGCTTTCCTGAGGAGAAATGAGCTGAGATGCTGCATAGCACTGCTCTTCCAGACACTGCCTGCTTTTGGATTGCAGTGGGGAGTGAGTTCTGTCCTGTCTAGCATCTGTCACTGGCTGGGGTGCTGGTTGGTGTTCTGTTACAGGGATGTTGAGTGTAAGAGCCCTGTCTCCCTAGGAAGTATTGGGGGACACTGCCATCTACTGTCTCCCTTACCTGAAATAATAGTTTGATATCGACTTAGTAGAAGAGATGAGATTCTTCTACTGCCACTACTTTTTTTTTTAATAACCATTTTCAGTTTATTGAGTTCCCTACTCCCTTGCCTCTCTTAAAATTGAAGGGATCCTGGCTGAGGTACAGAAGAGAGAACATGATGCTGGGATTTGGACAGAGTAGCTCCTATCTCCTCCACTTACCATATTGGAGAACCTTAGTCAAGTTCCTATGACCCTATTTCCACCTTGTTAGATGAGCAGAATGCTACTGACTGCATTAGTGGTTTAGCAACAGGTCATTAATTACTACTCTGTTAAATAGCTACAGGTTTGAAATAGTCCAAAGGAGGAGTAACTTGGGCCTGGGAAATTCATGCACAGATGGGAGGGAAATAATTGCCACAGTAGGTTTTGTTCTTTTTGACAAAAGCAGCCAGTGTTCTGTGCTCTGTCTCTTTCCCTCTGGTAATGAAGGCTGTACCATCATATGGCTTCACACTTCTTTCTTCTTCCTTTAGCCCTGCACTGGGCTCAATACAGAGGTGGGCTCTTGCCCTTGAATTGAGTCACCATCCTCTCCAGTGGGAGTAGCATATGTACAGCAGCTGAGGTGAGCACATGGTTCCACATGAATGATGTCAAAATTCGTTTGTAAGACCACACAGGCATCCCAGTGGCCTCAGCTTAATTATGCTGCTTGGTACAAAACCAATACAAAGACTGCTGGGTTCAGTTCTGATTACCCATTCATAATTAATTCAGAATTAACAACAATAATCAACACTGCTGTCCTACTCATTTAATGTCTTCAGTATTTGAAGGCTCTGAATCAATTTTTTTATGTGTTTCTCTCAAAATACACTTGTGTGAGACAGCTATAACTCAGCAACATGCTCAGCTTGTGGAGCTGATTGTTTTGTGTAGTAACATTAGGTATTCATGACAGGCAATAAATAAAATGTGTTATAAAGCATTTATTAATTTTTATGGGTGCAACTTCTGGGCAATAGTTACTACTGGGCAGTAAATCACTTAGATTGAGCCCCAGGCACTGAAAGGCAGCCCAGCTGAAAACAAGATTTCCAAGATGTACCCTTCTATTCCTCTTTTCAGGTGGTGAGAGCTGGATGTGTTGCTCCTGGCAGCTGATGAGTTAGGTTTGCATACCTTAGTGCTTCTAGGCAATCAGTGCTGCGAGAATGCTTCAGGTAAGAGTTGTTGTCCTACATTGTCTTCACGTGGCTGGGAGTTCAGTTTTACATCTCATCTGTAGAAAATAAGATATACAGGCCACAAGGTTACAGAGGCAGCCAGGCTGGGAGGGACTTCTTAAGGTCTTCTTGCCCCACTCCTCTGCTCAGACTAACTGGAACAAATGGCCCAGGTCGAGGTTCAGTTGAATGATGCATATCTCACGGATGGAGACTACAACCTTTTCGGGCAACCTATGCCAGTATTCAGTCATCCTCACAGGGAAAAGTGTTTCCTGGTGTCCAGATGGAATTTTAGGTGTTTCAGTTTATGCCCATTGCTTCTTGTCCTGCCTCTGGATAGTACTGAGAACAGTCAGACTCCTTATCCATCCCTCTGAACGGGTCTTTATACATGTATCACAGTATCACAGTATCATCAGGGTTGGAAGAGACCTCACAGATCATCAAGTCCAACCCTTTACCACAGAGCTCAAGGCTAGACCATGGCACCAAGTGCCACGTCCAATCCTGCCTTGAACAGCTCCAGGGACGGCGACTCCACCACCTCCCCGGGCAGCCCATTCCAGTGTCCAATGACTCTCTCAGTGAAGAACTTTCTCCTCACCTCCAGCCTAAATTTCCCCTGGCACAGCTTGAGGCTGTGTCCTCTTGTTCTAGTGCTGGCCACCTGAGAGAAGAGAGCAACCTCCTCCTGGCCACAACCACCCCTCAGGTAGTTGTAGACAGCAATAAGGTCTCCCCTGAGCCTCCTCTTCTCCAGGCTAACCAATCCCAGCTCCCTCAGCCTCTCCTTGTAGGGCTGTGCTCAAGGCCTCTCACCAGCCTCGTCGCCCTTCTCTGGACATGCTCAAACATCTCAATGTCCCTCCTAAACTGGGGGGCCCAGAACTGAACACAGCACTCAAGGTGTGGTCTAACCAGTGCAGAGTACAGGGGCAGAATGACCTCCCTGCTCCTGCTGACCACACCATTCCTGATGCAGGAATGTGACAAGGTTTCCCCTTGAGCTTTCTCTTCTCTAGGCTAAAGAGTTTCAGCTCTCTCACCTTTCCTTCCAGTCCCATAATCATTTTGGCTACCTTTTTCTGAACTTGCTACAGTAAGTCCATACCTTTTTTATAGCCTGAAGCACAGAGCTGGGTGCTATAGTCC
This sequence comes from Pogoniulus pusillus, assembly GCF_015220805.1. Lineage (NCBI taxonomy): Eukaryota > Metazoa > Chordata > Aves > Piciformes > Lybiidae > Pogoniulus > Pogoniulus pusillus. The sequence goes on from NC_087273.1 coordinate 29,197,368, forward strand.
AGACATGGCCTCACCAGTGCTGAACAGAGGGGAAGAATCACCTTTCTCAACCTGCTGATCCTTTCTCAACCTACTGACAATGTTGTTCCTAATGCAAAGGATTTCTTGCACAGTGCCATCAGGCTGGAGATGCATGCTTGAACATCTTGTGTTTGGAAGAGGCAACCACATAATCTCTTACTTTGGCCATTCTGTTGCAACTCCTGCCTGGCTGTCACTTTTGCATGGAACTGGCATTTTGTACACCAAGATTTCTTAGATCATAAAGATAGAATCCTCATTTTACAATTTTTCCCAACTCTCTAACCCATTTGGCTACTTGAAAGTAGCATTTGTGTCTTCAGAAGTGGTGTGGAGGAAGCAGAGAAGCAATCAGAATTGCAAAGGGTTCAAAAGCCAATTATTTTCAAGTGTAGCAAACATAAAAGATTTGTAGAACTGGAAAAAATAATCATATCCTGCACATATTTCTTAGCCTCCTCGTCAGTTTATAGCACTTTAATTAGTCCTCCAGAGTGACTAGAATCCTCTTTTTGCATCTCAGGGCTTCTCCTCAAATTAGAGCATCTCTCTCTCTTTCCTCCACTTCTCCCCTTCTCTCTCCCTCCTCTTCTTTGTGTTCTGTAGGTGGTTTCTTCTTTTGACCATGTCTAGCCTACAGATCAGTCCCATATGCTCCTTATGTTTCTCTTGCTTGCTCTTTCCTTAGCTTCTAATGCAATAAGTATTTTTGTGGTCTTTTTGTAATTCTAAGAACTAAGTTCAAGAGAGTAAAAAAAATGCATTCCCTGAAAGATTATCATAGAAGCTAGAATGGCTTGAGTTGGAAGGGACCTTAAAGACTGTCTAGTTTCAAACCCCCTGCCATAGGCAGGGACAAGTCCTGCTAGATCAGGTTGCTCAAAGCCTCATCCAGCTTGATCATAAACACTTCCAGGGATGAGGTATCTACAGCTTCTTTGGGCAACACATTCCAGTGTCTCATCACCCTCATAGTAAAGAACTTTTTCCAAATGTCTGAATCTACCCTGATCCAGTTTACAACCATTGCCCCTTGTCCTGTCTCCATAGGCCCTTATAATAGTCCCTCTTCAGCTTTCCTGTAGCCTGCCTTCAGGTACTGAAAGGCCATTATAAGGTCTCTGTAGAGCCTCCTCTTCTCCAGGCTGAACAGACCCAGCTCCCTCAGCCTGTCCTTGTAGAAGAGGTGCTGCACCCCTCTGATCATCCTTGTGGCCTTCCTTTTGATTGCCTCAAACAGATCCAGGTCCTTCTTTGTGCTGGGGGCTCCAGAGCTGGATGCAGTACTCCAGGTGGAGTCTCACAAGAGCAGAATCACCTTTCTTGACCTGATGGCCGTGCATCTTTTGGAGAAGTCTGGAGTACAGTTGGATTTTTGGGCTGCCAGCACACATTGCCAGCCCTTGTCAAGCACCTCATCAAGCAGCACACTCAAGTCCTTCTCTGCAGGACTGCTCTCAACCCACTTGTCATCCAACCGGTATTTGTGCTTGAGGCTGTCCTGACTAAGGTGCAGGATCTTCATTTTAAGTGATCTTGTCTTTTTGCCTATGCTAGTAAGTGGTTGTCTCCTCTAAAGGAAGACTTGTAGGTGTAAGTCTTCTGTCTTATTAAGACAGAGCAGGGGAGGCACACTTGAAGGACTACCATAAGACTTAAAAGGACACTTAGTCCACAAAAGCTAAATTGCATTTTGTGTCTTGTAACCTCTAGCACTATTTCTGTGATATCATGTTTTACTGTCTTGCTTCACAAAGCTACTACTGTGACCTTTGGTTCATGTCTAGTGCAATATAATGCATCAGAAAAGGGTATATGTAGAAGCTAGTGGCCAATGATCAGGTAGACTAAGCCAAATTCTGGTCTTCAAAGTCAGTCCAAAGCCAGTCCAAAATCAGTTAGTACTTCAAAGTTGACCTTCACCTGTATAAAGTGGAACTAGGGGAAAAGGGACAGGTTTTTACCTACAATAGACTAACTGAGGGCCATGGGTAGTTTTCAACTTCTGCCAGTAAATACTGCTTTTCTATTTGCTGTACCTTTGGAGAGAATGGCAAACGAAGATAAAACACTGAGCTGATGTACCTGGCTGAGATGAAACCTTTTCTTTTCTGTTAAGCCTGCAGAACTTATAATAAATAAAATAGCAGGTCACATTTATTGCTGGGTAGTGCTCTGTGTGAGATCAGAAGTGGATGAGTGATGTGGTTCGGAATTCAGTTACTGAACTGGACAGCTTTAGTAGGTGCTTGAGGGTCTTTTTGTATCTTGTGGAGTTCTCTGTACAGCTAGGGAAGAAATGCTCTTCATCTTTTAAACCTGCTGCCTTAAACCAGCTCTGACTCCCTGGAAGCTTCTCTATTTTGGTGATATGGATCTCCAAGCATTGGCTAAATGCTGACAGCCACTGAGAGTGCGTTATGCGATCTGGACCATTTTAGCTCAACTGGTTTTTAGTCAAATTAAGTCTGTTGCCATTTTTCACAAAAGAGCTATAAAGTAATACAAAACTCAACTGTGCTATCAACTGTGGTGCCAGCTGGTAAACACTTGATATCATTCATAAAAAAATCCTGTGATATTTCCATGGCTGCGCAAAATGATTCAAGTAAGTGCTCCTCTCATCCCTTGAAGTGGTTTGAGCCACGTACTGCTCTGATGTAGGAAGTTGTTTAACCAATGAGCTGGTTATATCCTTAGGCATTTGAGTCTGAATGAACAGAGGGCAAAATCGTCTGTTTTGAGTCCAGACACTTCACGCAAGTAAGAGGCCTCTGCTGTGGAGCATGACATAGTCTGATCTTGAGGATTTGGACACAGCAAGGTCAAGAGAGGATATATTTGATTCAGAGAGCATATTGTCACTCAGAACTGAGAGAGTGATGTGTGTCTTACTCAGGTACCAAGAAAGGTTTTGCATAATGCAACTTCCAGTTCTGGGCCCCTCAATTCAAGAGAGATGTTGAGGTGCTGGAACGTGTCCAGAGAAGGGCAACAAGGCTCTGGTGAAAGGCCTGGAGCACAAACCCTATGAGGAGAGGCTGAGGGAGCTGGGGGTGTTTAGCCTGGAGAAGAGGAGGCTCAGGGGTGACCTCATTGCTGTCTACAACTACCTGAAAGGAGGTTGTAGGCAGGCAGGGGTTGGCCTCTTCTGCCAGGCAACCAGCAACAGAACAAGGGGACACAGTCTCAAGTTGTGCCAGGGGAAGTCTAGGCTGGATGTTGGCAGAGAGAGTGATTGGCATTGGAATGGGCTGCCCAGGGAGGTGGTGGAGTCACCATCCCTGGAGGTGTTCAAGAAAAGCCTGGCTGAGGCACTTAGTGCCATGGTTTAGTTGAGTGGCTAGGGCTGGGTGCTAGGTTGGCCTGGATGATCTTGGAGGTCTCTTCCAACCTGGTTGATTCTATGATTCTAAAATACTGTACACAAAGCCTGAGGCATGAGGGAGATGTGACATAGAGGACAATACTTTTCCTCCCAGCAGTTAGCACAACTGGGCTCAGCAAGTCAATATCAATGAAGTCCTATCTGTCCTCTTTAAAAAAAAAAATCTTACTTTTTAAGATAACCAAAGAAGTACTTGAAGTAGTCTTACCATTGCTCAACAGCCTGTGTAAGTGTTACATGAAATGCACGGTCCAATATTAGCAGTTTCTACATAGCCTTGCTTATGGTTACCCACGCAAATGTTCTCTAATTTGCTTCTAAGGGAGGGTGTCCCACTGTTCAGTGCAGCACTGCTCAGCATCATGTAGAGAAATCTCCTTCCTGTCTGTCTTACTAAGAAGTTGACCTATTTATTGGAAAAGTACAGCTACTGAAGTTTGTTTTCACTGGTTGCAACATGCAACACTTATCAAGTGTTGTCACTTTTTGTCCCCTAAGCATGAATCTTTTTCCCAAATTGCCTGTCACTGATGATTCAGGACAAAGGAAGTTGAAATATTAATGCTTTTCTAGCTGATACAAAACCTGAGTAGTTGCAGTGTAACTACTATCACCTGAGTGTCAACAGTGATTTAATTTTTGTTTCCTTCTACTTTGAAATTGCCAAACTGGATTGGGTAAACTTTTATGACAGTGATTTGCTCAGGAAATAAATATCCAATATGCTGACATTTTTATTAGGTAGCAAGTAGTCAACCAGAAATCCTGCCTGCTCACATCTTAGCCAAAGGCTCTGTGGCTGCATCTGCTAGGGATGACGTAGTTGTTTTAACACAAGGTAACACAAAAGTCTCAAGGTTAGTCTTGGGATAATCATAAGAACAACAACTATGTATTTAAAGCACAGTCTGAGTTGTTTATTGCCTGCTTTTGCATAAAACACCAAGTACCATAGATAAGAAAGCAACCTCCCCTGGAATTTAAATAGCTTTCCATAGATACCAGCATTGCTGTTTCATGCCACAGCTGGGCTTGTGTGGTTGAAGTGTGGTGAAGCTTGAGTGTGTTTCAGCAGTGTGCCCAGGTAGCCAAGAGGAGCCAATGGCATCCTGGCCTGCATCAGGAGCAGTGTGGCCAGTAGGACAAGGGAGGTTATTCTTCCCCTGTACTCAGCACTGGTCAGGCCACACCTTGAGTACTGTGTCCAGTTCTGGGCTCCTCAATTCAAGAAAGATGTTGAGGTGCTGGAAGGTGTCCAGAGAAGGGCAACAAAGCTGGTGAGGGGCCTGGGACACAAACCCTATGAGGAGAGGCTGAGGGAGCTGGGGTTGTTTAGCCTGGAGAAGAGGAGGCTCAGGGGTGACCTCATTGCTGTCTACAACTACCTGAAGGGAGGTTGCAGCCAGGTGGGGGTTGGTCTCTTCTGCCAGGCAACCAGCAACAGAACAAGGGGACACAGTCTCAAGTTGTGCTGGGGGAAGTCTAGGCTGGATGTTAGGAGGAAGTTGTTGGCAGAGAGAGTGATTGGCATTGGAATGGGCTGCCCAGGGAGGTGGTGGAGTCACCATCCCTGGAGGTGCTCCAGAAAAGCCTGGATGAGGCACTTAGTGCCATGGTCTAGTTGACTGGCTAGGGCTGGGTGCTAGGTTGGCCTGGATGATCTTGGAGGTCTCTTCCAACCTGGCTGATTCTAAGAACAAGAACAATTCTAAGATGCAAGCAGCGTGCTCCTCGCACTGACACAGATCATGGAGCCTCTGTCAGAACTGATAACTCCTCCTGAGTCATAAGGGATGACATGCAAGCTGGTCGGTCCTGTTGGCTGATCTCTAAGAATAGCTGCACCAGTGTCCCTCTTCTGCAGCAGCCAGATTCTTCTTACAGACATACTCCATCAGAAGAAGGATGAATTTTCTTGGATGACAGCATTGCCCTTGACAGGTTTTATTCTCTAAGCATATTTTTGATTTTATGGATTTTTCTCTACCAGAGGACAGCAGAACTGAAATGTGGTATTCTGAGTTTATCTGGCATTGTATTCTGCAATTCAGAGAGAACTTTATGCTGGAGGAAAAAAGGAGGAAAAGAGCATGTAGGCTACTTTGTCTTCCTTGTGGCTTTTCTTCATTTAGTTATTACTCTTCTCATAAGACTTGAGTGGCCACAACATAGAACTGGGTTTCTGTTTGAGGAAATCCTACAGAAATACCAGCTTGAGCCTTCATCCCAATCCCACTACTAAAGAAAATAAACAAACAAAAACTGGGGAAAAAAGAAACTAAACTTTCTGTTGACAAGGGAGCTTATCTTCCCTTGACATGCATGACACAATTGACTTAAACACCAACAGCCTGCCAAAGAATAAAGAAATAATTTGGAAGATAGATTGACAGAGTACCATGCTGTGTCAAACTAATTTTTCTTGCTCCTGAAGTTTAGCTGTTCTCACTATTCCTCTGCTTTTCTTTTAACTGAGACTTCTGAGAGGTCAACTCATGGCTTCCCACTCCCTCTGCTAGGACTTCATTTTCGGTTCGACACAGACAGGTGCCAGATGCAGCATCTTTTCTTGGCTAAGCTGGCTCAATTGAAGCTGCCAGTCAGAGCTGCTTTTGTCCTGCACTAGTTAGTCACCATTTTCCTTCTCGTTGCTCTGGTGCTACTCTAAGCCAGCCACTGCAGCTTTGCTAGCAGTTCCTGGGTTTCAGCTACTTGGTAAGAGCAAAAGAGCAGTGCACGGAGCTATAGCTCAGACCTTTCATGTGCAGGGGACGAGGCCCTCCTGCCTCTCAGCTTAGATGAGTTTCTCCATTCATCTCTCCTACACTCTACATCAAGTCTCAGCACCAGAGGAGCAGTAGAGGAGAATGACAGAGCTAAAACTGTGATGGGTGGTGATGTGTTCTTTATCATGCAGAGATCAACAGATGAGAAAATACTGGACTCATAAAAAATTATACAGACAGTGGTTCAAATCCTAGTCTCTGAATTAGGAAGCACAAGGGTGGAGGGCAATTAGATCCTTCTCCTGAAAGTTCTTAGAAGACCAGGCAATGACTGGTTTTCTGTCGTATACCTGGTTTCCTAATTAAAGACTGACATCACTGTTGGATTATCTTCTCCTGAATTTCACAGAATCACAGAAAACATCAAGTTGCAAGTGGCTTCAAAGGTCATCCAGTCCAACCCTTGACCCAGCACTGAAGGGTCAACACTAAACTGGGTCTCTGAGTGCCAGCTCCACAGGCTGCTTAAACACCTTCAGGGACTGTGACTCAACCACTGCCCTGGGCAGAACATTCCAATGTTTTATAACTCTCTTTTTGAGAAATTATTTCCTAGCATCCAGCCTAACCTCCCCTGGCACAGCCTGAAACCATTTCCTCTAGTTCTGCCCCCTGCCACCAAGGAGCAGAGGCTGCCCCCCTCCTCAATCCAGCCTCCCTTCAGGTAGTTGTAGAGAGCAATGAGGTCTCTCCTCAGCCTCCTCTTCTCCAGACTGAACAACCCCACTCCTTCAGACACTCCTCGTAGGCCATGTGCTCCAGGCCCATCACCAGCCTTGTCACCCTTCTCTGAACATGCTCCAGAACATCAAAGTCCCTCTCGTAGTGAAGGGCCCAGGATTGAACACAATACTCAAGGCATGGCCTCACCAGGGGGACGATCACCTCCCTGTTCCTGCTGGCCACAGTGTTTCTAGTACAAGCCAGGAATCCGTTGGTTTCCTTGATCACCTTGGCATGTCATGGACAATGCAGTGACTACTGAACTAAGATCTCTGTTTGGTTCCTTCAAAAGAAAACAAATAATTTCAAAATATCTCCAACTATTGTGCTTTAAATATTCTAGCAAGGCTGCAGGAGAGTTGGGGTACCTGTGTACTACAACTCATCTTATATTCCCTATGCCTAGATCTAGAGCATCTAGAATAAATGACATAATTAGTGGCTCTTGCTTGAGATCTCAGATAAAAAACCCAATAACATCAGGAGAATAAAAGGCACAGAGTCTTTAATCCCTATAGTTTTTTTCCTAGGCATACTTGAACAGTGATTAAAACAAATATCTACATCACTTTCATGGTTTTCTTCATATCTTAGGCAAAACTATAACATGTAAGAGCATTTGTTCTCAGTTTCTTTCATTCGCCAGGACTGGCATTGCTCAGAGCTAGGAGATCATAGAATCAACCAGGTTGGAAGAGACCTCCAAGATCATCCAGCCCAACCTAGCACCCAGCCCTAGCCACTCAACTAGACCATGGCACTAAGTGCCTCATCCAGGCTTTTCTTGAACACCTCCAGGAACGGTGCCTCCACCACCTCCCTGGGCAGCCCATTCCAATGCCAATCACTCTCTCTGGCAGCAACTTCCTCCTAACATCCGGCTTATACTTTCCCTGGCACAACTTGAGACTGTGTCCCCTTGTTCTGTTGCTGTCTGCCTGGGAGAAGAGACCAACCCCTACCTGGCTACAACCTCCCTTCAAGTAGTTGTAGACAGCAATGAGGTCCATGCCTTGGTCTCAGAGTGATGTGTCATTGTCTATCTTAAGCGTGGATGATGAAACTGCCCAATCGTTTTAGACAGAACACAGAGATAGAGGTAGAATAAAAGGACACAGGGGGCCAAAATCTGCACAGACCAACACCTGTTTGCCTTAGAGATTTAAATTAAGACATAATTTCTTTCTTGAGCTAATTTAGTCTCTCTTACGTGCAAGAAACTTTCACTTAGGCAATTCTAAGTTATGTAGATCCAGCAAAACAAAATATGGTTTCCTGAGAAGAAGTGCCAAGTTTTATTTAATTTGAAACCCCACTGACTTAATTTGTGCTACACACAAGTAAAGGAAAGCATTTTTAAACCCAGCAGCTTATTGGTGCATGCATTATGATTTGGAATACATGCACGCTGTCACTAGTTCTTCCAAAGGAAGATTTTCTCAGCCACTTCACCAGAAAGTAATTCAATGGGTTATGGCTATAAATGGCTCAGCTTTGAAATCTTCCCTGCTGTTACAAAGAATAAAAGCAAATGAGGAAGCTGTATCTGAACCAGAAGTGATGGTGGACTAAATTTTACTTGGAAAAAATGGAAAAGATGAATTTACTTCTTTAGTTCTTAGAGGTCTCTGAACTAAAATATTTGAGTGGGTCCTAGCATGTCACTTCTCAGCCATCCTTTCAAACTGAACTAAATTAAGAGAGTAATTGCAAACAGAGGCTGCAACAAAACACCAAACTTCCAGTATTTTAAAGATAGTGGTGGTGAATGGTGCCACATCCAGTTGGCAGCCAGTCACCAGTGGTGTCCCCCAGGGATCAATGCTGAGCCTGATCCTGTTCAATATCTTTACTGATGATCTGGACGAGGGGATTGAGTCCAGCATCAGTGAGTTTGGAGATGACACCTCATTGCTGTCTGCAACTACCTGAAAGGAGGTTGTAGCCAGGTGGGGGTCAGTCTCTTCTCCCAGGCAACCAGCAACAGAATGAGTGACACAGTCTCGAGTTGTGCCAGGGGAGGTATAGGCTGGATATTAGGAGGAAGTTGTTGGCAGAGAGAGTCATTAGCATTGGAATGGGCTGCCCAGGGAGGTGGTGGAGTCGCTGTCCCTGGAGGTGTTCAAGAAAGGACTGGACTTAGTGCCATGGCATAGTTGACTGGCTAGGGCTGGGTGCTAGGTTGGCCTGGATGATCTTGGAGGTCTCTTCCAACCTGTTTGGTTCAATGATTCTATGAACATTGACCCTATATGCTGGACTCTTGCAGGACTGCTGGATTCCCCTATTAGTCCATTAAAAGTCGCTGTCATCCTAAAGGATACCCCAGAAGTTATATTGAGAAGTAATACAAGAACTAAAGTTCTCCTTTTCTCTAAAGTCTGACTGAACTGCCAGACATTTGAGTAACACAGGCATTCAGGTGAAGTGCTGGTAACAAACATGCACATCTGCTGCTAGGTGTACTCTCTTGGAATTTCATGGGAATGATTAAGGAATTTTTTAATATATTTGGACAACTATTGAAAGTCTGAAAAGGGAAGATGACTTTAGAGGTAGTTTAAATGAAGCTAGAGATAAAGCTGTGAAGATGTGCCCATCTCCTGGAGACACATAGTAAGGTTAAATGAGCAGAAAAGAAACAGAGACCTTTGTTTGAATATTCAATCCTTAACCTCTTCTGTTTTAGAAGCTATGAGGAGATGTTGAGTTCACTAAATACTTATAGTAGCCAGTGGCTGGTGCCCTGAGGCTACCTGTGATACATGCAGTGGCTCCAGTAAGCCTTGCTTAACTGCATGTGCCTGGGACTCTTTCTAAAGCATAGGTACCAGGAAGGAGTATGCAACAGTACAGAGAGTCTGGTTTTCCAGTGCATAACTCTTTCGATCCTAGGCTCTGAACTGTTGCACATAGTACGTCAGAATGTAATTTGCTCCATAAACCAAACTGTCTTCTTGCCCAAATCAACACTGACCAAAATAAAAAGAGAGTTGGATGTGTCTTTTACAGTGTTAAATCACAGAATCACAGAACGCCAGGGGCTGGAAGGAACCATGAAAGGTTATCTATTCCAACCTCCCTGCCACAGCAGGATCATTTAGAGTAGATCACACAGGAACACATCCAGATGGGTTTTGAATATCTCCAGAGTAGGAGACTCCACACCCATCCTGGGTAGCCTGTTCCAATGTCACCCTCACAGGGGAAACATTTGTCCTCATGTTTACATGGAACTTCCTATGCCTCAGTTTCCACCCATTGCCCCTTGTTCTGTCATCAGGCATCACCAAGAAGAGCCTGGATCCATCCTCTTGGCACTCACCCTTTACATATTCATAAACACTGATGAGGTCACCTCTCAGTCTCCTCTTTTCCAAGCCAAAGAGCCCCAGCTCCCTCAGTCTCTCCTCCCAAGAGACATGTTCCACTCCCTTAATCATCGAATCAACCAGGTTGGAAGAGACCTCCAAGATCATCCAGTCCAACCTAGCACCCAGCCCTAGCCAGTCAACTAGACCATGGCACTAAGTGCCTCAGCCAGGCTTTTCTTGAATACCTCCAGAGACAGCAACTCCACCACCTCCCTGGGCAGCCCATTCCAATGCCAATCACTCTCTCTGCCAACAACTTCCTCCTAACATCCAGCCTAGACTTCCCCCAGCACAACTTGAGACTGTGTCCCCTTGTTCTATTGCTGATTGCCTGGGAGAAGAGACCAACCCCCACTGGCTACAGCCTCCCTTCAGGTAGTTGTAGACAGCAATGAGGTCCCCCCTGAACCTCCTCTTCTCCAGGCTAACCAACCCTAGCTCCCTCAGCCTCTCCTCACAGGGCTGTGTTTGAGGCCTTTCACCAGCCTTGTTGCCCTTCTCTGGACAACATGCCTTCTGAAAATGAGAGACATACACACAGTTAAACTACGCTTTCACTGTTTCAGATTGCAAAGTTTGCCCAGGGATTTAGTCATTGCTTGAGAGGGCAGCCAGGCTGATAGGCAGTATGCAAATGTCAGGTACACTGGCAAGGTGCCCAACAAAAAAGGCAACATTCACAATGCTCGTGGCAACATGACCGTATCAAACCATCCAGTTCATTGTTTGAGATACTTAAATCGGTTTGCAGAATTTGCACTGGAAGAGAGTTAAGCCCCAAGAGCTCAGTGCAACACAAGTTGCTTTGCTGTAGGTTTTTTTTTTTTTGCTTTGCAGATCAGTTCTGAGGGAGAAAAAAAAACCCTCCTAGTGTAACAACATTGCTAGAGTGATTTTCTATTTTGAGTGTGTGTTTAAGCTGATCCTTTTGTTCCATTCAGAGCTCATCCGGTGATGCAGTGCTCCCGTTTTTAGTTCCTAGAATTACTGCCCATAGCTAATCTATGCTCATATCTAAGCCTCTAGAATTAATGCCCCATTTATATGGACACCTCCTCTTTCGACTTTGTGAAAGTCTATACGTGTGGAATCACAGAGTGGTTTAGGTTGGAAGGGACCTCAAGGATCGTCTGGTTCCAACCCCTCGCCAGAGCCAAGGACACCTCCCACTAGAACAGGTCGCTCAAGGCCTCATCCAACCTGGCCTTGAACACCTCCAGGGTGGGAGCAGCCACAACCTTCCTGGGCAACCTGTGCCAGTGTTTCACCATCCTCATTCTAAATAACTTCTTCTTAACATCTGGTTTAAATCTCCCCTCTTCCAGTTTAAACCCATTACTCCTCATCTTGTCATTACAAGACCTTGTAAGCAGTCCTTCCCCAGCCTTCCTGTAGCCTCCTTCAGATATGGAAAGGCTACTACAAGGTCTCCTCAAAGCCTTCTCTTCTCCATGCTGAAGAGCCCAACAAGACTGGATAAGGCATTTAGTGCCATGGTCTAGATGATTGGATAGGGCTGGGTGCTAGGTTGGCCTGGATGATCTTGGAGGTCTCTTCCAACCTGGCTGATTCTATGATTCTAAGAACTCTCATAGCCTGTCCTCATAGCAGAGCTGCTGCAGCCCTCTGAGTATTTTTCATGGCCTCCTCTGGGCTCGCTCCAACAGTTCCATGTCCTTCTTGTGTTGAGGGCTCCAGAACTGTACACAGTACTCCAGGTGGGGTCTCACTGATGGTGAGGCGCCTTGTAGGACATGTAGCTGGCAGGAAAGTGTGAAGAGTGCACAAGCTCATCTCTCTCATTTACGCTGTAGCTCCCCAGTGGTTTGGGCCTCTGCATTATGACATTCTTTTAAACCTCACTTACACCACTTAAACCCACATTCTGCTCCTTTCACAGGGTAAGTAGTATCATCTACAAATTGCTCTGATCAGTCACTTGAGACCAAAAAAAAAAGGTGCGTATTTTCTGATTTGTGGCTAGATTCTTCTGCATGACTACACCACCTACTCTTCCCATCTATTATGTAAAATCAGTGCTTAAATTAGATCTCCAAGGAATACTTTCATTTCATAACTGCTCCTTAAGACCTCACTGTTTCAGCATCTGTAGCCTTAGATTATAGCTACACCCTGCAACATTTCACCATTTATCCGTTGCTACGCTGTCATAGAATCATAGAATCATAGAATCAACCAGGTTGGAAGAGACCTCCAAGATCATCGAGTCCAACCTATCACCCAGCCCTAGCCAGTCAACTAGACCATGGCACTGAGTGCCTCATCCAGTCTTTTCTTGAAGACCCCGAGGGACGGTGCCTCCACCACCTCCCTGGGCAGCCCATTCCAATGCCAATCACTCTCTCTGTGAAGAACTTCTTCCTAACATCCAGCCTATACCTACCCTGGCACAACTTGAGACTGTGTCCCCTTGTTCTATTGCTGGTTACCTGGGAGAAGAGGCCAACCCCCACCTGGCTACAATGCCCCTTCAGGTAGTTGTAGACAGCAATGAGGTCCCCCCCGAGCCTCCTCTTCTCCAGGCTAAACAGGCCCAGTTCCCTCAACCTCTCCTCATAAGATTTGTGTTCCAGGCCCCTCACCAGCTTCGTTGCCCTTCTCTGGACATGTTCCAGCACCTCAACATCTCTCTTGAATTGAGGGGCCCAGAACTGGACACAGTACTCAAGGCGTGGCCTGACCAGTGCTGAGTACAGAGGAAGAATAACCTCCCTTGTCCTACTGGCCACACTGTTCCTGATGCAGGCCAGGATGCCATTGGCTCTCTAAAGAGAAAAGATGGCACAACCTCTGGGCTGTGATTCCTTTACGGTTTCCTTCAGGTATTGTTGATTTGCTTCCTGTCCAGTCCATGTGGCAGCTCACAGCAATGCAATCTCAGCTTTTAGGACTAAGCATGATAAAGTTACGCTTCCAAGAGGCAGAACGTCTGTGTTTTGTGGTCACTTGAAGGATGAGCAGTGGTGAAAGATGTTTTCTTGGCCCTGTGATTTTGCTGTATGAAGTAATGCTAAAGGAACACATAAAAAAGCATATAATGCCGCACCAGCTGTCAGTTATCTCCTGTGTTACAAATTCCCTACAGCTTTTGGGATTTCCTGTTTCATTTTCAAGTCACATGGAGCTGGTTGCAAAGTATAGAAGCCAATCCCTTAATTAGTCCCCCTAAGTCTTGAAGACAGCTGGGTGCTGCACTTTGGCCACAACAACCCCATGCAGAGATACAGGCTGGGGTCAGAGTGGCTGGAGAGCAGCCAGACAGAGAGGGATCTGAGGGTGCTGATTGATACCTGCCTGAACATGAGCCAGCAGTGTGCCCAGGTGGCCAAGAGAGCCAGTGGCATCCTGGCCTGCATCAGGAATGGTGTGGCCAGCAGGAGCAGGGAGGTCATTCTGCCCCTCTACTCTGCACTGGTTAGACCACACCTTGAGTGCTGTGTTCAGTTCTGGGCCCCCCAGTTTAGGAGGGACATTGAGATGCTTGAGTGGATGAGGCTGGTGAGAGGCCTTGAGCACAGCCCTACAAGGAGAGGCTGAGGGAGCTGGGATTGTTTAGCCTGGAGAAGAGGAGGCTCAGGGGTGACCTTATTGCTGTCTACAACTACCTGAGGGGTGGTTGTGGCCAGGAGGAGGTTGCTCTCTTCTCTCAGGTGGCCAGCACCAGAACAAGAGGACACAGCCTCAGGCTGCGCCAGGGAAGATTTAGGCTGGAGGTGAGGAGAAAGTTCTTCCCTGAGAGAGTCATTGGACACTGGAATGGGCTGCCCGGGGAGGTGGTGGAGTCGCCGTCCCTGGGGCTGTTCAAGGCAGGATTGGACGTGGCACTTGGTGCTGTGGTCTAGCCTTGAGCTCTGTGGTAAAGGATTGGACTTGATGATCTATGAGGTCTCTTCCAACCTTGGTGATACTGTGATACTGTGACTTTTGTATTTCTTCAATTTCCAGCACTGCAGTGCTTTTGCAGCACTGTGAAACATCCAACCCCTCCTGGCCCAGGCTAGTGACTTTGTGCGTACCCAAGATCTGCCACAGGTAGGAAGATACACTTTGTTTTAGCAGCACTGTCAGTTTCACACCTCTTTTGTCAGAGACTAGGTGCAACTCAGATAACTAAATGCACAATGCTAGCCCATGCACAATCTGTTTTGGGGGTGGCACAAGCAATGGGAGAAGTGTTAGCTGTTCCCATGGGTGCGTGTTTGCTAGGAAAAGGCATGATGACATTCTTCTTATTCTGTGGTGTCTTCTCATATTGCCCTAAACTTCACTTAAGCAGCTGAAGTCCTCCAGGGATGGGCTTCCAAAGAGTTTTTATGAGAAAGCTTACCTTTTAAATCTTGCTGTTATATCTCTTACCACTTGAGAGTTACCTCAATAATTTCTTTTACTAGCCCTATTAAATGTCTACATACAGATGTCAGCTGAAATTGTACCACATCAGGAAAACAAATGCCAGCAATATTGATGAGGCACTCAGTGCCATGGTCTAGTTGATTGGATAGGGTTGGGTGATAGGTTGGACTGGATGATCTTGGAGGTCTCTTCCAACCTGGTTGATTCTGTGATTCTATGAATATGTACAAAGGACTGGATGATCTTGAAGGTCTACTCCAACCTGGCTGATTCTGTGGTTCTATGAATATGTACAAAGGACTGGATGATCTTGGAGGTCTATTCCAACCTGGCTGATTCTGTGATTCTATGAATATGTATAAACGACTGAATGATCTTGGAGGTGTCTTCCAACCTGGCTGATTCTGTGATTCTGTGTATATGTACAAAGGACTGCCTTCTTGTCATCTCAGGATATCTAATAGCATCATTGCTATTCTTCTTTAAAATCAGATTAGGAATGAGGACTATCTGCATCATAGCCTATGGAAGTCTAGAGTGATGTTTAAAATACAGCCTTCAGAACTGCATTTCAGGTGACTGATATGAACAGTAGTCTTTTTAAAATGTAAAACTAGCTAGAGGTAAGAGCTCTGGGAAGGAATCAGGGGTTTTACATCAAGCAAAAGAGTAAAAAGAAAGGATCAACCTAGGCATTCTTGTCTAAAGATTTTGGAATGAATACTAGTGCCTTTTACCAAGGGATGACTTAGGGAACATGGTACTCAAATTGTGAAAACCTACAGCTTATACTAGGTGAAGCATTTGATATGTTCATTCTGATACAGGTTTTAACACTACTAAAAATTGTTAAAACCAAGCAAAACCCCCACAAATTGAGACTACACATCTGTAATGTCATGAAAGATACAGAGGAAGTTCACTACTGAAGATATGGCTGAAGTTGAATTATTGATATGTTTAAATTAATGTAGAAAAGATTTTTTGTTCTTTAATGCATAGTGACTAAATATACTGAGATAAGTGCATGATTTAAAGTCTCAAAATCCCATGCCTTGCAAACATATAAACTTGAGAACTTTTTTAAACTCCCAAGGAAGTTTTAATAGTAATAATGTTCAGTAGGAACAGTAGTATCACAGTATCACAGTATTATTAGGATTGGAAGAGACCTCACAGATCATCAAGTCCAACCCTTTACCACAGAGCTCAAGGCTAGACCATGGCACCAAGTGCCACGTCCAATCTTGCCTTGTAGAAACAGGAATGACATTTAAGTGCCTGGAAAGCATCTTCACATCATCTCCTGAATAAAGCCCAGTATCTTAAAACTGATCCATGGGACAGCAATGTGTTCTTGAATCCAAGAAGGCCAATTGCCTCCTGGAGTGCATTAAGAAGACTGTGTCCAGCAGGTTCAGGGAGGTTCAGCAATAGAACAAGGGGACACAGTCTCAAATTGTGCCAGGGAAAGTATAGGCTGGATGTTAGAAAGAAGTTGTTGGCAGAGAGAGTGATTGGCATTGGAATGGGCTGCCCAGGGAGGTGGTGGAGGCACCATCCCTGGAGGTGCTCCAGAAAAGCCTGGCTGAGGCACTTAGTGCCATGGTCTAGTTGACTGGCTAGGGCTGGGTGCTAGGTTGGCCTGGATGATCTTGGAGGTCTCTTCCAACCTGGCTGATTCTATGATTCTATGATTCTTCTGTCTCTCTATTCTGCCCTGTTGTGACCACATCTGCAGTACTGTGCCCATTTTTTGGCTCTCCACTTCAGAAGAGACAGTGAAATGGTGGAAAAATCCCAGCAGAGGGATATGAGGGTGATTAAGGGGCTGGGACATCCATTTTATGAAGAAGGAATGAGACTCGAGGCTCTTTAGCTTGGAGAAAACTGTGGGGGGATCTTATTAGCATTTATAAATATCTGAAGGGTTGGTGTCAAGAATAAGGGCCTGTCTCTTTTCAGTGGTGCCCTTTGGGGCAAAGGAGTAAACTGGAACACGGGAACACTCCAATATGAGGAAAAGCTTCTTTACTCTGAGGGTGGTGGAGCACTGCCACAGGCTGCCCAGAGAAGCTGTGGAGTCTGCTTCCCTAGGGACTTTCAGATCTTGACTGGACATGTTTACCCTGCGACCTGCTGTGCTGCTTTGAGGCTAATTGGAATATTATACTGAGAGAAATTAGATTATTGGTTGTGAACAGAAAATAATGATGAAGTCTGTATCACTCATTGGTTTGCTGAGAGGGATAAAAAGCCAAAAAGCAAACAATTTGTCCCACTCTGTTCTGCAGTGCTACTTCTATTCACTTCCTCTTTGCTCCACCCTAACCTCTCCACTAACAAATATCAATGACAGCTTTGCTGGTTGTTTTGTTTGCCTGTCTGGGAAAGCAGATGGAAAAGGGGAGGGCAGCATTGAGCCCCTTCTGGGCAGTCTTCTTTGTCTGGGAGGGAGCTTGGATTACTGTATTATTTCTAATTTGTATATAATTGTAAATACTTGTAAATATATTGTGTATGTATGCTTGTAAATATTGCTGTGCTGTAAACATAGCTTCATCTTGCTTCCAAGCCATCTGACCTAGTCTGGGGAGTGAAAGTTCCTAACCCATCACACCTGTGCTAGGTGATCCTGCTTTGTCAGCAGAGTTGGAATAGATGATCTCATGAGATCCTTTCCAAACCTTAACGCTCTATGATATTTATTTGTATGCACATTGTGCTAGTTTGAGCCTAGCTGGGATGGTTTGGTGAGAAGAATTAGATTACAGGCTGTGAGAAGGACACAATGGTGATGTCTCATAGGCTTGCTGAGATGTATAAGAACAAAAACATAAACATAGATAACAGAGTTGCTCTCTGGGCTCTGGGGCTGCATGAACCTCTCTCTCTAACCTGCTGTCCCTGTAACTAATCCTTCTGCTTCCTAACCCCCCCTGGCCGACCCTCCAAACTCACCTTGAATGTAAAGCAAAGTCTGGGGAAAAGTAGAGGGGTGAGAGGAAGGTGGAAAGGTGGTTGAGAGCCCCTCCTGGGGACTCTGCTTTCTGGGAGGGCTGTTGTGCTTCTGCATTACTTTTTTTAACTGTATATTTCCGTCTATAGCTGTATAGATTGTAAATATCTGCTTGTATATTGTGCTAAGCTGTAAAATATATAGCTTCATTCTTCAATTTCCAGCTCAGGTGAGTCTAGTCTGGGTGATTTTCTTAAGAGCATTGGGGGGGGTGGGGGCGTGGGGGTAACACCCAAACCATCACACATATAATTAGAGGTTTTTGCATAGAAGTGAGACAATAGGTACATTTATTAACTATTTTACCTATGGACATTTTCTTCAGCTAGGTCAGAGGCTGCAGCTGCATCTAATGAATTACTGTGAGATACTGTTTTACATCCACTTGTATTATCCATTCATCCACTCTATCTGCTTTGACTGGTGCTGTCAGCTGCCATTGCCTTTATGGCTGCTATAGATACCATAAAAGATCTTGCACTCTCCAAAAAATAGCTCTGTTTTGGATCTCTGAGACGTAGGAAAAAAACCCACTTACAACAGTTACTGACATCTGTTTCAGCATGTACATAATATCTAGCCTCACAGAGTTTGTTCCTTTACTAGTGAAGGCACTATTTTAAAATACAGATAAAAGTGATGAGAAGATAAGAACTCTGCTTTCCTGTCATAGAGCAAAAGTTCTGTTCTTCATGTTTTCATGGTTTTATAAAGTGGAAGAAGCTAAAGATGAAAATAATTTGTATTTTTTTTTCACCCCGGAAAGATTCTCTCCTGTTTTGAACAAAGTCAGATCAGAGTCTTCTAAAAAGAATAATATTCAGTGCCCAAATTGACAAATCCAGAGATTTCTATCATAGAATCATAGAGTCATAGAATCAACCAGGTTGGAAGAGACCTCCAAGATCATCCAGTCCAACCTAGCACCCAGCCCTATCCAGTCAACTAGACCATGGCACTAAGTGCCTCATCCAGTCTTTTCTTGAAGACCCCCAGGGACGGTGCCTCCACCACCTCCCTGGGCAGCCCATTCCAATGGGAAATCACTCTCTCTGTGAAGAACTTCTTTCTAACATCCAGCCTATACCTACCCTGGCACAACCTGAGACTGTGTCCCCTTGCTCTATTGCTGGTTGCCTGGGAGAAGAGGCCACCCCCCACCTGGCTACAATGCCCCTTCAGGTAGTTGTAGACAGTAATAAGATCACCCCTGAGCCTCCTCTTCTCCAGGCTAAACAGGCCCAGCTCCCTCAACCTCTCCTCATAGGATTTGTGCTCCACGCAAAGGCAGCGCTCAGAGAAGTCAGAGGTGTTAACACAGGGCTATAAATATTAGAGTTTGAATAGGTCTGAAATAGCTCCTCCTCGTGCTAGGTTTCCCTGCCCCATCCCAAAAGAGGCTTTCTGCTTGAAAAAGTGCAGCACAGAGCCACAAAAATGATTAAGGGAGTGGAACATCTTCCTTAGGAGGAGAGACTGAGGGACATGAGTCTCTTTAGCTCAAAGAGGAGATTGAGAGGTAACCTCATCAGTGTTTATAAATATGTAAAGGGTGAGTGCCAGGAGGATGGAGCCAGGCTCTGCTCAGTGATGCCCAGTGACAGGACAAGGGGCAATGCGTTGGAGTTGGGGAACAGGAAATTCCATGGAAACATGAGGAAGAGTTTTTTCACTGTGAGGGTGGCAGAACGCTGGGACAGGCTGCCTGGGGTGGGTTGTGGAGTCTCCCTCTCTGGAGATATTCAAAACTTGCCTGGACATGATGCTGTGTGATCTGGTATAGGTGATCCTGCTCTGGCAGGGGCGGGGGTTGGACTGGATGAGCTTTCAAGGTCCCTTCCAGCCCCTGACATTCTGTGTTTCTGTGCTACACCTGTACTTGCATGCCTGTTTTTTGCCTGGTAAAATCTAGAGGCAGAAAAAAAAAGAATATTCTGCATCAGGATGTTTGTTTGTTTGGATGTCTTCTCTCCTCTTTTCCTCCTCAATATGACACATGAATTTTTGATCATTTTCCAGTGTACTTCCCAATAATCTTATTATAATAATGAGCAGGTGCACTTTGCTCTTCTCAAGTGCATCTGTTTTGGTCACCTTTGCCTTAGAATACATCTTAACTAACCATTTATTTTTGAGGAACATTGCTATCTTTTCTAGGGTTAAATATATAATATACATATTTTTTTCCATTCTGGAAGAATCTGTCCATGCATAATGGGATTTTCCCCCTAAACATATTTACTAGGGTTTCAACAGAGATCCTGATGCAATTGTTCTGGGTATTTCATGGAAAAGACAGAGTAGCTGAATGCTACTGAATCCTAGAGAAGACAATACAGAGAAAATTTGAAATTCAGAACTGATGACATAATAATCACTGCCTGTTTTTTTGTGAAATTATGGGTACAAAAAAAACCCCAAACTGCCCAAAAAATCAAACCCTAAAGGCCAGGCAACCAGCAATAGAACAAGGGGACACAGTCTCAAGTTGTGCTGGGGAAAGTATAGGCTGGATGTTAGGAGGAAGTTGTTGCCAGAGAGAGTGATTGGCATTGGAATGGGCTGCCCAGGGATGTGGTGGAGGCACCGTCCCTGGAGGTGCTCCAGAAAAGCCTGGATGAGGCACTTAGTGCCATGGTCTAGTTGAGTGTCTAGGGCTGGGTGCTAGGTTGGGCTGGATGATCTTGGAGGTCTCTTCCAACCTGGTTGATTCTATGATCCTATGATTATTTTGCAATCAATGGGAAGACTCCAACTGACTTAAGTGGAAGGGAACAAAACATCACTTGAGCGATTTTCTATGATGTAAGTAGATCAGATTGCTCTTTTCCTTCAGCTACATCACTGCCTGGCCCATCTCTGGAGATGCCAGGAGGCCTTAAAGGCCCACGGGTGGCTGCTCTCTGGCTGTGCTCAGTGGTTGCATGAAGCACTTCAGAAATACGTTACTGGAACACAGATGGAAAAAAGGTCTTCTAACAGTTGAATGCTGAGGACAAAAGAAAACTGTGGTGTCTGAGCAAACAACTGTGTGTAATTGTTGTAGGCAGGGTAAAGGGTTGGACTTGATGATCTGTGAGGTCTCTTCCAACCCTGATGATACTGTGATACTGTGATGATGCTCTGTCCTTGAAGCCAGTGAATATTCTGTCATTTACTTCAGAGGGTGCAGAACCAAACAGGTGAGTTAGAGTCCAGTTCTTGTCCTGACCCACTGGTTGGATGAGTTATGTGACGCCTGATAGCAAAACCCTCTGCTCCTCTTCTGGAGGAAGAGTGCAGTACTGCTCATTTGTGTTATCACAGCCCCTTTTTTTCCTCTTAGTGCCATCTCTTGCAAGCTGTGTCACAGTCTCCCTGTTGTGGCTGTCCGGACTCTTTTCCAAGTCTGGCTTTGTGCTGTGCATACTGTAAGCCTGTCCACAAGTCCCTGGTGCAGTGAGAGCATGCAGAGCTCAGTGGCATAACATGACATCAGGGCTGACCTCCTACCCACCAGGGTGCTGTGCACTGGTGATATGCAGTAAGCAGAGCACACTCTACTGACAGCCTTTCCAGGATCTGCTCTTTCAGAGTGGTGTGCCACAGCACATCTTCCAGACCTGAAACTGGGCATATTTAATCCATGCATTTTAATTTCAGGTTCAGCTTTGGGTTAGAAAAAGGAGGCATTTATAAATTTTACATTAAATCTGTAATTTTTTTTGTTATTTTTTTTAGCTCAGAGAAGAATATTTGGTTCTTCTGGGGATTGCAGGAGTTTTAGACAAATTTCCAGTACAATTTGAGCACTTATTTAGAAGCATAAGGAGACACAAACATGCAGGCATAAAAAGACAAAGAGATGTCATTTGGCCTGTCCTGCAGAAAATGATCACAGTGGCAAAATGGGAGTGACTGGGTACAGAGCCCCTCCTTGGGTTCAGTGCCCCTCCTTGGGTTCAGTGAGATCTGCTTAGAGAGAGGTTTTAAATCAATTTTCCTCTTAGTTTGTTTAGTGCTTTTTTTTTTTGGTCTTGGTTTCAGATGACGAAGATTTCAGCCACATGCTCAGCTTTCTCTTGGTGCTGGCGATTTCACTACTTATTTCAGGCTCCAGCACGATAACGTCACTTCTGCATGGTTCCAGGAGAGCTGAAGTAAACACTCCCATGCAGTGCTCTGAGAGCCCACATACAGTGGCTCATGCTCGCTCTGCCAACAGAGCTGTTTCATCCCAGACACTATATTGTCTGCATAAATAAACTGTAGCAGCAATTCATACACCAAACATTTGTCAGAGACTTTATTTCTATTTTTGCAGCTTGCAGTAATTATTTCCTCATAGGGAAACTGATTCTGCTTATATGGACTTATCTTGAGATGGAGCATCTTTTCTGTACTTTCCTTATACTTATTATAAAGAAAGATTATTCATCTCTAAATTTATAGCATCTAGACATGTTCCCACTTGCAGCAGCCAGGGAGTTATTCACTAAGCTCTTCTCAATACCTGTTTAAAAGAAACCCCAAACTCTAATATTTTCTGTTCAAAAATGACCAGAGTCTGCCTTTATCATCATACTTAGTAACAGCTTTTTGGTCTTATGACATTACAAATCCACATTTTTCTTGACAAAATCCAGGCCCCTTATGTAAATACTACTATGATCATATTTGTGACCAGAGTCTAGCAAACTCCTATGACTTAAAACGTTCTGCACTGAGTTAGTCAAATTGATAGGTGTTAGTCAAATTGATAGGAAGAAAGCTTATAACATGAACATATAGAAATACTTGTTTCTTTAATTAATAGAACCTTGTAAGACTCATGATAAAACTTATTTCTGGGCATTGCTTTCCAGCTTCATTGACAAACTGATGCTGCAGAGCTTTCAGGCTTTTTCTGTGTGGGGAGGACAAAAGGTCTGAGTTGAAGAGGGAATGTGTCAAGGTTGCATTTCCTGTGCATTGCGAACTTCTAGCTCACTGTTCTTGTTGAAGTAAAAGGTTGCTAGTAATATGTATGGGGGTGAAGAGGGTTACTACAGTGGGATGAAGGAAGTGAATGCAGGTTCTTGTTGCATTAGGTCTGACCAGCTCTAAATCTGTCCTCTAATTTATTTGCATGTTCAGTGTGTAGCATTCACACTTGTGTTTGGGTCTGTCGTCAGAGAAAAAAGTGCTGATCCTCAGCTCTGCTGTGCATGGCTGCCACAAAGCCTCCTTTGAACTCCTGACACATGGCCAGCCAAGGGTTGATTTCAGACCGCTCCAGGTTATGGCATGAGCCTTTGTGTTGCACAACTGACCTGGAGTTGGGCAATGTAAAGGCAGGAACAGTGACCTCAGTGGAGAGGAAAGGTGACATTACTGTGCAGGGACAGTATAAGAATGGTACCTTCACAGGTGGCTACTGTTGTAGAATCTTACAGTCATTAAGGTTGGAAAAGACCTTTAAGACCATAGAGTCCAGCTGTAACCCTACTACCATGACCACTAAACTATATCCTGAAGCACCACATCTACACAATTTTTGAACACCCCTAGGGGTGGTGACTCCACCACATCCCTGGGCAGCCTGTTCCAATGCCTCACTGCTTTCAGTAAAGAATTTTTTTCCTAGTACCCAACTGTCCTGGGTTAACACAGTCCTCTCTTACAAGTTCCCTCCACCCCCATCCCACACAGATGAGAGAAAAAGTAGCACAAAATCCCACTCTGGTGTCGTGGTAGGCCTGATAGGCCAAAAATGGACTTAACCATGTCCTGGCTTGACCAGGCATGATTTTTCTGCTCTCCCCCACTTCTGCTGTGGGGAGAAGCAACCGTGGGAAAGAGGACAACCTGGAGCCACTGTGCCTAAGGGCTCTGGCTTGTCCAAGCATGTTCCCCTGGTCCCCCTCCTTCTGTGCTGGGGGAAGCAACTGCAGGAAAGGAAAATGAAAGCCCTGGCTTCACCTAATAGGGTCAAGCTTGGAAACGTGCCATTCTGATTGGCTAATCTATGTCCAAAGGCCTGTTAGTCTCAGGTGGCATTGATAAAAAGGGATGAGCGGGTAGCATGGTGCTGCTGCTGCCTCATTGCATCCTTAACTGCCTGGAAACTCCACTGCCTTGAGTTTACCAGGAACAGACTCTAAATGCCTGCGTGCGATCAGCCTGCACAGCCAGCGTGACATTGTGCCAAGATCGCACATCACATCGCATCCTGCCTGACACTCTGCAAGGCTTCTGCTGAATCAAGGAATCAAGAGGAACCAGGTCAGGAACTATGCTATACACTCCCAGCTTCCTGAGAAAAGAGTCTGGGAAACTCCAAAGCCTCTAACAGCTTGGAGGTCTCTTCCAACCTGGTTGATTCTATGATTCTGAGAAATAGATCTTGCACCAGTGCTGTCCTCCTTCTGCTCCCTGATACTGTGATGTTTTCTTGTTTTGTCCTTGAGTCAAATACTTCAAGAGTTATCAATTCCAAGGGCTGGGGGTAGGTTGGACTGGATGATCTTGGAGGTCTCTTCCAACCTGGTTGATTCTATGATTCTATGATTCTGAGACCACTGACAGCAGCAACCCCTCCATGTGTTTTGGGTAAATACCTAAAGCCTCTTTTAATTCACTAATTGCTTTCTGCCATAAGCAGAAAGGAGCTTCCTGTGTCCATCTAGTGGATAAGTGGTATAATTAACTGCAAGTGGTATAATTAACCACAAGAATCTTCTCTTCCAGTATAATGTTTGCATTTGTCACTTTAAGAAATAAGTGTTCTAGTTTTGCCTGTTCCCTGTGTGTGTAAATTTCCAAACCATGCATTTCAAACCTTGTGAATAAGTTGTGGTGAGATTTAATGTTAACAAACAGTTTTCATAGTTATTAACAACCTTCACCTGGCTATCAAAATTAATGCAGATGATGAATTTTGCATAATCTGTCACATCTGGGTTGAGATTAAAAGTTTTCATGGAAATGATCCAATGCACTTTTACCCTAGCCTGTTTTCAGCACAAAGCAGCAAAGTGCAGAAGCAGCAGCAGAAGATAGCAACCTCCCTCCCCTTCCCTAACCCAGCAGGAAAGACCAACACCCCAAAACTCAGAAACCAGAAGCAGCAATCTGAGCAGGAAGCCTCTCTTGTTACAATCTGAACTTCCAGCCCCATGATACTTTGCTCCAGCCCAGCACTTTCATTTTGAAACTGGCTTGATGGCAGCACGGTATTGAAGATCCATCAGCAGATTCAATTCAACCCATGACACCAATCTAAATCTCCCCTAGCACATCATAAGTCCATTTCCTCTCATCCTATCACTAGTTACTCGGGAGATGAGACCAATGGCTTCATCAGGCCCCTGACTACCAGAATCATCTCGCTGTCCGAGTTGACATTCATCTTCTTCCTGCAAGGACCAGTCTATTGAAATGCATTTGGAAATTAAGGTGGGAAGGTGGAGTAACAAAAAAACCCTAAACCAAAGCAAGCCAAACAAACAAACCCCAACCCAAACTGAAACAAAACCCCCAAACAAACAAACAAAAACAAACCAGCAACAAAAAAGAGAAATATAAAAATAGAGGGGGAAGAAAATCATCAGGAAGATAGGATCTTGGTTTCTTACTGCTAGACTCCAACAGAAAGCTTTTGAAGTGTTAGCCCACATATTTTCAGATATGTGCCTGGGATCACTCTTGGCTGAAGCTGCTGATCACCTGCTTTTTAGCTACGAGGTTGACTCTTACGCTAAAAGTCTGCTCTGCCAAATCAAATCATCCAAATAATTCACCTGCCGTAGTTAAATCTGACGATTTTTTTTGCAGCCTGTCTCCTGAGTTTTGGAGCCTGACTCATGGTTTCTGTGGAAAACTTCATCTTGGCAAATGCTGAAAGCAGTGGGAGTATTTGCAGCTTGAAGGCACTGTTCAGCGAGAGGAAGGGTGGAGGATTCTGCCCCTCAGCAATTAGTAGACTCGCTTTCTACGAAAGGACGTGTCATTTGGTAGGTTATTTTAGCATGCTGTGCAGATGCAGATTATTTTTTAGAATTTTTAATTGGTGATACCATAGCAACTTTGTACAATGAAAAACAGTCCAGGCCAGATTGTGCTTGACAACCACCCGCCTGTTTTGGGGGTGGCATAAAGCTGTACCAACCCCAGAGAACTTTGAGAGGCTCTCGATGCTCTGAGTCTTGGTGCGGAAGGCTGTTGGTAGGTGGAAATGGATTCCTGACCCAGCAGCTAGGGGGGACAGGTCCATTGCTTTGCCTCTCTACAGGCCTTCCTGTGTCCTTTGGCAGTGGTCAAGATGCTGCAATTAAAACCTTGAGATGTCAGAAAATGATTTGAACTCCAGGATTCTGATCAGTTTTTAGCTTCTGTCAATTAGAGAGAGGAAAGTGTGCGAAGATGTAGTGTAGGGAGTAAATACATGTAACTGAGTGCTTTCTTTCCAGGCCTACTGATGCTGCTGCACTCAATAGTTTTCTTTCAGTGATCATTGAGAACTAGGTTTTTCCTCTGTGTGTAAGTCTTAAACACTGCCTCGCCTTTTTAGGGCTAGAAATCTGGATGCATTATGGTCCACACCAGTCCCACTTCCCTACATATCAGTCTGTCAGGGAGAGAGAGAGAGAAGAGTTTCACATCACATTCCTGATGGAGAGCTTTTGGTGTTCTCTCCTTAGTCAGAGTATCATTTCTCATACCTGAATGCCACACCAGGTGCAAGTAGATCTCAAGTAAGAAAAGAGCCTATACACAGCTTTGTGTAGTATTGTGCTTCCATGCTTGAAATCTTGGCCTTTCTGCTGTGTCTAAGACCTGAATTTGTATGCATGTGTATGACTGTGAGATGTTTTGAAGTCACTGATAGAAATTAAACCAGACTATAGTTGACTGGGTGAGTAGGTTAGGGGCCAATGCAAAGGGGCAAAATGCATGAAGCAGACAGAATAGATGTAAGTATACAAAAGTGGAGGGATTTTGGCTAAAGGATTAATGACAGATGAATCATGAAAGCAATTGTAGTTCCCAGCTCACCTAGGAAAGATAGAGAGCAGACAGTGGCTTTCACTCAGAAACAGTGTCAGGAATAAAAAAAAAGGCCAGGGGAGGCTGAAGGCTTTCTCAGAATCAGAGAATGTCAGGGGCTGGAAGGGACCTCCAAAACTCATCCAGTCCACCCCCCCCTGCCAGCGCAGGATCATCTATACCAGATCACACAGGAACATGTCCAGACATATCTCCAGAGAGGAAGATGCCACAATGACCCTGGGCAGCCTGTCTCAGAGTTCTGTCACCCTTGCAGGGAAAAAAAAATCCTCCTCATGTTTCCATGAAACTTCCTGTTCCTCAACTTCTATCCATTGCCCCTTGTTCTGTCCTTGGGCGTCACTAAGCAGAGCCTGGCTCCATCCTCCTGGCACTGACCCTTCACATCTTTACAAACATTGGTGAGGTTCACCTCTCAGTCTCCTCTTCTCCAAGCTAATGAGCCCCAGCTCCCTCAGTCTCACCTCATAACAGAGATGTTTCATTCCTTTAATCATCTTTGGGGCTCTGTTCTGAACTCTCTCAAGCAGTTCTATGTGCCTCTTGAAGTGGGGGGCCCAGAACCTTTCTAAGGAAAGTGAATTGTGATCCTTACACTGTGGTGGGTAGTTAGGCTAAGGGAGGATCAAAGCAGTGCCAGGTATGTACTATTTATTGTGGACATGTAGCAAAGACTGTCTCTGAGTGAATTTAAAGTTTTTACTTGGAGAATTAAATAATGATTAAATAGTGATTAAATTGTGCCAAGTGTGTGGGGAATGGTAACTCTTGAGAAGGAGTATAGTAATGAAAGAGTAATGTGCAGGGGACGGAATGGAAAGAACTGAGACTGATCCAGGCAGAAGATATGTGAGGAAAGTGGCTGACAAACACAGATATCCCTTTCTGTATGGGAGGGAAAGGAGAGGCATGAAAAGAAAGCCACTTACTTACCTTGATAGTATCAGACTTCCTTTTTCAAGACTCTAGCAGCCCTCTATTATACACAAAGAGGTGTATGGGAAAGCAGCTTGAGTGTTCAGTTCTGGGCCCCCCAGTTTAGGAAGGACATTGAGATGCTTGAGCGTGTCCAGAGAAGGGCGACGAGGCTGGTGAGAGGCCTTGAGCACAGCCCTACGAGGAGAGGCTGAGGGAGCTGGGATTGTTTAGCCTGGAGAAGAGGAGGCTCAGGGGTGACCTCATTGCTGTCTACAACTACCTGAGGGGTGGTTGTGGCCAGGAGGAGGTTGCTCTCTTCTCTCAGGTGGCCAGCACCAGAACAAGAGGACACAGCCTCAAGCTGCGCCAGGGGAGATTTAGGCTGGAGGTGAGGAGAAAGTTCTTCACTGAGAGAGTCATTGGACACTGGAATGGGCTGCCCGGGGAGGTGGTGGAGTCGCCGTCCCTGGGGCTGTTCAAGACAGGATTGGACGTGGCACTTGGTGCCATGGTCTAGCCTTGAGCTCTGTAGTAAAGGGTTGGACTTGATGATCTGTGAGGTCTCTTCCAACCCTGATGATACTGTGATACTGTGAAGAGCAAGTCCAGCACTTGAGAACTGTCTACTTCTTTCCTAGTCTAGATTCATGGAAAAGCTAACGTGGAACATCACTGCGCTAAATACACAAGCTCAAATGTTTTCCCACCCTTATGGGTAGCCTTATGTTCCTGGTCATTCCCTAGAGGTATGTACAAACTGACTTTAAAAATACAGCAGAAGAGGAATGTTGCTGAGTATCCTTTTATTCGAACCACTTCCCTTGGGACTTCAATGGAGGATAACAACCCGGCTGTGGGAAATTAAACATTCTTGAAGCTATGAGCAGACTTTATCATGAATTAATGCTATTGCAGTAGAAAAACACCTGAAAATGTCCCCAGGAGCCTTTTAACAACACATTTTAAACGAATTTTTAGTTTGAAGATGGAATATATTGTGTCTGTGTATATGTGTGCTATTATTAACCTGTAAGGATTTAGCATTGATTATCAATTTCAAGAAGTCCACCAAAGACTAATTGGATATATTTCTGTAGGTTTCTCTTGCCTGTAAAAATGAAGTTCTACATTTGGACTAGTGGTCTATGAATCTTGGAAGTGTTTCTTTCTTAATTAAGGAGAGCCTAAATACTGATCCTCATTCTGCCCACGTGGTCAGTGACTGCATCACTGCCTGGATGTTACACTTTTGCAACGTTGCAATTTAAAAGCATATTGGTTATCACCTATTTTTCAGAACACATTCATAATGTGGACTTGATGATCTCCGGAGGTCCCTTCCAACCCCTAACATCCTGTGATCCTGTAATAATAATTAGCTGAGTGTTTCTCTCAATATTAAATTGCTTTAATGAGAAGCTAAACAGGAAACAAACACCACAAAGCCAAAGCTTATATATTTATTTCTGCATTATGGTATGCTCTCCAAATGCTTCTCTGCTTTATTAAACCATGGATAGCTGCTCCCCTTTCCAAGTAATCTTAGTTTGATTGAAATCTTTATATCAATTTATGATAAAAGATTATCAGGATGCTACTATTTTTTGAGAAACCATATCCCTGCATCTTTCATAAATACTAATTAAACAACTCCAGCTTACGTCAGTGCCAAGATTCATGTCAGCAGTTAGTGCAACTTGTTATTGTAAGATTAATTCTGACACATTCCTTCCAGCACAGCAAGCAGTAGGATCCTGTGCAGCGCTGGGAAGAAGTCATCTCTCTAGAGACTGCCGGTAGGTATCCAATAGGAAGGCAGGCTGCTTTCTTTAACAAGATTAAAAACTCTCTGCTGACATATTCCCTAACTGAATCATCTCCAACTGTAAGTCTCACCACGCAGAAGGAACGAACGTATCACTCATCGCTCAGCCTTCTCCCTTTATGACACTGTTAGGCCATTTGTATTACAACGTTCATTCACCGTGCCTGATACAAGGTTACAGGGCTGGCTTGAGGAACCTCCTCCAGTCTGGTCAGGGATCATTCACAGCTGCAATAATTGGCAATGATTTCTTGACTACAAGAACATTGAATAAAGCTTGCTCCTTTGAGCAATTAGTTGCTGTGAAAGAGAAGTAAGGGGGAGAAATGACCTCATTCTGTTCATCTGCATGTACACTGCTGATTCAGGGGCATTCACTGGGCTTTGCTTAAAGCGGTGCTGGTAGTGGTGTCAGTGTTTAAATGTTACTATTTGAGTTAGCCAAGATGTCATGATTTCAGTGGCCAATAGAAGAATAAGTAGAAAAGATGAACTGAAAAGTTAAAAAATCACTTTAAACTAAGCATGCATAGTTTCAGCCAAGTACAGTGAGAATCACAGAACCTTACAGGCTGGAAGGGACCTCCAGAGATCATTGAGTCCAACCTCCCTGCCAAGGCAGGATTCCCTAGGGTAGTTTGCACAGGAACACATCCAGGTGAGTTTTGAAAGTCTTCAGAGGAGACTCCACAACCTCTGGGCAGCCTCTTCCAGTGCTCTATCACCCTCACTGAAAAGAAGTTTCTCCTCATGTTGAGCTGAAAACCTTCTATGTTCCAATTTGTAGCTGTTCCTTGTCTTATTGCTGCTGACCACTGAGATGAGCTGCCCCCATCCACTTGACACCCACCCCTAAGGTATTTGCCAACATCAATAAGATCTCTCAGTCTTCTCTTCTCCAGACTAAATAGACTCAGGTTTCTCAGTCTGTCTTTGTAGGGGAGATGCTCAATCTGCCAGTCATCTTTGTGGCTCTCTGCTGGACTCTTTCCAGCAGACCCCTGTCTCTTCTGAACTGGGGAATGCAAAATTTGACACAGTTCTGGTAAGTAATCCGGGAAGTAAAGCAATCTGACACACCTTGAAGAATTCCATGCAGTTTTTGTCCAGTAGGGAAATGCTGTGCCTACACACGGACACTGGTATTTCAAGAGCTATGTAAAATGTCGCAGCTACTTAGCAGAGCTCCTCCTCAAAAGAATTGCTTTAATTGTTGGGATTCACAGGGGTTCTGGTGTAATGCCTTTTGGGTATCATTTCGTTTTACTTTGAATGCTTGTGAAGTTGTAGAGTATGGTGACAGGGAGATACGGCTAGACAATGCTTCAACGCAATAAAAAGACTGCTTGCCGAGCAGTGCGCTAGGGACCAAGTATTCTGTCTTGTTTCACAACTTGCTGAGACCCAGATTTCTCAGACCAGTGTAAGCATCTGTGTGTCCAGTTGGCACATGCAGTTGCCATGAGTGTGTGCACAACTGTAACAGAAAGTCCCCTGAAGGGACATTGTGGAGAGGCTGGTGCTGGGCTCTTCTCACAGGTGAGAGGCCTTGAGCACAGCCCTACGAGGAGAGGCTGAGGGAGCTGGGATTGGTTAGCCTGGAGAAGAGGAGGCTCAGGGGTGACCTTATTGCTGTCTGCAACTACCTGAGGGGAGGTTGTGGCCAGGAGGAGGTTTCTCTCTTCTCTCAGGTGGCCAGCACCAGAACGAGAGGACACAGCCTCAGGCTGCGCCAGGGGAAATTTAGGCTGGAGGTGAGGAGAAAGTTCTTCACTGAGAGAGTCATTGGACACTGGAATGGGCTGCCCGGGGAGGTGGTGGAGTTGCCGTCCCTGGGGCTGTTCAAGGCAGGATTGGACGTGGCACTTGGTGCCATGGTGTAGCCTTGAGCTCTGTGGTAGGGGGTTGGACTTGATGATCTGTGAGGTCTCTTCCAACCCTGATGATACTGTGATACTGTGTGCTACTGTAATTGGAGACAGAGCAAGGGGGAATGGCCTCAAGCCATTCTGGGTAGGTTTAGAGCCAAGCCAAACTGGGTAGGCTTAGATTGGATGTCAGGAAAAAGTTTTTCATGGAGAGAGTGGTCAGGGACTTGAATGAGCTGCCCAGGGAGGTGGTTGAGTCACTGACCCTAGATGTGTTTAAGGGTCATTTGGATGTGGTGCTTAAAGGATATGGTTTAAGTTGAATCTTGTAGAGTAGTGTTATAGGTTGGACTTGGTGATGCTGAGGGTCTTTTCCAACCTGGATGTTTGTGTGATTCTGTGAAATGTAAGGGACAGAATAGGTATCTAATGGCCTGTGTACCTAAAGTGATTCAGCAAGTAGAGTACTCCCTCAAAATTGGATCTTAATCATATTGCAGCTCTCAACAACAGTCTAGCCTGACAGCATGGATCCTTACAAGAAGTGAGACATGCATTAGCACATGTGCATTTCTCTCTCTTTTTAATTTCATTTTTCCTAATGAAGTACCTTTTTCTTTTTTTTTTCCTTTTTTCCCTTTTTTTTTTCTTTTTCTCCCTTCCCCCCCCCCTTTCCCCCCCTTTCCCCCCCTTCCCCCCCTTTCCCCCCTTTCCCCCCTTTCTCCCCTTTCTCCCCTTTCTCCCCTTTCTCCCCTTTCTCCCCTTTCCCCCCTTTCCCCCCTTTCCCCCCTTTCTCCCCTTTCCCCCCTTTCCCCCCTTTCCCCCTTTTTCCTCTTTTCCCCCTTTCCCCCCTATTTTCCATTTTTCATTTTTTCCCTTTTTTCTTTTTTCTTTTTCCCCCCTTTCCCCCTTTTTTTCCCTTTTCCCCTTTTTTTCCTTTTTCCCCTTTTCCCCCCTTTTTCCCCCTTTTCCCCCCCTTTCCCCCCCTTTTCCCCCTTTTCCCCCCCTTTCCCCCCTTTTTCCCCCCTTTTTTCCCCCTTTTTCCCCCCTTTTTTCCCCCTTTTTCCCCCCTTTTTCCCCCTTTTTCCCCCTTTTCCCCCCTTTTTTTCCCTTTTCCCCCCTTTTTTTCCCTTTTCCCCCTTTTCCCCCTTTTCCCCCTTTTTCCCCCTTTTCCCCCTTTTCCCCATTTTCCCCCTTTTCCCCCTTTTTCCCCTTTTTCCCCTTTTTCCCCTTTTTCCCCTTTTCCCCCTTTTTCCCCTTTTTCCCCTTTTTCCCCTTTTTCCCCTTTTTCCCCTTTTTCCCCTTTTTTCCCCTTTTTTCCCCTTTCCCCCCTTTCCCCCCTTTCCCCCCTTTTCCCCCCTTTTCCTCCCCTTTCCCCCCTTTTCTCCCCCTTTCCCCCTTTCCCCCTTTCCCCCTTTCCCCCTTTTCCCCCCTTTTCCCCCCTTTTCCCCCCTTTTCCCCCCTTTTCCCCCTTTTCCCCCCCTTTTCCCCCCCTTTTTCCCCCCCTTTTCCCCCCCTTTTCCCCCCCTTTTCCCCCCCTTTTCCCCCCCTTTCCCCCCCTTTCCCCCCCTTTTCCCCCCTTTCCCCCCCTTTTTCCCCTTTTCCCCCTTTTTTCCTCCCTTTTTTCCCCTTTTTCCCCTTTTCCCCTTTTTCCCCTTTCCCCCTTTTTTCCCTTTTCCCCCCTTTTTTCCCTTTTCCCCCCTTTTTTCTTTTTTCCCCCTTTTTTCCTTTTTTTTTCCCTTTTTTCTTTTTTTTCCTTTTTTTCCCTTTTTTTTCCCCCAAAAAAGCACTGCATATCCACAATCAGAAAACTACTAAAAGATAAGCCTTCTTTATCCTCCTGTTTACTGCACCGACTTAAAGCGAGTGAAGCTTTCTTCTCACTTTGGGCAGCCATGTCTACACGTTCTTTGAACACCTCCAGGGACAGTGACTCCACCACCTCTCTCGGCAGCCTATTCCAATGCCTGACCACTTTTTCAGTAAAGAAATTGTTCCTAATATCTGATCATTATGATGCAAAGTAGTCTGTCTGGTCTAGCAATTGCATCAAATGATACTGTTCTAGAATGTCCATTTAGACCCTGTAGTCTATAATCAAGCCCAGCTTGGTATTCAGATACTGTCTTTGGCCATGTGTCTAAATAGCTACTGGAAAGTAAGCAGTTAATATCAGATGCCAAGATATATGTTTTCCAGATGGGGTGAGTGTGATGCTGTTCTAAGCACATTAGTGCATGCAAAAGAAGTATAAACATGGGAGACGACAGAACAGTTTGTAATTTCTGTCTTGGTTGTGGAACGTCAGTGGGAGGCCATCTTTACAGAAAAGAAAGCCAGGAAACATGATGATACTTTTTAACTTAGTCACATGTGGTGCATAAATGACAGATTAGTCCAAGCAGTATCTTGCTTGAAGAATCTAGGCCTGTACAACTGCTGGAAGGCTGAGTGAGATTGGGGCTCATAGATATGTACATGAAAGCCTTGATTCTTTAAACCATCCTGTACTGGAGGGTGCAACAGGTCATGAAGTGAGCAGACATACAGTGATCTTGTCTAGGGGCATTAATCATCATCTTTGTCATTATCCTTTAGAAATGGAGTGATCTTGTGATATTAGCTTAAAATCATAGAATCAACCAGGTTGGAAGAGACCTCCAAGGTCATCCAGTCCAACCTAGCACCCAGCCCTAGTCAGTCAACTAGACCATGGCACTAAGTGCCTCAGCCAGGCTTTTCTGGAACACCTCCAGGGATGGTGACTCCAGCACCTCCCTGGGCAGCCCATTCCAATGCCAATCACTCTCTCTGGCAACAACTTCCTCCTAACACCCAGCCTAGACCTCTCCAACACAACTTGAGACTGTGTCCCCGTGTTCTGTTGCTGGTTGCCTGGGAGAAGAGACCAACCCCACCTGGCTACAGCTTCCTTTCAGGTAGCTGTAGACAGCAAAGAACTCACTTCTGAGCCTCCTGTTCTCCAGGCTAAACAACCCCAATTCCCTTAGACTTCTTTGCTGGTTTTAAGTCTGCAAGAATGGAAGAAAAATATCACAGTATCACACAGTATCACAGTATCATCAGGGTTGGAAGAGACCTCACAGATCATCAAGTCCAACCCTTTACCACAGAGCTCAAGGCTACACCATGGCACCAAGTGCCACGTCCAACCTTGCCTTGAAGTGCCCCAGGGACGGCGACTCCACCACATCCCTGGGCAGCCCATTCTCTTTTTGGTTGTGTTTTTTGTTTGTTTGGGGTTTATTCCTCTTTCTCCTCTTTTCCCCAAGAAATGCTGAATTCTTACACTCATAAGAACTTTCCATTTTTGAACAGAGAAAAAATTGGCTTCCTTATGACCTTCAAGGGGACCACAGCTATTTAATATGACTTTTAATGTTTTTAAGGACATATCTCAAATATTATCAGAAAAGCCATCTGGACAGTTGGGGTTTTTTTTAGGTAGAGAGAAATATCTTTAGACCTCTCAATTGATGCTGAAACTCAAGTCAAGAACTCCTACTGTATTAGTGCATGTAGTGCTACAACTGAAGACAGAGGCAGTTGGGGGCACATATTTAAACTCTATAAGAATTATTGAGAGATTTTAATTTGTTTGTTTGAATTATTTACTTTGAGGTCTGCATGTTATAGCTTATGTAGCACATCTTTAGGTGCAGAATAATATCCCAAAGAAATGAGTGGGAATGTGCTACAAGAGGCTATCAATGGGAAAGGGCATAAAAGAAGAGAAGTTAGTGTCATGAATATATAGGAAAGAGGTGGGAAAATTAATGATAACTTAGATATTTTTGAGATGAAGTTTGAAGTTTCTTCCTTCAGGCATTTTCGAGTTATGAATGTATAAACATTTTGCATAGAACATATGGGAGAAACCAATCTTTTATTTCCACTTGCATAAGTTAAAGCCTTCTGAGTTGATAGGAAAGAAAAGAAAAAGAGGGGGGAAGAGGGAAAGGAGAAAGGAAACTGGAAAGCCAAAAAGCAAATTTGTCTGAGATCAAACACAAAACATTTACATTCAAAAGAAATACTTCTTTTTGGTTGCTGTTTTGTTGTGCTGTTTTAGAAGGAGTTGCAATTAATGGAAGGGGAATCTGAATGGAAAGCAGAATGCCACCTTTGGAAATTATCAACTATGCATGCACACAGAGAATAGATACTTGGTGTATGAGAATTCCTTAATTTAAACCTAAGGAATATGGTTTATTTTATCCTTATGCTTAAATTAACTGCACAATTTCAAATGCATAATGTACATATGCTATAATGCTGGAGATGGTAACATCAGAGTGCTTCTTAAATGTATTCCACTGTTTAGTCTGCTCACTAGATTGATGTATGACAGGTATTCAGGCTGCTGAGTATTATTGAAAGCTGACAAAATCACTGGACTTGCACCAGAAAGAAATAATTAATTCTTTCCCCAAAGCAAAGATTGCTGTTAACCATTCCAGAACGGTAACTGTTAAAGCATTCAGTCTCAGAGATACTCTAATGAAGACAGAAGGTTTATATAGGCTTGGCTAGTCCCCATGGTAACAGCCTTTCTACTGGGTTACCATAGGAATCGTCAAAGCCTTCGTAAGCCTCCCTTAATAGAGCATATTTGCTTTCCAGGCAGACTGGAATATCTGCTAGAGGATACACCTCCTGTTGTTAAATATAAATATAAACAGATTTTGTTTTGGAGTGGTACTCATCTCTGTTTAGCTATGCTACTCTTTGCGTTAGAGTTATATTAAACACTGCAGGCACCTATGATACAGGGAAGCGGGGGAGAACTGAACGGGTTTGCGGACGACACAATCCTCCTGCGTTCCTACCTAACCTGGAGGGAGCTGCCAGCCAAAACGCTGTTCTGTACAGCACTCCTGACACAGCACAGACGTTGCCATTTCACCTTCCCAGGGACCTCGCAGAGCGTTAGTCAGTCTGAAGCTTTGCTGGACAAAAGTCATACAACAGGGAACAAACAAGCAAGGAATGGAGCCAAAGGAAACAAACAGAAGCTCCAGCTGAATGAAGAAAGCAGAACGCGAGCCAGTCGGTGACTTCGGCTCTCTAAGACTTGCAAGACAGCTGTCGGTTTGCATTTCAGAGTAATGTTCCTGGAAGCTCTTACCTGGGCACGGTAGTAGTGGTTTCTTGGATACCTGGTCAGGAACTGTAGCTCCACATTCTTGATCCTGAGGCTTTGTAAGAACAGGGAAGCGCAGCGGTGTGCTGCAGGTTGTGAGGGAACCGCGCACCTACTTGCTGGTCTTGTCATCACAGGCTTCGTTTTAGTCAAAAGACCTTTACATATGAAGAATTTTAATATACTTTTGGTTCTGTTTAAGCTCCCAGGACTAACACAGTGTTCTTCATAGAGGAATGACATTAATAAGATGACTTGTTAAGGAAATCTTGCCAAGATCTTCAGGGCTTGTTATTTTTCCAAACAAATGCTAGCTACATGGCTTTCTACTGTAAAGCTGACAGCATCAGCATGCTTTTATATTCTACTTTCCACCTGGCTAAATTTCATTGTACAGTTTGGTCCTATAAATCAGTAGAGCTGAATCGAAGGACATGGTCTTACAGGCTGACACTAGCAGACAATTTGGCCCTTGAGCTCCAGTTACCAAGATACCAACTTCTGCACATGTAAAGATCTCTACAAAAACATTGGGACTACTTACATGCTTTGGTTAGGCATGTGCTTCCTTGTCTTACCAGTAAAAAAACCCCAATATTTCTGATTGGAAAAAAGCAAAGCTTTTGGAATTACCCAAAAATGTGTTTGCTTTAAACTGCAGATAGGAAAACTGCTCCATACTCTAGTAAGTTTACACAGATTGAATGCTTAGGCATACATTTTATGTTACTCCTTTCCAGAACTGGTGAAAAGTAATATATTTTTTCCAGGAAAACATTTGAATGAGGCCACAAATGTAATTGATTTCACAAGTAACAGAGATGTCTTTATTAAGGGCATTTTTGGACAGTCTAGCTGAAACATGACCTCTCTAGTTACCTAGAAGCGGGCAGTGAGGACCTGAGGGTAGCAGTCATGCAGAAGAGATAGAGGTCTATTTGCAGGGGAAGAGGATGAGAAAAAAGATTTGTAGAAGAGTAAAGGAGGGATTCTTCTGTGCATTGATAATTTAAAGGCTGCTTTAACAGCTAGCTAAGAGTTGCTTTAACAGCTAGCTAAGAGTTGGTGTTAAATGGAAGCTGATCCCACAGTTTTGGTTCCATTGTAGGAACTGATAGAAGTCACAAAGCTGGTATATGGAGCAACAAAAGAGGCAGGATTATGTAAGGTATAACCACATGAGTACTCCTCAGTGTGCTCTCCCACTGCAAATATAGCAGCTTACTCTTGTTGGAGGTCTGACTTCCCCGGCCATGCATTGTCTTGCCGAAGTAGACAGCCCCATGAAGTTCAATTAGACTGAGTGCAAGGTCCTGCACCTTCATAGGGGTACACAAATAGCACAAATACAAGCTGAGTGATGAGTGGATTTAGAGCAGTCCTGCAGAGAAGGACTTGAGTGTGCTGATTGATGAGGTGCTTGACAGGGGCTGGCAGGCCAAAAATCCCACTATACTGTAGACTTCACCAAAAGATGTATGGCCAGCAGGTCAAGCAAGTTGATTCTGCCCCTCAAACTCTGCTCTTGTGAGACTCCACCTGGAGTACTGCATCCAGCTCTGGAGTCCCCAGCACAAAGAAGGACATGGATCTGTTTGAGGCAGTCAAGAGGAAGGCCACAAGGATGATCAGAGGGCTGCAGCACCTCCCCTACAAGGACAGGTTGAGGGAGCTGGGTCTGTTTAGCCTGGAGGCGAGAAGGCTCCAGAGAGACCATATAATGGCCTTTCAGTACCTGAAGGGAGGCTACAGGAAAGCTGGAGAGGGGCTTTTTATTAAGGGCCTTTGGTGATGGGACAAGGGGCAATGGTTTTAAACTGGAGCAGGGTAGTTGTGGACACCTCATCCCTGGGAGTGTTTAAGATCAAGTTGGATGAGGCTTTGAGCAACATGATCTAGTGGGAGGTGTCCCTGCCTATGGCAGTGGGTTTGGAACTAAATAGTCTCTAAATTCTTCCAACTCTTCCAAGCCATTCTAGGTTCTAATGATTTGCTCTGCTCCTTGCCACTGTTAAGTTTTTAATGGCTTCATTTGCAGAAGCTGCCACAGAAGCTTTTGGAAGGTGACAGATTCTCCTGGCTTGTGACTCTCATTTTGAGCTTGCACGGCTGCAGTTTTTCACAAGTATGCCAGGCTGCAAATAAACTACTGCCCTGGCTCTGGCATCCCAGCCCCAAAGCCAGTGTGGTTTATATGTTTCCATAAGAAATCAGTGGTGATCAGGTTGCATTCTTGTGCACATGAACAATTTGTTTGGCCTGCAGGTATTTGGCAGTTTTGTGGTAATAGGAGCTCATTCTAGGCTCCATATGTAGACTATCTGCCAACAGATGCACTTTCTCAGTGAGCAAGGAACTGGGCACAGCATTTTTGTTCTGTTATGTTTCTAGCTGCCTTTAGTTCCACTTGTATCCCCGTTCCTTTGTTTCCTCCCCATCTTGTGTTTCCTGGTGTATGCTAGAAAGCCAGGGGTCTGCATCAGACTTAACAAAGGGCTGGAATCATAGAATTATAGAAGCATAGAATAGTTTGGGTTGGAAAGGAAGTTTTAAGGCCATCCAGTCCAGCACCCACTGCAGTGAGCATCTTCAGCTAGATCAGGTCCCTCTGACCTGTCCAGTCTGACCTTGAATGTATTGTTCCATAGTTCTTTCTCTGGTGTGGTGTTTTGCAGAAGATACTTCCATCTATCTACTTTTCTTTCCTTACAAACATGAGCATACATACCCAGAAGGTTGTACGGTCTTTGTCTTTCCCATCTGGGAACTGCTTCACCTTCTGGCTGTTCTCAGGCACATGTAAACATACTAGAGAGACATGTTTGCTGTGAAGTCAGACCAGTGGGGCTACCTATACTAGGCACCAAAAGTAAATGAAAGATGAGTGTGCTGGAGTCTCTTTGGCTTCTGTTACTTTCAGTTCTGCTCAGGCCAATGGCTGAGGTGATGGAGTGATGCCATGGCTGAATACAGGCTGCTCAGAAGCACACACACAGAAGGTGAGGATGGGAAGCTGCTCTTCCTGTGAGAGAACAGCAGGAGTGCATGGGCTCTGCCTTGAGATGGATTATGAGCTAGTCAGGAGTTTTAAGGATTAAGATTAGAGAGCAGAGATATGTGAGCAATTTTGCAGTGAGTGGCTGCTATGGGCCACCTATCATGAAGAGGTACATGATGCCTTCTACATGATGCAACAGGAAGAAGGCTCATGTTCACAGGCTATGTTGCTCACATTGAAGCTTGAGCCATGGCAATATCTGCTGGAGGCACAACACAGGAGGGCATAAATGATCCAGGATGTTTTTGGAGTTCACTAATGACAGCTCTCTAACTTTGGTGACTGAGGAGATGACAAGGAGAGAGACTCTACTCTTCCTGATACTTATGAACAAGAAAGAACTGGCTGAGAAGGTAAAGCCCATGGGTAGCTCCTTCTCAGTGGTACCCAGTGAAAAGGGGCAAAGAGCACAAATTGTAATGTAAGAAAATCCATTTAAACACAAGAAAATGTCTTCATATTCCACCCCCCCCCCACTGTGGGGATGTCCAAACACTGGAACAGAGAGGTTGTGGAGTCTCAGTCTTTATATTAAAAAATCTAACTGGACAAAACTTTGCTTTGATCAGGGCAGGTAGATTACATGATCTGAGGAGTTCCCTTCCAGCCTCAATAATTTTGTGATTCCAATTTTATAATTTAAGACCAACATTAGAGAGACTCAGATGAGGATGGAAAAGGAAAAAATGGGGATTGTATTGGATCCAGCACAACAGTAGGAGAAAGCACCTATGAATTTGAAAATTAAAGCACTAAGACAGCAAGATAGGGAAAAGTAAGAATGTCCTAGCTGCTTCTCACCCTTTCTAAGCAATGAGGCATTAGCTAGGAGGTCTTTTCCGAAGGGAAATGTGGCATGCCTGAGCTGGAAGAAGGTAACGGGCTGGTGCCAGCTCAGAGACAGTACTGTGCTGCTGTTTGTCTTGTGTGCTGTCATCAGTGGATGGCTCCTACCTCATTCATCATGTGCCGTGTCTGCTGTATGGAGTCCTAGGGCTTCATCTTCCTTCCCTGCTCCTTATTACCTCTCTCGGCTGAACTTACGGCCCTCAGCTGGCTCCTCATCATGACCTGATAGCACTGTCCCTCTGACCTCAGCATCTGCTGGACTGCAGAGGCACTAAGTAGCCACATGGGGTACAGTACTAGAGGAACTTAGTCCCTTTGCTTTTGTACATTCACACACCTCTTTGGACTGCAATGACAGTGCCTTTTTGCCATCTCAAAGGCTTTGCATTCTGTTGATGTTGGCTGGATACATTAGGCTTGAGCTGGTTTAATGCTCATGGATACTTTTTAACTTGAGGGAGAACATGTCTTAAACAAAGAAAAAGAAAAACCAGCTGAACATGATTATATCCCTGTTTGGAAACGCCTGGGCAACCATCCCTAGGGTAACAAGGAAAAGAGGTCACTGAAGAGACACTGCAACCTACAGGATGAATGGGAGGAGTGTTGATACATCTGAAGCATAGGAGCTGCTGACAAAGGAAACCGAAGGCTTTTTAAAGGAAAGAGAAATTGTGTCAAGGAATTCTGGCTGCTGCGTCACAGGTACCCTTGTGAAAAAGCTTACAGCACTGCCACAGGAAAGGGCTCAGGGGACACCAGCAGCTGTGACTTGCACGCCTGGGGGAAGTGATCAGTGTTAGATGCAGTTAAAGCAAACGTTCGGTGCTTTTCTTGTTGGGAGAGAAATGTTAATGCCAAGAAACAGATAGAAATGCAGGGAAGTAGTTTGTTTGTAAGTTTAATGACTCAAAAGATTCAGCATGTGGAGAAAGCAAGGGTGAGACTCTAACAGGCAAGACAGTAGCACAGACCTGAGAATCAAAGGGGAGGGAGACCAAAGGTCTTTCTAGTTCGTTTGGGTTTGTTTGTCTAAGATATTTCAGAAGCTGAACAGCCTGTTGAGCAGCCTTGAGTGCAAATGTGCATAAGACTTTTTTGCTTCTTGTGGAAGTGTTCATGTGAGTAGACTCATTCATAGACTTGCTTGGAATGCATGCTTGAAGTCACGACTCCTTAATTCAGTTAATATCTATTCCTTAAAGTATTAATGAATTGCAAACAGAGAGTACCAAGAAAGCAAAATCGTTGTATGTGGTGTGAGAGAAAGGGCAGTTAAGCCCTAGGCCAATCTCCAGTGTAAAGAAGCAGAGTATTATGGGTGCCAA
The DNA here is from genome assembly GCF_015220805.1 of Pogoniulus pusillus. Lineage (NCBI taxonomy): Eukaryota > Metazoa > Chordata > Aves > Piciformes > Lybiidae > Pogoniulus > Pogoniulus pusillus. Next base: position 29,239,090 of record NC_087273.1, read on the forward strand.
AGGAGCTGTTGAATGGAACTGTGCCAGCAAAGACAGCGGAGAATTTACCCTGTACAGACAAAGATCATCTTTCTTTCTGCCCACAGTTAGTCTGTTAGCAGCTTTCAAGATCACAGTAGACATGAGGAAGAAATAATTTCAAAAGATCCCAGAAATGTTGAGTTGAAAGCAAAGAAGCAAATGTTTATGAGAAACATTTATGAAAATATTAACTTTTGGCAACGTAGGCATCCCTTTTAAGCTGAGTGGGAGAGGCAGGGTTTAAAATCATAAGAATCCCTTAGGCTGCCAAGACACAGCCTAATGGTAGCAAGGAAGTACTGAAAAATATTCTTGAGAGTATTGGTTGCATCCTAGTTTCACATATGTAGGGTAAAGTTAAAAAGATACTTAGTACATATGATAAAGAAGACATAATCTCAAAAATATACCTACTGTATCTGCCAGGAGTTCGCTTTACTTTGTTATTAATTGCTTCATTAGTAATAAAATAATGAAGCTCAAATGAAATATATTTTTTCTTCTCTATGCTGGAGGTATTGACTGAGCAACGAAAATTACAATCAGAAGTCATAACATAATGAAAAGAGACTAAATCCCCTGTCTGTAACAGGGAATGTTTACTTATGGACTGTGTGGATTTATTGTGCAGGATGGCTGGAAAATATCTTTTCCAGACTGGCTAGGGCTGGGTGCTAGGTTGGACTGGATGATCTTGGAGGTCTCCTCCAACCTGATTGATTCTATGAAAATATTCCTAAGAGCCATAGAAGATTCTGACACTGTCATTTCAACCCCTGTCCTTTGTTCTTGTCCCTTACAAGATTTACAGATGTTGCTTTTCTTCAGTTTTCTTTCCTGGTAGTTGTGGCGTGGCAAGAAGGAACTCTAAGAGACCACACTGGACAAAACCGGAGTCCTGTCAGTTATTAATTGGAAAGACAATATGAAGAAGTTGAGACTTTTTAGCTCTCTCATAGTTTGGAAGCAAGAAGGGGGAAAAAAGGCCGTGCTCTTTTGAGGGACTTTGTAACTTTTTATATACACATGCATACAATTTTCTAGGTGCATGCCTTTTTTTTGCCCCCAGCACAACTGCCACATGTCTGATGCTGTGAGCCTGAGGATAGGCAGCAAAAACCCTTCTAAAGGCTACACCTTGTAGCAATCACTTTGTGTTGTGACTTCTTACATGCTATAATATGCTTGCTGTAAATATTTCATTTTCTAACATACTTAAGTTAAACTTTCAACTTAAATGTTCTAGAGCACTTAAATGTTCTAGAGCACTTAAATGTTCTAGAGTTCTATGCACTCATGTAATCTTATCTTGATACTTCAGAACGTGTTCTGTATGACATTGTGCTGTTAATCCTCATTTGTTAATCCTCATACCCCTACTACAAAGGATTCTGTTGAGTTTCCCACCAGCTAGGAAGCATTTAAAACTGCTTTTTCATTTTAATAGGGAGTTTCACCATAGATTGTAGTCCTTGAGTGTTTTGAATGATTCACCCAAAAACTGAGAAGAATGAGAAATCATTTTGGTGTCTAAAATCAATTATTTCTGAGTTTAGTGAGTATGGACTTTGGGATTAAAATTATTATCTTCTACCTTCTGAGAAGAGATCAATCAAACTAATTTTAATTAATGGTTGTGGTTCCATTGTAGGTAGAAGAATGTGAGTGAATGGAGGAAAAAAAATCTAGAACTGAATTTTCCAAACTAGACTGATGCATGGATCATGCTGTCACCAGTCATTGCTAAATGTAAAAGATCACTTCTTCAGTTTTCAGTTTACCAGCATTAAAGAAGCACTTTAAAAAGTCAGGTGTGTTTCAGCATCCGTTAGCCTGCGCTTTTATATCTCAGAACAGTAGTTCTGACACACAGGCATAATAAAGCTGCATCTTGTATAACTGGTAGACATTTTGTCTACCATTTACTGGTCTTGGATATGCAATGTTGCACCCAATTGTTATTTAGGACTAAAATATCACAGGCTGAGTCTCTTTCATATTTTTTTGGTAATTTCTAGAGTTCTGGTTATGTAAAGGAGCCTTGAAAATGGATGCAGATTTGGCAGAACCTTTCAGACATGTCACTCTTGATAAGTTCATGATGACTTACAGTGCCCAACACGTGAATGATGCGAACCAGAAGACTTCAGAAGGAGGATTCATTGACTGTCATTTCCTACACTTGCCTCTGCTTATGCAAATATTTCCATCCTGACAGCGTTGTGTTTTACTTGCATTCTGCAGGCATCTTCCACGTGTGTAAATCGAGCAACAAGTGCAAGGTTTCTGCATTTTCAAGCTCAGCAGTTTCTGTGGGTGAAAATGTTAAATGCAGTAAGATCATAAAGAAGCAGGAAAATGTGATAACGGTAGAGGTCTGCACACAGAAAACATAAAGTGTGTGCTTATGTTTTAATGATATTGCTCATTACCCATGCACACACACCACACACTTTTTGGCAGCAAGCTCAGTCCTTCTGAGGGCTTCAGACACAGATAGTTGTAGAAGTAGCAGAAATGCACTCAAATGCACGCTTGACCTGGCACCTCATTCACAATGCTTGTATTCAGTTCTGGGCCCCCCAGTTTAGGAGGGACACTGAGATGCTTGAGCGTGTCCAGAGAAGGGCAACGAGGCTGGAGAGAGGCCTTGAGCACAGCCCTACGAGGAGAGGCTGAGGGAGCTGGGATTGGTTAGCCTGGAGAAGAGGAGGCTCAGGGGTGACCTCATTGCTGTCTACAAGTACCGGAGGGGTGGTTGTGGCCAGGAGGAGGTTGCTCTCTTCTCTCAGGTGGCCAGCACCAGAACAAGAGGACACAGCCTCAGGCTGCGCCAGGGGAAATTTAGGCTTGAGGTGAGGAGAAAGTTCTTCACTGAGAGAGTCATTGGGCACTGGAATGGGCTGCCCGGGGAGGTGGTGGAGTCGCCGTCCCTGGAGCTGTTCAAGGCAAGATTGGATGTGGCACTTGGTGCCATGGTGTAGCCTTGAGCTCTGTGGTAAAGGGTTGGACTTGATGATCTGTGAGGTCTCTTCCAACCCTGATGATACTGTGATACTGTGATACTGTGTAATTACAGATTGATTTAACCGTGATGAGAGACACGACCAGGTGACATCAGGGGAAAAGAAAAGGTGTTTTGTTTTCTGTCTTGCTGCCGTTCTAAAGTCAACAATGAGTCAGAAGTTTCCATCTAGCAAGGGACAAGGCCGTGATGCCTATCACCTATGCAGTCTCTGAAACCTGTGCCCTAGATATAACTGTGCTTGCTGTCTTCAGGATATTTATGTGCAGTGGTCACCACTCTGTATTCATTTCTTCTCATCCAGCGAGACCCAGACAGACTGAGAGCTGGGCACAGAAGAACCAGATGAAGTTCAACAAGGACAAGGGCAGAGTTCTGCATCTGGGGAAGAATAACAAACTCCACCAGCACAGGCTGGGAGGGGATCTGCTGGAGAGCAGCCCTGTGGAGAGGGACCTGGGACTGCTGGTGCATAACAAGTTATCCATGGCACAGCAATGTGCCCTCATAGCCGAGAAGGCTAACGGGATCCTGGGGTGCATTAGAAGGAGTGTATCCAGCAGATCAAGGGAGGTTCTCCTCCCCCTCTACTCTGCCCTGGTGAGACCTCATCTTGAATACTGGGTTCAGTTTTGGACTCCTCAGTTTAAGAAAGGCGGGGACCTGCTGGAGAGGGTCCAGCGGAGGGCTGTGAGGATGATTAGGGGACAGGAGGGCATGGCTTATGAGGAGAGGCTGAGTGACCTGGGGCTTTTTAGTCTGGAGAAAAGAAGACTTAGAGGGGATTTGATAAATGTTTATAAGTATCAGAAGGCTGGCCAGGAGCTGGGGGACAGGCTCTTTTCTATTGCTCCCTGTGATAGAACAAGGAGCAATGGGTGTAAGTTGCAGCACAGGAGGTTCCACCTCAACACAAGCAGGAACTTCTTTCCTGTAAGTATCACAGAGCACTGCAACAGGCACCCCAGAGAGATTGTGGAGTCTACTTCTCTGGAGCCTTTCAAGGTCTGTCTGGATGTGTTCCTCTGTGATCTGTGTTAGATAGGATTGTCCTGCTCTGGCAGGGAGATTGGACTGGGTGATGTCCTTGGGTCCCTTCCAACCCCTAACAACCTATGATCCTATGATCTGTGGAGATCTGTCAATCTGTAGAGGCTCTTTTGCTCAAACAAACTGGTGTACTTAATGCAAAAGAATCCATTATGGAGGCAGCATAACATCTGCTTTGCTTTCATTTCCTGCTCAGGTTCAGCTGTGACCGGTTTTGCGCTCATCCCAGTTGCAGTTCACTACACACAAACATCATATAGCAAGCATATGTTTCTACTGTCTTGCAGCTTCTATGGGACTCTCCTTTCTGATTTGGTCACGTCATCATCTAAAATTTACTAGTAACAAAGCATTTAAGAGCTAAGATGAGTATGAAGTGAATGTACTTAGGGAGATTCTCTGTGAACATTTACCATTCAGTTTGCAATAGCGTGCTGCAGGAAGCGTTGTGTCTGGGGTAAAGGCAGACAGAGGTCTTCAGAGCAGGTCATCTTACAGAAGGAGGTTCAGAGAAAAAGAGAAATTCTCTGAGCTCATGAATTCTCTGATGAGCTGGGTGAATAGAAAAGGAAGGCAGTGCTTCCCCCTCTATTTCTTAAACTTTATTAATCTAAAGCCATTAAAACAGACAATGCACTGAGTTCCAAAAGTATTCGTTTTGAATACTGACATGAATACACAAATCATTAGTAGCAAATTGTATAAATCATGGTAAAACATATGTGATGCTTTGACAGGACTGGCTGAAGCCTGTAGAGGATCAACAAGCTTTCACAGTTAATTCCTACCACTCTGGTAGCACAATCTATGACAGTTTCCAAACATTTTAAAATAAAATGGTTTAAAACCATCCCATTATGTTTTTTTTTCCCCACAGGTTAGTTTTATTAGGTGATGAATATCCAAAATCTTCCATGTGAGCACGTGATAATATTAAACTGCCTACAAAAGGAGTAGATGCTACTTCTTGGTATGGTCTGATGAGGCACTTCACAGTATCACAGTATCATCAGGGTTGGAAGAGACCTCACAGATCATCAAGTCCAACCCTTTACCACAGAGCTCAAGGTTACACCATGGCACCAAGTGCCATGTCCAACCTTGCCTTGAACAGCTCCAGGGACGGCGACTCCACCACCTTCCCAGGCAGCCCATTCCAGTGTCCAATGACTCTCTCAGTGAAGAACTTTCTCCTCACCTCCAGCCTAAATCTCTCCTGGCGCAGCTTGAGGCTGTGTCCTCTCGTTCTGGTGCTGGCCACCTGAGAGAAGAGAGCAACCTCCTCCTGGCCACAACCACCCCTCAGGTAGTTGTAGACAGCAATGAGGTCACCCCTGAGCCTCCTCTTCTCCAGGCTAAACAATCCCAGCTCCCTCAGCCTCTCCTCATAGGGCTGTGCTCAAGGCCTCTCTCCAGCCTCATCACCCTTTTCTGGACATGCTCAGGCATCTCAATTTCCCTCCTAAACTGGGGGGCCCAGAACTGAACACAGTGCTCAAGGTGTGGTCTAACCAGTGCAGAGTACAGGGGCAGAATGACCTCCCTGCTCCTGCTGACCACACCATTCCTGATGCAGGCCAGGATGCCACTGGCTCTCTTGGCCACCTGGGCACACTGCTGGCTCATGTTCAGGCGGGTATCAATCAGCACCCCCAGATCCCTCTCTGTCTGGCTGCTCTCCAGCCACTCCGACCCCAGCCTGTATCTCTGCATGGGGTTGCTGTGGCCAAAGTGCAGCACCCTGCACTTGGAGCTATTGAATGCCATCGCCTTGGACTCTGCCCATCTGTCCAGGCGGTCAAGGTCCTGCTGCAGAGCCCTTCTGCCCACTTAGTGCCATGGTCTAGTTGACTGGCTAGGGCTGGGGGATAGGTTGGACTAGATGATTTTGGAGGTCTCTTCCAATCTGATTGGTTCTATGATTAAAATGCTGCCTCAGGGAAAGCACAGGGTGAAACTATCTGAGACACTCTTCTGTGAAGTTTCTCAGCTTTGCCTCATTGTTGTGTGGTTGTGTTAGGGATACAGCAACATGGTCCCATCTTAAAAAGGTCAGCATTTGCAACAGATATCTTGTCAGCTCAACAGGATGTGTGTGTGCGGTGGGTTGCCTGGGACAGAGCAAAGATTCTATACATTTGTCAGCGGAGGGGCTCAGAAACTTAGAACAGAATGTTTCTCAGAAAATGCCAATTAATTCAGTTGTAAATGTTCTGTGGGAATGTGTCAGGACTGACTATGCTTTGTTTGTTTTGCTTTCAATCAAAACAAAGATTTTTGATAGCTTTATGTGTAATCTTGTCACGGCAGAACATTCGGGAGTTTCATTTTGGAACAACAGTTCCTTCAGTATTGTGTTTGGTATTACAAATTAGGCAAAAGAAAGAAGATAAAATAGCAACTTTTCAGATAAGCTGATGTGAAGTAAATTTTTTAAACAACCAAGCAATCTCCCAGGGGAAACTTTTACTTTTCTTTGCTTTAAAAGGGGTGAAATGTTAAGATGTCAGAGTGTGCTAGTTTGAAGCAGGCTAGAATGTTTTGGTGAGAAGAACTAGATCATAGGCTGTGAAAGGAAAACAGTGGTGATGTCTGCTCCCCTCAGAGTCTTGCTGAAGAGGAAACGAAAACATTAGATAACACTCTGGCCATTTTGTCACACTCTGCTTTGGGCTTCTGACTGAGCTGCAGCTCCCTAACCTCACCTTCCACTCACTTTTGCTTCTTAACCTCTTGGCTGAACCTCTATTCTTCCTTAGGACTGGGGTAAGGTTGAGAGGGGCAGGGGGAAGGTGAGGGGTGGTTGAGAGCCCCTCCTGGGGACTCAGGTTTCTGTGAGGGGAGTTGTGCTTCTGTATTACCTTTTACCTTGTATATTTCTGTCTATAACTGTATATATACTGTAAATATCTGCTTGTATATTGTGCTAGCTGTAAATAAATAGCTTCATTTGTATTCCCAGAGCCGACTGAGTCTAGCCTGGGTGACTTCTAAAGTGTGGGGGGGTGGGGAACACCCAAACCATCACTCAGAGTTGACCAGGAAACAAAAATTCTGCTTACATGAGAAGCAGCTGACAAAAGTCCATCTCTCATCATTAAAAGCTGAATTTTTTACAGTTTTCAAAACCAAACTACATACACAGTTCCATGAGCAAAACTGCTTTAAAAAATATTTTAGAGTCATCTAAATGTTGAAAGATTTAAAAAAAAAAAATTCAATCTCTTTTTTATGAAAAGTTACTGAAAAAAAGTTTTCCAAATTGAGAAATGTTTTTCAGATGTCCAAATCAATATTTGAATATTTGAGTCCTGTCACTGGGCACCGTTGAGAGCAGTCTAGTCTTTCCTGATTCCCTCTCATCAGGTATCTACACTTATTGATAAGATTCCACCACACCCCCCCCCCCCCCCCCCCCCAGCCTTCTCTAGGCAGAAGAGTCACAGTTCTTTCATATGAGATGTGTCTGTCTCTTAATTACCTCCACAGCCCTTCTCTCGACTTGTTCCATTAAGTTGATCCCTCTCTTGCACTAGGGAGCCCAGAACTGGACACAGTATTTCAGATATGGCCTCATCAATATTGAGTAGAATCATAGGGTCAGCTCCTTCAGCTAACGGCAATACTCCTCCTGATGCAGCTCTAAAAGCTGTTGGCTCCTTTAATGTATTGCTGGCTTGAGTTCAACTTGTCCACCAGGACTTCAAGGTATTTCTCTGCAGAGCTGTTGTCCAGAAAGTCAGGACCAACTGTGTACTAGTGCATCAGGCCATTCCACCCCATGGGCAGGTCTGCATTTATCTCAGTTGATATTCTTCAGGTTTCCAGTGTTAGCTGCTTCATCACCTTCACAGAGACTGATGGGTGTGTAATTTAGAATCATAGAATCATAGAATCAAGCAGGTTGGAAGAGACCTCCAAGATCATCCAGGCCAACCTAGCACCCAGCCCTAGCCACTCAACTAGACCATGGCACTAAGTGCCTCAGCCAGGCTTTTCTTGAAGACCCCCAAGGACGGTGCCTCCACCACCTCCCTGGGCAGCCCATTCCAATGGGAAATCACTCTCTCTGTGAAAAACTTCTTCCTAATATCCAGCCTATACCTACCCCAGCACAACTTGAGACTGTGTCCCCTTGTTCTATTGCTGGTTGCCTGGGAGAAGAGACCACCCCCCACCTGGCTACAACCTCCCTTCAGGTAGTTGTAGACAGCAGTGAGGTCCCCCCTGAGCCTCCTCTTCTCCAGGCTAAACAGGCCCAGCTCCCTCAACCTCTCCTCATAGGATTTGTGCTCCAGGCCCTTCACCAGCTTTGTTGCCCTTCTCTGGACACATTCCAGCACCTCAACATCCTTCTTGAATTGAGGGGCCCAGAACTGGATACAGTACTCAAGGTGTGGTCTGACCAGTCCTGAGTACAGGGGAAGAATAACCTCCCTTGACCTACTGAGGCTGGTCAGCCTGTAGTTCCCCACGTCTTTCTACTTGTTCTTCTTGGAATAATATTTGGTTTCTTCCAGGATAGGAGTGTCAACATGACTGTGTTCCTTCCTATGTCCTTTGCTGTCACATACTCCCATTTACCATGAACAGTTTTCCATAGTCATTCATTCTCTTTTCAGACACACATGCTCTGGACTTCCTTGACATAAGCAGTTGTTGTGAGCTCCTGCTCAATGCAGCAGGGATATTAAGTAGCAGAACACTCATACAAGACTCCAAAAGAGCATTTTTCTTCATCTTCTCTTTCTGAGTTACATCTAGAGGTCTTCTCAACTTCCATTACAAAGAAGAGAGAGAGTTGCAGGGCTTCTTTCTTTCCCTCTTTACAAAGCAAAGGGTTCCTCTGCGTTGGTGGCAGAGGTGAATTACAATTTTGGAAAGCTTTTCTTGCCCCTGCTGATTGTGGCCATTTGTCTGGCCAAAACTGCCAGAAGACTACAGATCTGAGAAACAGTCTAATGAGGGAATAGTGTGAGAAACTTTGCATATGTGAGCTACTAAAACAAACTTCCTCAACCAGCCTACTGTTTTCCAGATCAAGAATTATTCTGGACATGTTGGTCTTCATGACTCTGTCTATGACTGATCTTGATTTGGTTTTCTTCCTAGCTGTGCTTTAAGAACTATGTTAATAAAACTATGTTAATAAAAATGGCTTTAACTAGATGAGGGATGGCAAAAGGCTCAGGTCCAGCCAACATGGATTTAGGAAGGGCAGATCCTGCCTCTCCAACCTGATCTCCTTCTATGATCAGGTGACCCGCTTGGTGGATGTGGGGAGGCCTGTGGATGTGCTCTATCTGGACTTCAGCAAGGCCTTTGACACTGTCCCCCACAGCAAACTGCTGGCTAAGCTGTCAGCCCATGGCTTGGATGGCAACACTCTGTGCTGGGTTAGGAACTGGCTGGAGGGATGAGCCCAGAGAGTGGTGGTGAATGGTGCCACATCCAGCTGGCGGCTGTCACTAGTGGTGTCCCTCAGGGATCTGTGCTGGGCCTCATCCTCTTTAACATCTTCATAGATGATCTGGATGAGGGCATGGAGTCAGTCATCAGCAAGTTTGCAGGTGACACTAAGCTGGGGGCAGATGTCACTAGGTTGGAGGGCAGAAGGGCTCTGGAGTGGGACCTTGACCACCTGGACAGATGGGCAGAGTCCAATGGGATGGCATTCAATAGCTCCAAGTGCAGGGTGCTGCACTTTGGCCACAACAACCCCATGCAGAGATACAGGCTGGGGTTGGAGTGGCTGGAGAGCAGCCAGACAGAGAGGGATCTGGGGGTGCTGATTGATACCCACCTGAACACGAGCCAACAGTGTGCCCAGGTGGCCAAGAGAGCCAGTGGCATCCTGGCCTGCATCAGGAATGGTGTGGCCAGCAGGAGCAGGGAGGTCATTCTGCCCCTGTACTCTGCACTGGTTAGACCACACCTTGAGTCCTGTGTTCAGTTCTGGGCCCCCCAGTTTAGGAGGGACATTGAGATGCTTGAGCGTGTCCAGAGAAGGGCAACGAGGCTGGTGAGAGGCCTTGAGCACAGCCCTACGAGGAGAGGCTGAGGGAGCTGGGATTGTTTAGCCTGGAGAAGAGGAGACTCAGGGGTGACCTTATTGCTGTCTACAACTACCTGAGGGGTGGCTGTGGCCAGGAGGAGGTTGCTCTCTTCTCTCAGGTGGCCAGCACCAGAACGAGAGGACACAGCCTCAGGCTATGTCCGGGGAAATTTAGGCTTGAGGTGAGGAGAAAGTTCTTCACTGAGAGAGTCATTGGACACTGGAATGGGCTGCCCAGAGAGGTGGTGGAGTCGCCGTCCCTGGGGCACTTCAAGGCAGGATTGGACGTGGCACTTGGTGCCATGGTGTAGCCTTGAGCTCTGTGGTAAAGGGTTGGACTTGATGATCTGTGAGTCTCGTCCAACCTTGGTGATACTGTGATACTGTCTATAGTGTAACTGCTCTGTGAGGAGTTCAGTGACATATATAGCCCTGAAACAAGGGTGTTTTATTTTTGCTGGAGTCAAGTAAGGGAAAACTTGTTGCTTCATTTAATACTTTAACTACATGTTGCCTCTGAACCATTGTCAGCAATTTGGCTGAAGGTGAAATCTTTGTCAGTGATAGGATACGATTTGAACTGCCTCCAAGCTGGAGAACACTCAAGCTCATGGAAGCACTCAGAACTAGGACACCAAGGAAATATCTGGACACAAATGTAGAGATAAAAGAAGGGCATCAAAAACTAGAAATTTGTCCAGGAACACTGAGTCATTATATGATGGAAATGCTTGTGGGAAGATTAAGAAAGAAGAAAATAAGCTGGAAATAGAATTGTCTTGTTCTAGAGACCACCAGGCTAGATCAGAATAATAAAATACCCTGGATAAATTCATCTGGTACTGAAAACCACATAGTTCTTTTACCCATGGGGAAATTTTAAGTATGTGGACATCTGCTGGGTAAAAAACATTGAAACTTGGTTCATTGAAGTGCAGTTCTACTCTTTAAACTGGATATGTGAGAATGACATCTTCATGATTGTGGTCTCTCAAAGTTTGTTCTAAGAGATTGTTTCTGCTTATCAGTTAAAAGAGGCTTCTTTAACATCAGTTCACAATCTTAACCTTATTAACCTAATACACTTTGGCCACATTAACCCCAAGCAGTGCTACAGGCTGGGGACAGAGTGGCTGGAAAGCAGCCAGGTGGAAAGAGACCTGGGGGTACTGATAGATAGTAGGCTGGACATGAGCCAGCAGTGTGCCCACATAGCCAAGAGAGCCAATGGCATCCTGGCCTGCATCAGGAGCAGTGTGGCCAGTAGGACAAGGGAGGTTATTCTTCCCCTGTACTCAGCACTGGTCAGGCCACACCTTGAGTGCCCAGTTCTGGGCTCCTCAATTCAAGAGAGATGTTGAGATACTGGAATGTGTCCAGAGAAGAGATACTGGAGTGTGTCCAGAGAGGCCTAGAACACAGTCCTGTGAGGAGAGGCTGAGGGAGCTGGGGTTGTTTAGCCTGGAGAAGAGGAGGCTCAGGGGTGACCTCATTGCTGTCTAGAACTACCTGAAGGGAGATTGTATCCAAGTGGGGGTTGGTCTCTTCTGCCAGGCAACCAGCAATAGAACAAGAGGACACAGTCTCAAGTTGTGCCCGGGGAGGTATAGGCTGGATGTTAGGAGGAAGTTGTTGGCAGAGAGAGTGATTGGCATTGGAATGGGCTGCCCAGGGAGGTTTTGGAATCGCTGTCCCTGGAGGTGTTCAAGAGGAGACTGGATGAAGCACTTAGTGCCATGGTCTAGTTGACTGGCTAGGGCTGGGTGCTAGGTTGGACTGGATGATCTTGGAGGTCTCTTCCAATCTGGTTGACTCTACGATTCTATGAAGAGCATGCAATTGCTACTAGTCTATGCAAAATGAACAAGTAAAAAGGTGCTAGAATCTATGCTCAAACTTGGACTAGAAGAAGTAGTGATAATGTCTAAGTAAATAATTTTATTCTCTAGTTCATAGACTGGTAGGCTCAGCCTGAAGAACATACCTGCATCTGATTTCTTTCCCTCATGAAATGTGGTTTCTGTGGCCCTGTTCCCACAGAGAACAGTGTTTTCTGCTGGAATTAGTGTTACACTCAGCTTCAGGAAGCATCTGTTCTCAGAGCCCTGTTAGTTATGTACATGGGTGCATACTTTTCTGTATGTAAAGAATACACAGAATGATAGAATCACAGAATGGTCTGGGTTGGAAGGGACCTCCAACAGTCATCTAGTCCAACCCCCCTCTGCAGTAAGCAGGGGCATCTTCAACTAGAACAAGTTGCCAGGAGCCCTGTTGAGCTTCACTTTGAATATCTCCATACTCTGCCCTGTATCATCATCTACATAAGAGCAGTCAGCTTAACTGAATTATAAAGATTTTATTAACTTGTCTGCTTTTTTTGCCAGCCAGCATATATGCCCAGTTGTTACTGCCATCAGTCAAAAGAGGTACATAAAACACATTTAAGGGACATCGAGATGCTTGAGCGTGTCCAGAGAAGGGCGATGAGGCTGGGGAGAGGCCTTGAGCACAGCCCTACGAGGAGAGGCTGAGGGAGCTGGGATTGGTTAGCCTGGAGAAGAGGAGGCTCAGGGGTGACCTTATTGCTGTCTACAACTACCTGAGGGGTGGTTGTGGCCAGGAGGAGGTTGCTCTCTTCTCTCAGGTGGCCAGCACCAGAACAAGAGGACACAGCCTCAAGCTGCGCCAGGGGAAATTTAGGCTGGAGGTGAGGAGAAAGTTCTTCACTGAGAGAGTCATTGGACACTGGAATGGGCTGCCCGGGGAGGTGGTGGAGTTGTCGTCCCTGGGGCACTTCAAGGCAAGATTGGACGTGGCACTTGGTGCCATGGTCTAGCCTTGAGCTCTGTGGTAAAGGGTTGGACTTGATGACCTGTGAGGTCTCTTCCAACCCTGATGATACTGTAATACATTTAGAATTAAAAAAAAAAAAAAAAGAAAAAGAAAGTGAAAATAAGAAGAAGGAGAAACAGAAAAAGGTAAAAATTAAAAAAAAAAAGATAAAGAAAGAGAAAAAGAAAGAGAAAGAAAAAGAAAAAGAGAAAGAAAAAGAGAAAGAGAAAGAGAAAGAGAAAGAGAAAAAAAAAGGAAAATAAATGGAAAAGAACAAGAAAAAAATGTGTTCATAAACTCCTCACTTATGATCCCAGATCATTGTTTTGTTATATGAGGCTGTGTAATTTTTCTACAATCTAAGAACAGCTGTCAAGTGTTTTAAAAATACAATTAGTCTATATGGCAGTGTCAGACCGAAATCTTTCTGATGGGCTGCGTTCTAGCAGCTTCCTTCCTTCCAGAAAGGCAGTAGCCACTCCCTGGGTCATTACAGAAAAAGTTAAACCTTGATTTTCCATTTAGGACTAAATCAAAGGAAGGAAGCCAGTCCTTATCCTCCTGTACAATATCAGAGATGGTCTGCATCTCTTTTTTTTTTTTTAATGTGCTATGGCAAGGCCATATCTTAATATCTGCTGATATATTTCTGAAATGTCTTTAATGCATTTATTGCATTAACAAATTATTATCATTAAAATCTAATTTAACAACATAAGCTTGTCCTACAAAGGTAATGTGATGGTTTGGGCTCTTACCCGCCCCCCCACACTTTGTATTTGCCCCAGCTAACTCAGACGGACCCTGGGAATATAGATGAAGCAATTTATTTACAGCTAGCAGAATTTACAAGCAGCTATTTACAATATATACAGTTATGTACAATTATATACAGAAATATACAAAGGATAAACAATACAAAAGCACAACTCCCCTCCCAGAAACCTGAGTCCCCAGGAGGGGCTTTCAAACCATCCCAACACCTCCCCCGGCCCTCTCAACCTTACCCCAGTTCTCAGGAAGAAGAGAGGTGCAGCCAAGAGGTTAGGGAGCAGGGTTAGTAGGAGCAAGGTTAATGAGATGTGACCAGGTCTGAAGGCAAAGGCAGAAGGGAAGACAAAATGGAGAAAAAGTCTTTCCTCTTCCCAGAGTTCTCAGCGTGACTGTGAGAGAAGGAGACACCATGTTTTCATTCCACTGCCTGTTATCAAGTTCTTTTACCAAAACATTCCAGCCTGCTTCTAACTAGCACAGGTAAGTAAACATGTGGTACCATTCCAGGTCTCAAAGCTGTACAACAGCACAATTCTAAGCCAAATCACCCTGTAAAAGAAGAAAACCAAACCCAAACCCAAGAAACCACAGAAGTGGTTTTCTTCTTTCTCATTGTGCATTATGAAAGAATCCCCAGTTACATGGTGGGCCCATTCTTTGCTCTCCTCCTGCTTTTTTACACATGATGGACTATGTTCTCATAGTCCAGAAGGCTTGCACAGCCAAGCAGTCTGCTCTCTGTAGACTTCCTTCGTTTGTTGCAAAAATTGGAAGATGCGCAAGGCAACTGTGGGAGGGTGGAAAACAAAGGTTCCTCTAAGAGACTTGGATGCTGTTCAGATAATTGAATTCTATTCACTGTAGACAGTGAGAATTCCCTAAACAAAGTGTTTTATGCATGATCACTTAAAAAAATGTTCTGCTACCACTTTACGCCCTTGTCTGTCGATGACATAGGATCAACAGGATCCTAATGTTGGATACACAAAATGCTACATGTATATGTATATATACACATACATATATTGCCACATGGTCTTAAATATCTGAGTATGAGGCATCTCAAAGTGAACATTCATATTTATTGAATGATTTTGCCCTTTGCTTGTGCTGTCCCACGGAAAATTTAGGATAGTCGACTCCGTCTTTTTGTTAGGAATGCTGCAAGGATAAATTAGTTGATATTTTCAAACATGAACTTTCACTCAGAAGCTGCAGTGATGAATACCATTAGAAAGCTTGCAGGAAATTAATTTCAAAATGCTGTAGATTTCCTCATCAGCTGAGTGACTGAATATTCACTGGTTGACCTTTTTTTTTTTTTTAATTAATTTTAATTTAATGTTATATGAAAGCCCAATGAAACAATCAAATTTGAGAATCATAGAATCAAGCAGGTTGGAAGAGACCTCCAAGATCATCCAGGCCAACCTAGCACCCAGCCCTAGCCAGTCAACTAGACCATGGCACTAAGTGCCTCATCCAGGCTTTGCTTGAACACTTCCAGGGATGGTGACTCCACCACCTCCCTGGGCAGCCTGTTCCAATGCCAATCACTCTCTCTGCCAACAACTTCCTCCTAACATCCAGCCTAGCCCTCCCCTGGCACAACTTGTGACTGTGTCCCCTTGTTCTATTGCTGGTTGCCTGGGAGAAGAGGCCAACCTCCACTTGGATACAACGTCCCTTCAGGTAGTTGTAGACAGCAATGAGGTCCCCCCTGAGCCTCCTCTTCTCGAGGCTAAACACCCCCAGCTCCCTCAGCCTCTCCTCATAGGGTTTGTGTTCCAGGCCCCTCACCAGCTTTGTTGCCCTTCTCTGGACACGTTCCAGCACCTCAACATCTCTCTTGAATTGAGGAGCCCAGAATTGGACACAGAACTCAAGGTGTGGCCTGAGCAGTGCTGAGTACAGGGGAAGAATAACCTCCCTTATCCTACTGGCCACACTGTTCCTGATACAGACCAGGATGCCATTGGCTCTCTTGGCTACCTGGGCACACTGCTGGCTCTTGTTTAGCCTACTATCCACCAGTACCCCCAGGTCCCTTTCCGTCTTGCTGCTCTCCAGACACACAGTGTAGCACTGCTTGGGATTGTTGTGGCCAAAGTGCAGAACCCTGCACTTGTTCTTGTTAAGTCTCATCCCACTGGCTTCTGCCCACCCATCCAGCCTGTCCAGGTCCCTCTGCAGGGCTCTCCTACCCTCCAGCAGATCAACACCTGCTCCTAGTTACACAGCAAATTTAAATTCAGGCAGTATTTCTAAAAATCTTACTTAATGTAGATTTTTGGTTTTAATAGCACAACATCAATATTTTCATAAAGATTTATATTCAGGAACTTACACTGTGGTGTGTGTAGCAACTGGCTCTTTTTTCTTACCAATGACAGTGGCAAATGTATGACAGCTAATCACAGAATAACAGAAGGATTCAGATTGGAAAAGACCCTCAGGATCACCAAGTCCAACCCTTATCCCTACTCTACAACGTTCACCCTAAACCACATCCCCAAGCACCACATCCAAACGACCTTTAAACACATACAGAGTTGATGACTCAAATGAAACCATGGGTTTGTTTAGCAGCTCTTGAATTTTTTTTACCCATTACTTGCTTTATTCCTTGAATATTTGAGAAGTCTTTGTTTGTTCAACCTAGAATGGCCATAAACTTGCCTGCTGAGATTCTACTAAGTTGATATTTTGCCATTTCTCTATTGGCAACCACTTCAGTATATTACACACATTCTTCCTTTTGTTTCTTCTCATGCTACTTTGCTCTGCTTTCTTTTGTTACATGTATATCTTCTGCAAGTTCTTGTACTTGCTGGAGGTATTTTGAATAAAGTGGATTTTTCTTAATTGTGTTTTTTTTTCCTTTCCTTCTGCTTATTCTTACTCTTCTGGATTTCTACATGGCTTGCATCAAACCCAGATAAGGGGTGATCTTATTACTGTCTACAACTACCTGAAGGGACATTGTAGCCAGGTTGGGGGTGGCCTCTTCTCCCAGGTAACCAGCAATAGAACAAGGGGACACAGTCTCAAGTTGTGCCAGGGTAGGTATAGGCTGGATATTAGGAAGAAGTTCTTCACAGAGAGAGTGATTGGCATTGGAATGGGCTGCCCAGGGAGGTGGTGGAGGCGCCGTCCCTGGGGGTCTTCAAGCAAAGCCTGGATGAAGCACTTAGTGCCATGGTCTAGTTGATTGGATAGGGCTGTGTGCTAGGTTGGCCTGGATGATCTTGGAGGTCTCTTCCAGCCTGGTTGATTCTATGATTCTATAATATTGTGACAGGTTTTGTGATGCTGTCACGTGAAGAAAGGTTCATGACACAGAAATAATTTTTAATTAACCTAACTTTTAGTGCTTAAACACTGTTCTTGAGATCAGTTTGAAAAGGCAAGACTTGTATGTCTTGCCTTTTAGTCTTTTACTCGCCTTCAAGTATTGTTTCTTCAGTTAGGTATCTGTTGTTGGAGTCTGTGGGCCTGACCAACAGGCAATTGCATGGGCATGCAAGTAACCATGAGTTCAGAATCTGCAGTAATGTGTGAAATAAATGAGAGAATGATCAAACTGTAGTGGAGGCTAATAATTCGATAGCATAATCTTGGCACATAACATATCATTGCAGATAGAACTTTGCATCTGAACCCAAACATGTATTTATGAAGTGTATTTTAATTTTTCATACTTTCTGAAAGCTGTGATTAAAGGTATTGCTGCTTCACTATTTAATCCTGTCAATTTTTATTTCAGCCAACCAATAGTTTCCTGTAATGTTTTTAATTGCTGTTTAAATCTTAAGCACATTTCTAACCACTTTATGTTGCCCCCCTTCTTTTGTTATTCCCTTTGCAATGGGAAGCACATAGAGGGAATATAAAGACCATTATGTAGTTGGCAAAGTATTCTTGATGCATTTTGGCCCTTTCTTTTGCCAATGAAATGTTGCCATTTACTTTGAAAATGGGCAGACAGTGTCTCGAGGGTAAAGTTCCTCACTTTTCATTACTGTATGACTACACCTTAGAATCAAAGGTTTAATGTCTGATACATGTGCTTTCTTATTGTCTAAATGTATGCATTTCAGTGCCCTGCATGTTGTACAGTTTCTGTCTGTGAGCTAAGAGCTAGTTTTCAGCCATCCAGTTTGGCTGGCTCTCAGTAAATTCCTGCTTATATAAGCTTGTGAGTTGATAGTGCTGTTGGTAGCGAGCAGCAAAGCCGTCCAAGGGCAGCTGAATCCTGGGAGGGAAAGCCACTTTCCTAGATACCCCAGAATGAGGTCAAGGCCTAGAAGAGATTCACAAAAGCCCTAGTTTTTGAAAGAGTTTGATCTCTATTGCCTTGCACCAACAAACATTAGGGGAGAATTTAGTCCTTTCATACCTGAGGGCACCACCTTAGGGGAATTTAATCCCTTCAGTGCAGAGTAAAATTTGTTAGGTGGCTGTATACCCTGTTGATTAATTTTCTCTTAATTCTATTCCATAATAAACATTCAGTCTCAAGTTGTGCCAGGGTAGGTATAGGCTGGATATTAGGAAGAAGTTCTTCACAGAGAGAGTGATTTCCCATTGGAATGGGCTGCCCAGGGAGGTGGTGGAGGCACCGTCCCTGGAGGTCTTCAAGAAAAGCCTGGCTGAGGCACTTAGTGCCATGGTCTAGTTGACTGACTAGGGCTGGGTGCTAGGTTGGCCTGGATGATCTTGGAGGTCTCTTCCAACCTGGTTGATTCTATGATTCTATGATTCTGAAATTGATCCTCCTATTATGTTGGGATCTAACAGGGGAAACAATGTTCAAAGGCCATGAACTTCCACAGCCTCTGCAAATTCAGTAGGGCCACAGGATTTGTGTAAGTATAGTCTGGAATAAAACGTAAGAAGATTTAAAAGTGCATGAAATTCTAACAGTATGGCCAGAGAACTGTCTAAAAACATTTCTCTGTGATTTCCAAGTAATTCATGATTTTTTTTTCCCCTCCCAGTTGGTGTGAGTGTAGAAGATGTTGAGTAGCACTTTTGACAGCTGAGGTAACTAAGTGGGACATCATTCATTTACTGCTTATGACATTTCACTGGCCGCTTACAACTTCAGCTTTCATTCAGATGATTCCAATTTCTGTGTTTTTTTTTTAGGTTAACAGTTCAGTGTTTGTCAGACTTTCAGAGCTATTCTTACTTGCTTCCATAAATATTCAACTCCAATATTGCAACTTATTATTTAAAAAAAAATGGCTTTCAGCACATCTACTGAAGTATTATTCTTGGGTTTGATATAATGCCTAGCTTAAGAGTACTTTAGGAGACATAAATAAGAATGGTAAATGAATACTGTTCTGCTTTTCAAAGTAGTTAAGTGTCCTGCATATTTTCTGCTACAGAAAGTTATCATTCATAGATAACTTAAGCTTAAGTTTTGAGTTTTCATTTAAATACCAAAGAAAATCACCACCAACAAAAAAACCCCAAAAAACTAAACCAAACCAAAAGCAAAACCAAGCCAGAAAAATATATTAATAATTATTTTATGCATGTTGTAATTTAGGAAAAAAAAAAATCTATTTTTTAATACTTTCTCATTTATATTGTAAAGGATCTTCTGTGCCCTCTTTAGAAAAGTCAGGCTTTTCATCTAGAAATTAATTATTCCAACAAGCAAACAAGCTTTATTTTGGGAGAATTAGAACGTTGCTTTATGATACAGTCATGAAAATATACTCCAACAATCATTGCAGAAAAACATAGTTATGGCCACAGTCATTAGAGATGAATGAGCAAAGGGTGGACAGAATGTGTTGCTTGTGTAGCTCTGCCTCTGACTGCCACTTGTTTGTGACCTGCTTTGATCTTCCTTGAATCTATTTGTTACTCAAAATCAATGTCCAGCTATGGTGGCAGCTTTTTTGTGTTCCCATGACTGTGGGAGCTATGCTAAACATGGTCTGCTGCAAGCAGAATCTCCAGAACTCCCCTCCATGCTAGTGGGGATGGTCTTCTAGCTTGGTCTTTGGGCACAGGCTGGACACTCTCCTCCTTTAATAATATAAAGCCAAATATATATTACAGATAAACCATAATACAGATAAATTACCCAGATATGGAAAACAGACTAAGGGCTGAGCAAGTGTAACATCTGGATCTCATCAAAGGCAGAAATCCCAGCCAAATTTGGTGGAGTAATTATCTCAAAAGTACATCCTAATCTCAGCAGAAAGGAAAAGAAATAGAACCTTTGAGTACAAAAATCGGCTGGTGCAGTTGCTGTCCTTGAAATGAGCTGCGAGCAAACCTGGTATTGGGGTGTGTGCTCTTACTGAAGAAAAAGTAAATCAACCTGAAGCAACCTATATCAGCATGAAAATGATCCTTACACTAAGGCAGGAAAAGAAGAAGGCATAGTTATACCTGTGACACAGCTGCTGACAGTGGCATCAGATTAATCAGCTTTGCAGTTCTAAAAGATCATCTCATTATACTCACAATTGCATTTGCAAGAACATATTAATATTCAGAGATGGAGTTCTTATTCTACTAGATCAACCACAAAGTGACTGAAGATGACAGATGACAACAAACTAACATTCAGCCTAAGGGTTGCTACTTGTGATTCAGGCCACTATTGTGCAAGAGAGAAAAATGCTGCTTTAAAGAAATGAAAATGAAGAGATGAGACATGGCTAAAGCAGGAAATGCAAACCAATGTACAAGAATCACACAGTGATGTTGGTCACCGAGAGTTGGCTTTAGAAAACCATTGATTGAAGTGTACAGAGTGTTTTGATACTGGAGCTCTGATATAAGACATGCACATTAAGAATGAATGGACTTTTTTATCGAGTATCATGGTGATAAAGTGGATAAAGACAAAAATTCAGAGACGTTTTCCAGGGAGCCAAACCACTTACAAAAGCATTAGTTTATTTTAAAGAGCATAAGGAAGCAAGCACGTCGTAAAGGAACAGCAACATTCCTGGTTGATTCGAACAGGGATTAATTTGATGAGGCAGGGATTATAAAAAATAGTGTTATTTTTATTTTCCTGAAAAGCCCCACCCCAAAACTATATAAAAACCACCAGGATGCTTATGGGCAATTTTGATAATCTGGGAAAAATCAGAAAATGGAAAAGGCTAAGCCACAAGATAACTTTACCCCACTTTGAAATCAGAGGTAGAGAGCCTAGAGAAAGGCAAATTTACTCATGGGGGTGGTGTAGGAATTTGGAGATGGTCCCTGGATCTCCTTTGCGGCAGCCTCAGGATAGTGGAAGTTCTAATCCAGTTGTGGAACCACGCAGCAGAAGTCCAATGGGAATAAAATCCACTAAAGTGTCTGTAGACACAGCTTCCACGAGGCAGATCTCGTGGAGCGGCACTGCCTTAGCAGCAGCAGGTTATGGCAAGAGACACAGTCTCAAGTTGTGCAGGGGAAAGTATAGGTTGGATGTTAGGAGGAAGTTCTTCATAGAGAGAGTGATTGGCATTGGAATGGGCTTCCCAGGGAGGTGGTGGAGTCACCGTCCCTGGAGGTCTTCAAGCAAAGCCTGGATGAGGCACTTAGTGCCATGGTCTAGTTGAGTGGCTAGGGCTGGGTGCTAGGTTGGACTGGATGATCTTGGAGGTCTCTTCCAACCTGGTTGATTCTATGATTCTATGTCTTACTAATAATGCCTTGTGGATGACTGAACTTAAGATGTGGTCCAGCTGGAGAGCTGTAACCAGTCGAGTCCTCCAGGGATCAGTGCTAGGTCCAGTCCTGTTCAACATTTTTATCAATTACATTGAAGAGGGGACAGAGTCTGCTCAGCAAGGTTGCTGATGACACCAAAATGGGAGGCTTGGCTGATACAGCTGAAGGCTCTGCAGCCATATAGTGAGACCAGGACAGACTGAGAGCTGGGCACAGAGGAACCAAATGAGGTTCAACAAGGACAAGTGTAGAGTCCTGCACCTGGGGAGGAATAATAAACTGCAGCAGTGCAGGTTGGGAGGTGATCTGCTGTCAGTGCCTTGTCTTGTTACTGCTGACCACTGAAAAGAGCTTGGTCCCATCCCTTTGACACCCACCCTTCAGATATTTGTAAACATTGATGAGATAAACCTTTCAGTCTTATCTTCTCCAGACTAAACAGCCCAGGCTTCTCAGTCTGTCTTTGTAGGGGAGATGCTCAAGTGCCCCGGTCATCCTCGCGGCTCTCCACTGGACTATCTCCAGCAGGTCCCTGTCTCTCTTGAACTGGGGAACCCAAAGCTGGACACAGTATTCCAGGTGTGGTCTCACTAGGGCAGAGTAGAGGGGGAGAAGAACCTTCCCAGACCTGCTGGACCCACTGACACATTGATGTCTAATACAGATCTGGCTGCCCATCAGGACTCCACAGAGCTGCTTTCAGCAGGGCAGCCCCCCAACCTGTACTGGTGCCTGTTGTTATTTCTCCCCAGATGCAGGACCCTGCACTTGTCCTTATTGAACTTCATAAGGTTTGCCTTAACCCAGCTCTCCAGCCTGTCCAGATCCTGTTGGATGGCAGCACAGCCTGATGTGCTGCTGGCAACTCCTCAGTTTTGTATCATCAGTGAACTTTCTGAGGATATACTCAATGCTCTCATCCAGGTAGTTGATAAAGATATTGAACAAAAGATATGCAACAACAGTGTTTTGAATGTGAATCTTTTGATTGGACAATTGCACACAAACAGAAGTGAAGTTCATTAGAATCAGGTTTCTTAAAAATTAAAAATCACCCAATGGATTTGTACCAATTCCAGATGCCCGAATCATGACCCTAAATTCACAGTGCTTTTTGTGAGATGGGCCTATGAATTAATCTGAGGAAGGAGAATCTGGTAAAAAAAAGGATTTATATGGCTTGTCTCAGGGCTTGAGCAGAGTTAAGCATTCTGAAATAAGGAGTGAAGAAAGGGTAATGTTAGGTCATTCTGATAAGGAGCACAGCTGCAGGGAAAAGGCGCCTTGGAAAGGCTGGCAGAGAAGCTGTGAAAGTTAGTTGTTATCTGTAGTTAGCTGTGTGAGGAGGGCTTAGAGGGGGCTGGTCAGTCAGGTTTGCCTCTGTGTGTGTGGACAGCCCATATTCTGCTATGTAACCTATCAGAATTATACAAGTTGTATTAAGCCACTACATAAGCATCACCCTTAGCTCCAATAAACAGCGTTCAACCATAGACATCATCCTGATGTGAACGTGTCATGCTGGATCCCTGCACGGATCCTGAAGAGAGGAACATGCCCAGCAGGCTTGGAATAAGGGATAACAAGTGACCAGGAATTATTACTGTAGACTATGAGGACATCTACCTGTGGAGAACAGAGGAACACTGATTCACTGCTGCTTAAACTACCCGAAGACAATAGAAGCCACT
Organism: Pogoniulus pusillus; assembly: GCF_015220805.1. Classification (NCBI taxonomy): domain Eukaryota; kingdom Metazoa; phylum Chordata; class Aves; order Piciformes; family Lybiidae; genus Pogoniulus; species Pogoniulus pusillus. The sequence continues at coordinate 29,262,245 of NC_087273.1, forward strand.
GACCTATGGTCCATATGAAAGAGTCCTTTGTATCCTCTCTGCTTTACCTGTTGCAACACAATAACCAGAAATAAATGTACTAATGTGTTTTAAAAGACCTATTTTTGAGGGAAGTGTTTCTTGCTTTGTTTTGATATCAGAAGATATCACTGGAAATGACTAAAACATCCATTTTTTCACTGAAAAGAAAGAAAAACACATTTAAAATACATTGTCCTGGTTTCAGTTGGGATGGAGCTGCTTTTCCCTTTTAGTGGTTGGAATATTGCTATGTTTTGAATTCAGTATGGGAATTTGCATGAGAAGAATGATAACATACTGATACTTTTAGCTGTTGCTAAGAAATCAAGGACTTTTCAGCTTCTCATATCTTGCTAGTGTGCAGGTGCACAAGCAGCTGGGAGGGAGCATAACCAGAGCAATGGACCCAAACTGGCCAGTGGAATATTTCATCTTAATGTCATGCTCAGTATATAAATGAGGGAAGCTGGCAAACTGAGAGTCTTCCAGGATTGCAGTTTTGGGATTGTCTCTGCTTTGGGACTGCTAGCTGGGAACGGGTTGGGCATTGGTCAGCAGATGGTAAATAACTGCATTGTGCATTGCATATTTGTATATTCTGTGATTATCAATATGACAATTAGTGTTGTTGTTGTTCTTGTTCTTCTTGGGCTTGTTCTTATTATTAACCTTAACCTGAACATTATTTTGATTATTTTATTTAATTTCAATGCTTCAGTTGTTTTTATTTCAACATATGAATCTCTTTACCTTTACCATTCCAATCTCTCCCACATGTCCTGGGGCAGGGGGAGGATGAGCAACTGCAAGCAACTGCATAGTGCCTGAACTGGTAATGTATACTGCTATATCTGCAATGTATGCACTCCTGTATTTAATCTGTATTTTTCCTTGTGGTATATTTTTATAAACATGGTATTAGTGCACTTGTCTGAGTATTTTCTTAAAGGTTCTTAAGATTATATTCCCCATGGTTAAGCCCTACATAGTGACCAAATAAGTAATGCATTGTTTAGCAGACATGCTGAGTGCCTGAAATTCATGAGATTTGGAAAGCAACTTATTGTATGAACACTGCTGGCTTGTGCTTGGCCTGGCATTGTTTCCTCAGTACTCCATCAAAATATTAGAGAATAAATTGTATTCTGTCCCCCTCTTTATAGCACACCATTTCCCCTGCTATCTGAAGTCCTATAAAGCCATCCATTAGATAAATGGGAGGAGGGGAATAAGAAAGTCATGTTTAGAAAGTCAGTGATCAGTGTAGACCTTAGATCACTTTTTCACAGGCAAAAATGGGACCTATAATTCAAAGGAATTTCATCAGAATAATTAAGACCAGAAAATGACCTTTAAGGCCGCATCCTGCTCACTCTTTTCCTGATCTTTTGTACACTTGTGTAGCAAAAATGGGACAGGGAGCTTTTCTTAACACTCACAGAGATCTTCATGGCATGAAGGATATGTGAGTGCCGTTAAACTGATGGATCAGCTCTGTCTCTGTATTTCTACCCGAGGGATGTCTGAGCTAGGCTGGAATCAATAACAAGTGTTGGGTAGCATGGTTAGAATTGCTTTAGGGGAACAAAAAAACCCTATAAAATAACAAATGAATTATGAATATAACCTAGTCATGTAAAATGTTCCCAGACATATATGGAACTGGGAGGTTTGGATAACTTTCTGCAACCTTTGCCTGGTCATGGCACAGTTTTTGTCATGGGAGGCCAAATGTGACCTTTCTGACATAAGGGATGGCTGTTACCATATGGATTTTTTTTCTGGTCTGTGACCTGATAATGGCTCCTTATGCTTGCCTAATGTTTCAGGCACCAATGTTTCTTGGGTGAAAGAAGAGAAAAGGGGAGGAAAATAATTGTATAATTGCTGAATTACATGGTTCCTTCAAAAACCTCTGCAGACTTGGGAATCAATTAAGCTCTTCATTGACTACATTCTGAGGAAACAGAAAAACAGAGCTTTCACTGGAAGAATCTGGGGGAGAGCTACAGGTGGTAGCTGGAATGGTAGTTTCATGAATGCTCTGGTTCTGCAGTGAAATAGCAGAAGATGGCAGCCAGTTTATTTGAATTAGGGCTTATTTTGTGGATAAAGGAAGGAAAAAAGGTCACAAAAGACAAGAGATATAGAGAAGATAAATTAACAAAGTGATTGCTCAGTGTGGTAGATTGACACTACCCCTAAAGTAAAATTACCAGGCTAGCTCTCAGAAGCTTTGGAAGCAAAATGAAGCTATATTTACAGCAAAACTGAAATCTAAAAGCATAAAATACAGCTAATATGTACAAAATATATTTACAATTCAGAAGTAACACCAGAAAACCCCTCAAATTGTTCTCCCACCCCTCTGAACAAGGAAACAAAGGAATAGCTCTCCCTTCCCTCCACGCCTTCCCCTCTTATAGAATCATAGAATCAACCAGGTTGGAAGAGACCTCCAAGATCATCCAGGCCAACCTAGCACCCAGCCCTATCCAGTCAACTAGACCATGGCACTAACTGCCTCATCCAGTCTTTTCTTGAAGACCTCCAGGGATGGTGACTCCACCACCTCCCTGGGCAGCCCATTCCAATGGGAAATCAACTCTCTCTGTGAAGAACTTCCTCCTGACATCCAGCCTATGCCTCCCCCTGGCACAACTTGAGACTGTGTCCCCTTGGTACCTAACAGATGAAATACATCAGCAGAAGGTCAGGAAAGAGGTAAGAGAGCAATGTAAAAGCAGAATCCCACAGAGCAAGAGTAGAAAGAAAGAGAATATTTTGTGCAGCAGAGTTTATACTAAATCAGCAAGCAAATGGGATAATATAGACTTCTCTCTTATTTTCATTCCAATCCAAACTCTTGCTTTGTTTATCTTCAACTTGAATATGTCCAGAAAGCTGCTGTTTCTTGTTTGTATTTTAAAACTGGGGCAGAGAATTAACTATAAGACCACCACACTCAGCAATGACCATACTGCTATCACTACTTGGAGAGAAGTTTTTGAACATCAAAAGGTACACCAGTACACTCCAGCACTCAAAATGGAAAATGCTGCTTATCCAGCTTAGCAACAAATGTCAACTATTCAGCTACAGCTTCTTGCTCCTGAGGATAGACTGTAGATCTTCATTCCCCTCTAGTTGCTGCTCTTTATAAGTTGGTGGCCATAGAGGTGTGCTGAAAGCAATGTAGCTACAGTGACCTAACAGTACTACTTGTTACCAAATTCTTGATCATCCTTGCGTCCTAATCCTGCAGCCATGCAGAATTCTGTGTAGGTGAGTCTAGGTTATTGCTAGCCCAGGTGTATCCTGGAACTCAAATAGAGCTCAGTCACTATGAAATTACATTATCAGCCTCACAAAGTTTATGGTCAGGCTTCTTTGATTTCAAACAGCTGTAACTTTGCCATATGCGTTCACATTGATGGTTTCAAGCAAATCTCATGAGCTCTTGGAGGCTGATGAATCTTTCTGTGTCAAGTAGAGTTGTGTGAAGTGTTAGCAGCAATAGGCCAAAGGAGCAATGGCTGCAAATTTGGCTCAACATGAGGAGAAACTTCTTTACAGTGAGGGTGACAGAGCACTGGAAGAGCCTGCCCAGAGAGGTTGTGGAGTCTCCTCTGGAGACTTTCGAAACCCACCTGGATGCATTCGTGAGCAAACTGCCCTAGGGAATCCTGCCTTGGCAGGGAGGTTGTGCTCAATGATCTCTGGAGATCCCTTCTGAACTTTAAGTTTCTGTGATTCTGTGATTTTAGATGTCTTTGTACTCAGAGTGAATAAAAAACATTTCTGAACACAAGGTGTTTTAGCTGAAAACTTATCAACTTAGTGTTGAAGTTTTCAAAACATAAGCTTTAATTATTCAGATAATTTAATGTCAGGAGTTAGTTACATTTAATAGTGAAATAGGTGAAAAGTAAATACCCCAAACCCTGCCTTAACAGTTTGTTTAGATTTGAAATGGAACCTCCTTTGCACTTTTACTTCACTCTGGGACAAAATAGCTGTCCCAGTTTGGGGCCACGAGCATGCCCAGGACTGGAGGACAGAAATGGCTCTAACCCCTTTCCAGGAGTAAGAATGAGGATACTGCACACTGATTAGAAGCTCAAAGAGAAACTCTATTTACAAGAGCATATATACAATTGGCACTCAGGTAGAATAAGTACAGAATGCACTAGGCTCAAACTGGCCTTCAAGAATCCTTCTCCCCCTTCCACCCTCAGGTGGCCTGAGGATAGGCTGAAACCTCTCTCCCCAGCTGCAGCCTCAGTGGCCACAGTGACACAGCTCTGCTCCCTGCCAGCCATCTCCCCACCAACCATGAGATAAGAGCGTGTGCTGTTCTTGGAGCAGAGAAGTGGAAGCAAGGAAGACAGGGAAGAGAAGGGGGAGAGGTCAGTTAGGCACTAAGGGCAAGAGGTCAGTTAGGCACTAAGGGGGAGAGGTCAGTTAGGCACTATCTTTTAAGCTGTGGTACCAGAAGATTAAATAGAATATCAATATTACAATATTCTGGGACGAGCAGGTCCATCCCTCTGGGACTTTGTCCCTATGGTTTTGTTAAGGGGGACTTCATAGATGATCTGGATGAGGGCATGGAGTCAGTCATCAGCAAGTTTGCAGATGACACCAAGCTGGGGGCAGATGTGGCTGGGCTGGAGGGCAGAAGGGCTCTGCAGTGGGACCTTGACCGCCTGGACAGATGGGCAGAGTCCAAGGGGATGGCATTCAATAGCTCCAAGTGCAGGGTGCTGCACTTTGGCCACAGCAACCCCATGCAGAGATACAGGCTGGGGTCAGAGTGGCTGGAGGGCAGCCAAACAGAAAGGGATCTGGGGGTGCTGATTGATACCCACCTGAACATGAGCCAGCAGTGTGCCCAGGTGGCTAAGAGAGCCAGTGGCATCCTGGCCTGCATCAGGAATGGTGTGGTCAGCAGGAGCAGGGAGGTCATTCTGCCCCTGTACTCTGCACTGGTTAGACCACACCTTGAGTCCTGTGTTCAGTTCTGGGCCCCCCAGTTTAGGAGGGACATTGAGATGCTTGAGCGTGTCCAGAGAAGGGCGACGAGGCTGGGGAGAGGCCTTGAGCACAGCCCTACGAGGAGAGGCTGAGGGAGCTGGGATTGGTTAGCCTGGAGAAGAGGAGGCTCAGGGGTGAACTTATTGCTGTCTACAACTACCTGAGGGGTAGTTGTGGCCAGGGGGAGGTTGCTCTCTTCTCTCAGGTGGCCAGCACCAGAACAAGAGGACACAGCCTCAGGCTGTGCCAGGGGAAATTTAGGCTGGAGGTGAGGAGAAAGTTCTTCACTGAGAGAGTCATTGGACACTGGAATGGGCTGCCCGGGGAGGTGGTGGAGTCGCCGTCCCTGGGGCTGTTCAAGGCAGGATTGGACGTGGCACTTGGTGCCATGGTGTAGCCTTGAGCTCTGTGGTAAAGGGTTGGACTTGATGATCTGTGAGGTCTCTTCCAGCCCTGATGATACTGTGATACTGTGATACTGTAGGATCCCTCAAACTACCACCTTAGCCAGTGGCTGATGGTCAGCCAACATTAACTCCACTGTTTGTGCTGTCCTGATTTTGATTGCCTTTTAGTTGTGTGGCAATTCCAAACGCTTTGCGTGTGCATTGTTCCATTTACCAGGCAGGGCTTTTTTAACTGGTGAAAAAGGTGCTGAGTTACAAGTATGAAGGCTTGGAAACACGAAGAAAAGTGATGGTTTTAGCTTGTGACACAACACTGCCAGCTTGCTGTGGGAGTCTGTGCGCAGCTATGAAAGCGATTAATCTTCAGCCCTGGCTGCAAAGGGGTAGCTTTGCTCCTGGACAGAAATGACATGATCTTTACCCTACATCATGCTGTGTTCTCCTGGTTCCTCAAAAGCTTTTTGCAAAATAGAAAAGTACTTGCTTCCATTGTTTAACCCAACCTTCCACAGCTTCATGTGAAGAGAAGTCATCCTCTATATGGCTAGTTCAAAGAGCAGCAGTAGAATGAGGTCTTCCTGCCATGGTTCTCAAGGTTAGCTTGCTTAGTTCATTTTATGAAACAGCCAAAGTCATAGCTACGTTTTAAACTTGTCTTCATTTACCTACAATATACTTTCAGTAATGACCTAAAACAACAACCAAAATTGTGCTGCTGTTCAGTAGCTTTTCAGTGTTCATAAACAGCAGTAAGTATTTTAGTTAACTAAACTCTAGATAGAAGAAAGTTAGAACTTTCCCTCCCCTTTTCTAGAGAGCACTTAAGGAAATGTGTTTAGAAATGCTAATACTGAGAGTTTGCAGCTTCTTAACTGCACACTGTCCACTCCTGCTCCTTGTAGCTCCTGAAGCTTCAAGCAGAGATCTTGGTCTTAGTCCTGCAAAGACCAACCATACTAATCAGAGGCAGTCCTGTTTCCAAACAGGCTAATGAAGCAAGACAGAAAAAATAAGCAACAGTGTTCCCTTTCTCTTTTTTTTCCCCTCCAGCTGGGCACTAAGGAACTGACCGATTAGGATACCTGCCCAGCCTCAGACAAGTTTGCTGCAGCAACAGGAACTGAACATTCCCAGGCTTCAGCTGAGAAGGTCTTTCCTTTTGTGAACCCCTCTTCTTTCCAAAATGCTGTATTCAAGATGCAGGATGGTCAAACCTGAATACTGAAACATAGATGATTTAAACATGTCACCATTTTCACAAATGTAAAAAAGAAAATAATTATAAATTACCTACTAACATTCTTCTTTTTCTTTTTTCCCCCTTTTTTAAAGGCTGTACTTTCAAAAACTTTTGCCAGCAAAAATATCTTCCTTGCTCAAATCAATATTTATGTGTCCTAGCTGGACATTTACATGAACAAATATGAGTTTTGCCTGGGCAAACACCGATACATGAAGGCTCCATTGGCATGTCTCAGGTTAGAGCTTTGACTAAATATGCTTTCTAGCAATAAGTAAACTGTCCATTTTCAAAAGGTAGTCTTTTATGATTTAACAGTGATGCTTTTTCATATCAGTAAAATCTAGAAAGATAATAAACTAATGGGAGAGAGCAGAAATGTTTGATACTACTTTTATTTTTTTTTACTAACTTCAAATTTAATTAAGTGTCCTCTTAGAAAGTTATTTACTCCTTTGTAGGGTACCCTGCATTTTTGCTGTAATTTCTAGATGCAAGTTCTTCCCCAGAAATCATTAATTCAGTGTCTATTTAACTTCTCAGTTCTGAATGAAATGCTTTGATTGGAAATACAGGACAAAAAGGCCCCCAAAAATCAACAACTGTTGAGAGAGAAATCCTCTGATTTTAATGTGGCATAGAAGATTGTGTTCTTTTGCTTGGGTTGTCCTTGGCTGTAGCTGCTCACCACCATCAAATCAAAGATCCTGACTTGAGAACTGGAAACTGTCCAAGATGTATGGAAGTTAAATAAATCTAAATAAATATCCTCTCACCTGCACTGCAGTTCTTCTATTCAGGCTGGGAGGTCTAGAGGGAGTCTGTCTCCCTGATCCTTTTCAGTGCCCTGGAATTCAATCCAGAAAAAGAAATGCATGCCTAAATTTAAAACTGCAATCCAAGAAAAAAACTCTTCACTTGCTACTACCAACTCACAGAAGAGTCTTTACAGCATGACTTATTTTTCCTTCAGACATCCTTTAGGTATCTGAAGCTTGTGCCTCTCTGCTCCCTGTAGACCTCTGCCTAGGGCAGAGGAGCAGTCCCCATCCCTGAAGAGTCTTAAAAGCCATGTAGATGTGGTGCAGAGGGGCATGGTTTAATGGTGACCTGGCAGTGTTGGGCTAATGGTTGGACTTGATGATCTAAAATGTCTTTTCTAACCAAAACAATTCTGTGATCTTTTGAAGTTTGGTTTGGTTTTTTTTCCCAGACACTTCCTTCAGAAGAGCTCCATGAGAGACAGAGGGCTGATCTCCCCTACTAACTAGATCATTTCTACAAAGAGTAAAAAATCTGAACCAATTTCTTACCTGACCTATTCCTTTCCTTTGAACATTGAGTTAAACCAAACCTCCCATTGCCCCCAGCCTGTAATAGAGGCGAATCCTCACATATTTTATTTCCTATTGCAGACAGAACAAGACCTTTTCCAGTTTTGAGCCATCATGGAGGTGTGCCACCAAGTTCACTGAAAAGGTGTTTATACTGATACTGCAGTCCCTGTGACATTGCAAAGTATGATTGTCCCCTTGAAATCACTGCTGGCCTGAGCTCCAAATACTGCAGGATCCCTTTGTGATAGCTGACAACAGGCACCTTGTGCTAGTTTGAAGCAGGCTAGAATGTTTTGGTGAGAGAAAGTAGATAATTGGCTGTGAAAGGAAAACAATGGTGATGTCTCCTTCCCTCACAGTCTCACTGAGAGGTATGGGAACAAGAAAGTAAACATTAGGTAACACTTTTCGCCATCTTCTCGCTCTGCTTCTGGCTTCAGACTGAGCTACATCTCCCTAACCTAAACTGCCACTAACCTTGCTCCTTAACCTCTTGGCAGAACCTCTTTTTCTTCCTATGATTTGGGGTAAGGTTGAGAGGGGCAGGGGGAAGGTGCAGGGGTGGTTGAGAGCCCCTCCTGGGGACTCAGGTTTCTGGGAGGGGAGTTGTGTTTCTGTATTACTTTTACCTTGTCTATTTCTGTCTATAACTGTATATACTGTAAATATCTGCTTGTATATTGTGCTAGATGTAAATAAATAGCTTCAGTTATATTCCCAGAGTCCAGCTGAGTTAGCTGGGGTTCTTTCTAAAGTGTGTCTGGGGGGCGGTTAACAGCCAAACCACCACACACCTTCACCCAAATCCTCTGTTTCTTGTGGCCCATCAGAACAAGGGTAGATGTGGTAAAACAAAGCAAGGTTGGCTCACTTTTGGAAATGTTCTTGAATCTAGCCACATCAGAGGTTTGTTTCCAAGAATCACAGTATCACAGTATCACAGTATCATCAGGGTTGGAAGAGACCTCACAGATCATCAAGCCCAACCCTTTACCACAGAGCTCAAGGCTACACCATGGCACCAAGTGCCACATCCAATCCTGCCTTGAACAGCTCCAGGGACGGCGACTCCACCACCTCCCCGGGCAGCCCATTCCAGTGTCCAATGACTCTCTCAGTGAAGAACTTTCTCCTCACCTCCAGCCTAAATCTCCCCTGGCGCAGCCTGAGGCTGTGTCCTCTTGTTCTGGTGCTGGCCACCTGAGAGAAGAGAGCAACCTCCTCCTGGCCACAACCACCCTTCAGGTAGTTGTAGACAGCAATAAGGTCTCCCCTGAGCCTCCTCTTCTCCAGGCTAAACAATCCCAGCTCCCTCAGCCTCTCCTCGTAGGGCTGTGCTCAAGGCCTCTCACCAGCCTCGTCGCCCTTCTCTGGACACGCTCAAGCATCTCAATGTCCCTCCTAAACTGGGGGGCCCAGAACTGAACACAGGACTCAAGGTGTGGTCTAACCAGTGCAGAGTACAGGGGCAGAATGACCTCCCTGCTCCTGCTGACCACACCATTCCTGATGCAGACCAGGATGCCACTGGCTCTCCTGGCCACCTGGGCACACTGCTGGCTCATGTTCAGGTGGGTATCAATCAGCACCCCCAGATCCCTCTCTGTCTGGCTGCTCTCCAGCCACTCCGACCCCAGCCTGTATCTCTGCATGGGGTCTCATAGAAGACCTCAGTTTTCCTTCAACCAGCCTCCCTTTCGTTGTTGAACTGAATGTCTTCCATTCTGTGTAGCATTAGGAGAGCTCCTGGGCTAGTGGTTTCCAGATCACAGCTGAGAAACTGACAGTGTAAAGGAATGGTGATTTAGAGTACATATGGAATTAATTTGTTAAAATGTGTAATCTTTTTCCAAAGTTTCATCCTTTATACTGTGCATCAGAGAGGCTTGTGAGAGAAGTGAACCTTGAAGGAAAAAAAACCACCAAACCACCAGGTACTACTCAGCTATAATGATATCTGTGATAATTCTGTGTCACAGTGAATATAGTTTCTGTGGAAAAAAAAACCCACAAACATTTTAAATTGAGTTCATGCTCATCTAAAGTTGATACTTGAAAACCTGGACTTTTCATTAAAAGATTGCCCTCCATTTTTACCAGAACTGGCATTTTCATATTGCCAATATGCTGTAATGTGCATGTTATCCACATGCTACTCCTTAACCGTGAGCATTTCTTTCCCTTTCTCCAAGCCTGCTCATAGGTGTGGTGGGTTTAATCACTGTAGCAAGTGACATGCAGCATCATAGGCTTCAGCAAGAAAGGGAGCCATGGCAAATGTAGTGTGTGCTCATCAATAAGGATGCCATCCTGCGGCACCTGGACATGACACGCAGCACATGTTTCATGATAGCAACTTCAGCCCAGAGCCCAGACAAACTCACAATGACACAATTGCGCTGAGGTCAGGTCAGCAAGTCAGCAGAATTAACATGCAGTCCAAACCCCAGGTTTCCCATAGCAGAGTCTCAGGCATGGAATATCATAAATATAAATCATTTAATAGAATGGTGCAGCAGTAGAGTTGCCTTGAGCTGGGTATGTCAAGAGAGGGACCCTGGAAAAGAAATCCCTGGGCATTTATACCCCTGCAGACTATGCATCTGATTTTCATGTGATCTGCACTTATCTTCCACATGTCCTCTAGTCCAATTATGTTTTTGGCTTGAGGTCTTCCAACACCTTTTGGCACATTATTGGTTTCCTTCACTGTCTTCAGGCAGGCAATCATTTTACAGCTGGTGTTGATGCTTGTACCCTTCTTATCTTCTATTTTGTGCTGACTCTGAAGGCCTTGTCTTGGCTGAATAGATACAAGTTCTGCACAGATTCAGCAAACCCAGGTGAAAGTTTATAGCTTGTGGCCCAAGGCATGAGTGAATCCAGGAACTTATGCTAAGTAAAGCTAAACAAGCAGCATACTAAGTCATGCAACATTATAAGTTATTCATTCTTTTAAAACTTAAGTGAAATCACAGATTGGTTTAGAATCAGTCAGGGTTGGAAGGGACCATAAGGATCATCTAGTTCCAACCCCCCTGTCATGGGGTGGGTTTGCCAGGTTTAGGCTGGAAGAGACCTCAAAGATCATCTAGTTCCAGCCCCCGCCATAGGCAGGGACACATCCCATTAGAACAGGTCAAATAACCAGTATCTCTTAACAGGCAGTAGGATCAATCTGTGCTTTGATACAGTAGACAAATACCAGACACAGTTCAATGGTCACAGTGATGAGGCAGGACCATAGTCATTCCTGGAGTCATCTAAGGGAGGGAAGTTTGAGATGAATATCTCCACAGTACAGTGGCCAGGGCCTGGGCACAGCTACAATGCAGCTGGTCTGACCAGGGGTGAGACCCTCAGGTTAAAAGCTGCTTCAGAAAGAAAAGGAGACAGTGGCTGCTGGGGCTTCCTATCGGTCTCAAAGAGCTCTCCTCAAGGTTCAACACCTGCCTAAACTGGCCCTGATCCCAAACACCCTGGGCAGAGGTGTAATGGAAATTAATAATCATTATGAATCATTAACATTAATTTCTGTAAGAATATGAATTTGTATCATTAATATTCAAAAATTGGGGAAATTCCCTGAGATTCTTTGGATTTTCGGTTGCCAGGAAGCAATTGCACAGAATTGAACAGTTTAAACAATCAGAACTTGGAAAATAGGAATGTGAGAACAAGTAGAATTCTAACTATGCCTAAGGAGTCTTGGCATTCCTTCCAGCATATGTACTCTCGATCCTTTTGGTCCCTGAGTAAGTCTCCTGTATCAAAGACACAGGTAAATACAAGTATTTCAGGCAGAGGGAAGTGATGCTGAGAAGATAGCAGGTGTGAGATGCATACACCTGGTCGCCTTTAATGAGTTGCAAAGGAGGAGAGGCAGGAAGGCTCCATGCAGACAAAGGCTAGTGTAGAAAGGCTGATGTAGAGAGGCTGAATTCAGAAAAGCTGATGTAGAAAGGCATGGTTTCTAAATCATCTCCCTTAAAATGTTTCATTTTGAAAATCAAACTGGCCAATAGGCACCAGCACCATTGTTCTGGCCAATGAATTCAAAGCTTTGTGCCTCCTTTGGCCGCACAGGCACTTTGACGGCAGCACAAGACACCTGACAGGTAGTGCTAAGTAAGCCCTCCAGGCTTTGCTGGAGCCAAACCCTTATTGTTTGCTCATCTGACTCACTCCTGGACCCCAGCACAGCAGGAGGAGAAGAGCCAAAGTTAAACCTGCTTGGCAGGATTTATGCCCTACCTGGACAAGAGGTGGGCTCGCTTCAGTGAGCAACATGCATTGAAACTCATGCTGCTATGGCTAAACTGCTTCTAGTCTACCGTTGCGGAGGCAGGAATTAATATGTGGCCGAGTAGAGAATTTTTTATACAAAAATAGCTATTTATTTTCCCCCAAACCCGCCCCCAAAACTATATATACAAAGACTGATTTAGTTTAATTAGCAGATTCAGTCGCATGAGAATTACCTACAGGGATACTATCAATAATCTGACTATTTTGGAAGTCAGAAGTTGGAAAAGGCTTTAGCTATTAATTAATAGCGGTTTCTTACTAAAGTTGAGCCAAGAATAACTCACGATTAGGCTGACTTGCTCGCGTCTGTCTTTCTCCACCTTTCAGCGGCTGTAGGTGAACGATTAAGAGTCGTTAAGGGTCGTTAGGCTCACAAAGGTGTCAATAGGGAACAGTCCCTTTGAAGATCTCTGCAGCCAAGGCGAGGAGAGTGGGTGAGCTCAGGCAGGCACTTACGTCCAGGCACAGGCAAACTCCAAAGCGGGAACCCCCAAAGGTGGGAAGACCTCAATATTTATAACCTTGGCTAGACAAAGGGCAGAGTTACCACACCTTAGGCGCGAAAGCGCACGGCCAATCCCAGCCTGGCTCCAGCGCGGGAACTCACGGGGCAGTCCTAACCCCCTTCACAGGGCAGTCCTCCCCCCCTTCACGGCTGCAGGGCAGGCGAGGGGGGGGGGGGAAACCAGGCGGCTTTTCCCCTTCCCCCCGAAGTCCGGGCAGGAGAGGAATTTAGGGGTACAGGACTCCAGGACATCTACACAGACCTGCACTCGTGCAGCAGTTTGCCTTTAAATGCACTGGGGCCAGCATCACTCAATATGTCATTTGCTGGCCAGTGACAGTTTGGGAAGCATGAAGAGATGATCCCAAAGCGGCTTGCTGGACTCTGTTCATTCTTAATGCCTGGGGAAGAGATCTGCTACATTTTGTTTGCAATACAAATTATAGTTTGCAATTATAGCATAATACAGGTTTTGGTAAGCTGTAACAGTAGGTTGAATAAATCTGCTCTGATTTAGAGATCTAAAAGTTACTTGGCTAAACCAGACAATTGAAGAAGTAGAGTGTATGTTTTAAGTGAGCCACAGTGAGAAATTTTGGCATTTTGGTGATGTGCACACCCAATTCAACAAGCTATAATAATGCTGATTTGCATATTTTGCACTCAGGATTTTCCCCTTACAATTATTCATATTTTGTCAATTAAAACATGCAGTGCTTTTGATTCATCTGAATTCATTCTCTTTAGAACTCACTACCAAAGGTGTCTGCTGGTGCATAGTAGAAAAGAATAAGTTCATTATGTACAAAGAAGTTGGTGTTGTTTGTGTAAAAGTTTACTCACAACTCTTGCTTGAAAATGTTTGAATTCTAAGTTATTTCTCACAAAACCTCTGATTATTCTTTTTTCCATGAAGGAAACTCCCATTAAAATGGAAAGCAACTGACTTTGTTTCCTTAAATGTGAACACAGTTCATGAATCTATACTATCACATTAGAACTCAAATTCGCTTTCTGGATATTGATAAATGCTGTTTCACCTGCTTCATTTTACAGTTAGTATTTATGCATCACACATGCTGTGAATGTTACTCACCACACCCCACCCCCCCCACTTTGGAAATCACCCAGACTAGACTCAGTTGGCTCTGGAAGTTGAATGAAGCTTATTATTTACAGCTTAGCACAAGATACAAGCAGATATTTGCAGTGTATACAGTTACAGACAGAAATATACAAGGTAAAAGGTAATATAGAAACACAACTCCCAGAAACCTGAGTCCCAAGGAGGGGCTCTCAACCATCCCTTCACCTTCCCCCTACCCCTCTCAACCTTACCCCAGTCCCAAGGAAGAATGGAGGTTCAGCCAGGGGGTTAGGAAGCAAAGTGGATTAGCCCAAAATGGAGGGTGAGGTTAGAGAGTAAGATGCAGCTCAGCCAGCAGCCCAAGTGAGAGTGGTTATCTATGTTTTTATTTCTTGTTCCTATACATCCCAGCAAGCCTATGAGGGAAGTAGACATCACCACTCTTTCCCTTTCACAGCCTGTAATCTAGCTCCTCTCACCAAAGCACTCTAGCTAGCATCAAACTAGCACAGCTTCATGGTGTGAAGTGTCAGGTTTCTAAAAAAGGGACGCTGCTGAACCAGCAGAACTGGGGTGGCAAAAGTTTGTGAGAGGATGCTTGAACAGAGCACACACCCAGATACTGGGTCCAGGCTTCTTCTGACATAAGTAGGCAGAGGCCCATTCCTGGAGACTGTGTTGCTTAACACTAGTTAGATGTTCCCAGATTTCCAAGTGTCTTTCCTGACTATAGACTTGTGCTCTACTCTCTGAATTTTTGACCTTCTAAAAATGACATATTTGCTTAGTAGTATTTACTAAAGATTAAGTGCATGAAAAATTTGTGTGCATTTATCACATTCTCTGCTTTTAGGTCTAATTCTCATCCTAAGATTTTCTTCAGTCTGAAGTAAGTCATGACAGCCACAGCAGTGCCTTTGGTGAAAACTTCAGGAGAATAATGCCCCACATCTTTTTGTTATTTATATACCCAGAAGTTTCATCTCCCAATAGCCATTGCAAGAGTGTCAGCACCAGTAGTGACTATGGCAACAGGGCTGCTTTGCAGACAGAGTTATCATCCCTTGTCATTACTTGGGTAAATCAAGAAGCCCTCCCCAGATCTGCCCAAGTCTCTTTGTTTCTTGTCAGTTGCACAGCATGCAGGCATATCCTTTAGCTCATTCTCACACTTGCTGAGGCTGAGCTAAGGCAAAGAGAAGATTCTTCCATGTGTCTCATGTTCAAAGCGCTGTGACAAGGGGGCTTTGCACACACTCAGGTCAACCTGTCACTTCACATGGTAGCCACAGTGGTGAGGCACAAAGAGCTATTTAGTAAAAACTGTAGTTGTCCTGGGGAGGGAAGGAAAGCCTCTGAGGCTGATGACTTCCCTGCAGAAACTAATAAGGTGTTGTGGTGCCTTTTGGAAGAGTAACTTTGGTACAGGCAACAGCTCAAGCTGTTGAAACTGACCTTCCTATAGTTCTTCAAGGGGGAATTGCTGATACAATCACTTGGCTGGCCTCTGCATCAGATCATTGATTCATCTGATGAAGGTCTTAATTAAGCCTAGCCCCTATTAGTACATGCAGCATCCACTCTCTCTGTCTCTGTTTTTTAGTGGGGATCTTTCAGCTTCAGGAACTGAAGTGGCAAGCAGTAAAAAAGCCCATTTTGTACAGTTGCTGGTGAGTTGTGCTGGCCAGTCAAAAGGCCTGAGAAGGCTTTGAGTGAATGTGATTGGATCTCTGGTTATCATCCAATTGGGAAACAAGTAATCTCCTTTGTAACATTTTAATGTTTTCAATTGCTCATTGTTCCTTGTGGTTCTGGTTCCCAGGACTTGGTGACCATAAATCTTCATGTGAAGGCAGTGACTTGTGTTTCGATTCATGTAAGATGTTTTAAGATATGGGGGAAAAAAAGAATCATAGTGGATGCCAGTTTTCAAAAGGCATCTTAATGCAGTTGGCACCAAGTGTTAACAGGTCTAGCTACAGTAAAAACTTCCACTGACTCAGACTACTTTCCATGTATCAGCCAGAAAGGTTTTTTTGCTGATTTAATCTGTAGGCAGCTTTAGACTGCCTGGTCCGTGATTTCTTTAAACCAGATCTCTCAATCAGCACTTTGTATGGCTCCAGGAATGTGAAATTTTAACAAAGAAGAATCTTCATGTAGGGTATCTTGTCATTCCTAGTTTTGTCTAGAATTTCTTATGTGTTCATAGCATTGCAGCATGCAGTCAATTGTCCTGACTGCTTAGTCAACCTCCAATATGAAATAACAGCTTATGAAATGATACAGAAAACCTGCCTATAGTTGGTATCTTGCTATTGCTTTTACTTCAGCAGTAAGGACTGTGCCACACCTTTATGTGCTTCATTTACCTGTGTAACATGATTGACAAGTAATCCTTGGGTTCTTACCATCATTTGTGTGCTTAAACTAAAGATTTTCAATTTAACCAAAAGATTTCTGTGCTGCTGTATACCAGTTAAATACACATTTAGATACCATATCAAGTAATCATGCAGTATCTCATATCTTTGTTGTCATAATAATTCAGTGTGTTATGAAAAAGATGAGATAAAAAGAAACACTTATCACAGTATCACAGTATTATCAGGGTTGGAAGAGACCTCACAGATCATCAAGTCCAACCCTTTACCACAGAGCTCAAGGCTAGACCATGGCACCAAGTGCCACGTCCAATCCTGCCTTGAACAGCTCCAAGACTTATCAAGACTTATGTCTGACTGATTAAGCTGTAATTCTTCTAAAGCTACACCTTGCTTGTGAAACACAGAGTCACAGAAAGCGTCAGGTGGAAGACATCTCAGAGATCATCCAGTTCAACCCTCAACCCAGCACTGAAGAGTCAACACTAAACCATGCCCCTAAGTGCCAGGTCCACATGCTGCTTAAACACCTTCAGGGATGGTGACTCCACCACTGCTCTGGGCAGAACATTCCAATGTTGGGTGACCCTCTCTGTGAAGAAATATTTCCTAATATCCATGCTAAACCTTCCCTGGTGCAGCTGGAAACCATTTCCTCTAGTCCTATCACCTGTCATCAAGAAGAGGCTGTCCCCTCCCCGCTCCAACCTCCTTTCAGGTAGCTGTAGGGAGGGATGAGGTTTCCTCTCAGCCTTCTCTTCTTCCAACCGACCAACCCCAGCTCCCTCAGACACTTCACGTAGGTCATGTACTCCAGGCTCTCTCAGGTAAAATCTGTTGCTTGAAACAGCAATGGACAGGAGTGTGGTGGTAAGTTCTACCTGAGACAAAGTACCATCTAGTTGGTGACTGGGTCACATGCTCCCTACTGCTAGTTCAGGGCAACTTGCTGCTCCTGAACCGTGCTGCTTCTGCTAGGTATCATAATTAGTCATGTCATGGTACCAAAGGATAGAAATACACATCTGAAAAGCTTTGCACTGAGTGCTATGTATCCTTTTATGCATCCTTGTGGGTTCAAATACGTTGGAAAACCTGGACTAACAGGCTGCATTGGCCACAAACACTGATAAAACCAAATGAAACAAAACCAAAGTAAGAAAAGAAAAGTGAAAGAAAAACTAGCACTGAGCTGAGAATGGTGGCACAATGCCCAAGTTCCATCTCCACCTTCGATTTAAAAGTGACCTCACACAGAGCAGTATTCATGCCTTCTTGGGTTTTGACACTGGGAGTAGTCATTTGCAATGGCTTCTGAAAGGACAGTGAGAAACACTGGTTTTACTACCAGTCACTTTGGCAAACCCTTTGTACTCCTGAATCTCCACAGTCGTTCTCTGGACTTGGGTTACTTCTCATTGGACTCATCCTCATCTTGTCCGGGCACTGTAGCAGTCCTAAGGTATGCATACACTGTGTTATGAATTGGGCTGGTATCACTGCATCGTACAGTGTCCTTTAAGATACACCAGTTCAGAACTTGTAGCAGTACCACTGTGGGAAAGTAGCAGCCTGTTGGAGAAAATACTCTTCTGTAGCATCTGGATCTTGCCTAATGCTCTACTGTGCAATGCATATAGGAGCATTTCCCTTTTCTCTTCCTTCCTTCCTTCCTGTCGCTGTCTCTCCCAAGGAGGTGTTCCTGTCGTTAAGAGGTCTTAGGCAGAGATAGAGAGATTCTACACAACTGAAGAAAAGAAGGGTTTTCATAGTTGAAGCCCAGTCTGCAACTAAAGACCATGCAGGCATTGGCTCACCCCTCCCCATTTCGTGGGATAGGGAGGAGAATTAAAAAAAAACCAAAACAAACAAAAGTCATGGTCTCAGGTAAGAACAGCTTAATAACTAAAATATCATATCATACACTATTATAATAGTAATGAAAAGCAAGGAGAGAAATGAGGCTGAAGAATCATAGAATCATAGAATCATAGAATCAGGGTTGGAAGGGACCACAAGGATCCTCTAGTTCCAACCCCCCCGCCATGCCCAGGGACACCCTACCCTAGATCAGGCTGGCCACAGCCTCATCCAGCCTGGCCTTAAACACCTCCAGGGATGGGGCCTCAGTCTGTCCTCATAGGAGAGCTGCTCCAGTCCTCTCTGATCATTCTCGTGGCCCTTCTCTGGACATGCTCCAGCATCTCCACATCCTTCTTGTAATAGTGGCTCCAGGACTAGATGCAGCACTCTAGGTGGGGTCTCACCAGAGCAGACTAGAGGGGGAGAATCATCTTGCTCAATCTGCTGGCCACACTTCTCCTGATGCATTCCAGGATCTGGTTGGCTTTCTGGGCTGCAAGTGCACACTGCTGGCTCACATTGAGCTTCTTGTCCGCTAGTACCCCAAGTCCTTCTCCTCAGGGCTGCTCTCCAGCCAGTCACTGCCCAGCTTGTATTTGTGGTTGGGATTGCCTCGACTCAGATGCAGGATCTTGCACTTGGTCTTACTGAACCTCATGAAGTTGGCTTGTGCCCACCTCTCCAGCCTGTCCAGGTCCATCTGGTTGGCATTCCTTCCGTCCAGTGTGTCTGCTGCACTACACTGGAGAAAAGAGCAGCAATACACAATGCAGTTGCTTATCAACTGCTCACTGATGTTCAAACAGGGATTCCCCTCATCCTAGCTAACTCTGTGGAGATTTTATACTAGACATGGTATTCAATGGTATGGAATATCCCTTTAACCAGTTTGGGTCAGCTCTCCTGGACAAGCTGTCTCCCATCTTCATGTTCACCTCCTTGCTGGCAGAGTATGGAAAACTGAAAAATCCTTAAGATAAGCACTACTTAGTAACAAATGAAACATCAATGTGTTATTGACATTATTCACACACTAAATCCAAATCACAGAACTGTGTCAGCTGCTAAGAAGAAAAGTAACTCTATCTCAGATGAAAACATAACATTACTCCACTTCTTGCACTGTGCCAGGATTTTATCTGCATTCCAAGCAATACACCTGCCTCCTCCAAAGATAAAAATCCACACAGATGTGACTAATTTTAATTTGTGGAATGAAATTTCATTTGTGCAAGAAATTTTGTCCTTTCTAATAAAGTTCTTCTCTTCAATCCTCTCATCTCCACAGCAGTCAGAAATTTAACTGAACTTCAGTAAGTAACTCTTGCTGTCCTCAGGAAAGTGACTTCACAAGATAATCAGAGATGTCTTTCCCATCACTAAAATGCCTTCATGACAATAGCAAAAAGAAAAATGAGAAAGAGGGAGCATGGAGAAGGAGAGTATAGAATCATAGAATCAACCAGGTTGGAAGAGACCTCCAAGAGCATCCAATCCAACCTATCAGCCAGCCCTGCCCAATCAACTAGACCATGGCACTAAGTGCCTCATCCAGTCTTTTTTTTAACACCTCCACTATAAGCTAAATGATCTCTGGGATGCAGCATGTTGAAGCTGTCCCTGCTTATTCTACAGGAGGCTGGACTGAAGAACCTTTAAAAGTTCCTTTCAGTGTTAGCTGTTCTATGCTTCTGTGAAAATCCTATACAGAGCCAGATCTGCAGCAGTCACAGCAACTCTTATAGACAATAAGACAATGGTGAAATCAGCCTACTCTGCCTCATGTTTCTCAAAATCAGACATCCATGTTTGTGTAGAGCATCTATTATCTGCACTTCTGATACAGAAGAGAAAACATCCCTGGAAACTGAGTCATCTATTTTGATAGGTTGTGTGTAAGATAGGTCAAGTCAGCCATCATTTGCAGAGGTCCATTTCTCTTCAGTGATTGCAAGACAGGTGAAGGTGGATGAGATTACAGACGTTATGCATGACATTAAATTATCTGTAGTGATAAGAAGTCTAACATCCTATGTTGTATCTGAAATAAATGTGATAGTAGGTGATAGTTTTACAGCCTGATAAAGAGTGCACTGGCTTTCTGAGTCACTTTAACAACAAAGCACAAAGAAGTGAGTTCATTTCTTACCTGGTGTAAAGCTGTAAGATCCCATTGCAATGCAAGGTAGCAGTGATCCAGTGCTTCACTTTTCAGGGCAAAGAAAAAGACCTGTTCATTAAGTTTTACAATTTATTACCTGGAATCAGGCTCCTCTCACCTTCACTACAGCTGATTTCGTCATCTGTGCTGCCTTCATGGACATTGGAAAGCAATGAGTGCTGCTAGTGTGAAATTCACATAGTTTGTGTTAATTAAATCATCTAGATGGCCATAAACTATAAGAAAAGCTTATGTTGATTAGCTTCTGTGCACATGTCTAGATTGTTCCTTTCAACCACCAGGCAGATGGTATTCCTAACATATGGAGTAGCTGATTCCACCTTATTTCATCAAGGTCATGGAGATAACTGATAGAATCCAAACAGTTTGTACAAAAGAGCTGTTATTTTCTCTGGTGCTCCTTCTACTAACATGTTTTACTCTCATACAGCTGCCATTACTACTCTTCGTGGGACTAACATGGCAGCTATGTTAAGGTAGGTATCAAGGCATACAAAACAGGGCACATCACTTCTCCCAGTAAAGCAGACCTAGGTTCTGAACGCAAAAGGTTGTGCTCTCTTTAGGCACTAGAGGAAGAACCTCTTTACTGTAAGGGTCACAGAACACTGGAGCAGGCTCCCCAGAGAGGTTGTGGAGTCTCCTTCTCTTGAGACTTTCAATACCCATCTGGATGTGTTCCTGTGTGACCTGTGCTAGATTCCATGGTCCAGGGAGATTGAACTTGAAGATGTCCAGAAGTCCATTTGAACCCCTAACATCCTACGATCCAGAGATCATTTGCAGAAAACACTCAGCATGCCTGAAAAGCAAACTATTTCAACTTAGATGTTTTACAGTGCATTTGGAATGCTCTTTTCTCAGGCTCTAGCCATGAAGGAAGGATGGTTGTGACAGTGGGCTTTGTGATGGAACATACAGCAAGGAAAACACCGGAGTTTTTTTGCTAGCCCAGAATAAAAGGAAGAAGTACTCTCTCCTCTGCCTCCTAGCTGCTACTCAGATTTTAGAAGAAGCAAAGGCTAGCACATTGTTTTTGGCACAGGAACACTTCCAGATTGTGTCTTATTTCTTTGAACTACGCAGGCTAAGATAATGATATAAGGATAATTATATTTCATGCTTCAAGCTGAAGTTGATAGGAGAGAAATATCCTTCTGTGTGGAGCTTTCGCATCATGTTTAAAACATCTGTTATTAGCTGAAGCCAGAACGACCTATGCATGTATTTAAAGAATACATTTAAAGAATAGGGAGCATAACCAGCATTAAGAAAACCCACAACCCTTTTTCTGCTTATATTAGCTAATCTGATATTTTAATTGTATCCACACTGAAGTCACCAGTGATGTATCCCATGCTGATCATCAGTGTACTAGAAAGATAATTTGCTAGCAGCTTTAGAAAATGCAGTTTGCAGAAGAAAGGTAAAAGTGAAAGAAGCAAAATCTTTTGTCCAAAAATCCTATCAGTAATCTCTCAAAAGTCTTTACCAAGTAAAATAAATCCAAATCCAAACCCAACCAACCGAAACAAACAAAAAAAAAAATCAA
Source organism: Pogoniulus pusillus (assembly GCF_015220805.1). NCBI lineage: Eukaryota > Metazoa > Chordata > Aves > Piciformes > Lybiidae > Pogoniulus > Pogoniulus pusillus. The sequence goes on from NC_087273.1 coordinate 29,284,168, forward strand.
ATTCAAAGAAAACAGAGGGAGTTTCTTTAGAAACAACCTCACCAACAGTGAAAGAACATACAATGGTTTAGACTGCTACTCTAATTGTTCAGCTCTGTGTGAGGAAGAGTTGAGGATTAGAAACTGAGAGGCTGTTTCCTGAGGGCGGTTGAACTTTGTCACTGAGGGAAGACCATAGTAGGGCCATGTCTGGCTAGGCAGTGCCCTGTCACTATTCAGAAAGATGAGTGGAATCATAGAATCATAGAATCAACCAGGTTGGAAGAGACCTCCAAGATCATCCAGGCCAACCTAGCACCCAGCCCTAGCCAGTCAACTAGACCATGGCACCAAGTGCCTCAGCCAGGCTTTTCTTGAACACCTCCAGGGATGGTGACTCCACCACCTCCCTGGGCAGCCCATTCCAATGCCAATCACTCTCTCTGTGGAGAACTTCCTCCTAACATCCAGCCTATACTTCCCCCAGCACAACTTGAGACTGTGTCCCCTTGTTCTATTGGTGGTTGCCTGGGAGAAGAGACCAACCCCCACCTGGCTACAACCTCCCTTCAGATATCTGACAAAGCATTTCACTTGAAGATCTCTTACTCTACACAACACGAAGCTCATAGCTGGCAGAAACTCTGAGGAAAGGGATGGTGCTGGGCCCTCCTTTCCTCTGTGACTGGCAACGTGGCTGTCGCTGACTGGTTAGTGGAATTGCTGATCATCGTTTTTAGTCTTGAAATCGTGGGGCTGTGCTTTCAGTTTTGTTTTGATTTGTTAGACAATGAGATAATAATTCATGGTGAAACCATAAAGGACACAATAAAAAAAAAACCAAAAAAACAAACCCAACCAAACAACCAAACCCCCCCCCCCCCTTTGCTAAGCAGTTGGTATTCAGTTCTTCAACAGGCAGAATTTAGAATAAAAGGTTACTAACACTTTGGCAGTGTTTTCCCCAGGCTTTCTCTTGTGTTTCTGCCAAATCTCTCACAAGGCTCAGATTTGATTAAAATGGCAATGCTCTCTGCTACTTGAATGTAATTAGAGCCATTCATTACAGCTTTAGTTGACAGTTTGGCAACCTGTACATTTTTCTGAATATGGACAAGTGTTCCATGGAAACAGTTCAAGGGAAGAGCGCGAGAAGAGGGTTCTCTCTTGAACTGCAGCAAATGGGAGGCTGTCTATGTTTAGAGAAGTTTATGGTTTTCCAAACTGTCAATCGAAGCTGCAAGGAAGAGCTCTAATTAGGTTAATGTAGCAGAGCACTGCATGGTTGTTTTTTTAAATTTTTTTTGTTGTTGTTTGTTTTGTTTTCTCCTTCAGCCAGCTTCTACAGGCTCCTGCTACCTAGCTGTCATAGGAAGTTTCATGTAAACATGAGGGGGAATTTTTTCACTGTGAGGATGACAGAACACTGGAACAGGCTGCCCAGGAGCGTTGTGGAGTCTCCCTCTCTGGAGAGATTCAAAGCCCGCCTGGATGCATTCCTGTGTGATCTGGTATAGGTGATCCTGCTCTGGAAGGGGAGGTTGGACTGGATGAGCTTTCAAGGTCCCTTCCAGCCCCTGACATTCTGTGATTCTGTGAATCTGTGATACCTTGTAGGACCATTAATTATTTCTATTGCAGGTCATTTTGTTTCGCTCTTATTAACCCCTGCCTAGAACACTGTTGGATGGAAAGTAAATCAAGAGAATATGTTTGCCTATGCAAACCTTTTCTGCAAGCCAGCTTTTGGCAGAATTCAGAAGCCTTTTCCTGTGCCTGAATTTCCCACCCTTTCCAATATATGTCAAGTAAAACACACTTCCAACAAAGTCAGAGCAGTCCTTGGCCTCTTTCGGGTTCCTAATGAATAATATCTTTCAGCTAAAAATGTTGTCAACTACTGTTACTTTCATTTTGCATCCTTCTATGGCATGCCCAGGAACCGCTAAAATACATCAGGAAATGTCATTTTAAGCATCTTCCAAATCATCTGAAAGCACAAACCCTGTTGATTCCAGTCGAGTTATTCTTGTGATTAAAGTAGGAAAGGCTTGGTCCAAAATCTGACTAGAGCAGCTCTTTGTTTTCCCTGTGGCTCATCACCACATAAATGGATGGGGCAATCTGTAGTTTAATTTGGCATTGGTTGTTGCTGGGCTACTTCACTATGTGAACCATGGGATGATAGCCTCGTTGCCCTTTTGGTTTCATGGCAAACTGAATACTGAGGCTTTGCAGAAGGGGTGTATCTGGATGAAATACTGGTTCAGAGTTGGGATAGCCTTGAGGTCATTTGTTTGTTTACAGGATTGTACACAAAACCCAGTTCCTCTCCACAGCAGTAGGAAAATGCAGACCACAAGCTTTTGCCAGAGTCTCCCACCAGACACTTCAGCTGTATGCCAGAGAAACATCTGTCTTTCTGCCTCAGTTCCTTTATCCTTTGACATTTAACTGGTTTCCTCATTCCCAGCCTTGTTAGATGTCCCTGAGTCCAGAATCTCAGAAAACCTTTTAATTCTGGGTGCAGCCATGGCTTTGGGCCTGCTGATTAGAGATGCTTTTGTTCCGCTTTGCAGCAGCCTGAGCTGTAGAGCAGCCACAACTCAGGACACGGGGGGCAAAAGGAAGCTGTTGTATTCCTGATCCTGAATGACTGCCAAGCCATGCCCCTTTCCTCCCAGGTCACCTCCCCGAGTGAGCTTGATGCCATTACGTTCATAATACTTATGTTGACCTTGGTATAGTTGCTTGCTATGTCTGTTCTATGTTTTTTCCCTTAAGCCTTTGGTATTTGTATACAATACATTCTTTGATAAGAAAGCAAGGAAAGCTAAGTCAAACAAAACCCCACATTGGGTGCCAATTAAAAATGTGATGGTTTGGGCTCTTACCTGCTCCCCCACACTTTGTATTTGCCCCAGCTAACTCAGACGGACCCTGGGAATATAGATGAAGCAATTTATTTACAGCTAGCAGAATTTACAAGCAGCTATTTACAATATATACAGTTATATACAAATATATACAGAAATATACAAAGGATAAACAATACAAAAGCACAACTCCCCTCCCAGAAACCTGAGTCCCCAGAAGGGGCTCTCAAACCACCCCAACACCTCCCCCGGCCCTCTCAACCTTACCCCAGTTCTCAGGAAGAAGAGAGGTGCAGCCAAGAGGTTAGGGAGCAAGGTTAGTAGGAGCAGGGTTAATGAGATGTGACTAGGTCTGAAGGCAAAAGCAGAAGAGAAAGACAAAATGGAGAAAGTTTACTTCTTCTTCCCAGAGCTCTCAGCGAGACTGTGAGAGAAGTTGACATCAATTGTTTTCATTTCACTGCCCGTTATCTAGTTCTTTTACCAAAACATTCTACCTTGCTTCAAACTAGCACAGCAAGGAAAGCTAAGTCAAACAAACCCCTTACTGTCAGTGCAGGTATCCTGGTAAGATGTACTCACGTTGCTAACAGCTGATGCCATACAGAACTGTTATAATCTCATGACTGGTGTTCCTTGGACAGCATTGATTTTACTGTGTTTGGATAAATTCACACCTTTAAGTAAAACGGCTGCACTGGTGAAAGACCAGCAGACATTTATTGCCTCTAATAGCGTCCAACAGACATACTTCTTAAATCCAGCCTACCACTATGGAGCCTGAGGCCATGGCATGATTCCCAAGATGAGCAGTGCCAAGTGTACGTGAAGTCAGAGGAACAAATTAACAGAATGCTCACAAATGTTTAACTATTTATGCAGCACTGTCGCTATCACAACTTCTCAGCTGATTATTGCAAATTCATGGCATTCCCTTCCCATTCTTCTTGAAGCCTCCCTCTGTGTGATTATCTCCCTTTCCCACACAGAAGGGAAAGAATGGCTCTCAGATGCTGTTGTTTGGCTTGGCAGAGGGCCTTGCAGGCGATACCTACTCAAGTGATTCTAACTCACAAATTGGGATTTTTCCTGGCAGCTCAACTGTATTTGGTGCCCACCTCTATACAAATGCGTCACAGTTGTGTTACACTCTCCCATGGCTTAGCCTGTTTTTAAGTCTCTCTTCTCATGGGAGTGCAATAAATATATTACAGTTCTGAAAGTTTTCCTATGCCTCAGAGACATTTCTATGCAGTTCTGTCTCAGATTTTCTCTAAAACGTGCATGCACTTCGATGTAAGAAGCCACTCAATTCACCTTAAGAAGCGTCCTTAGCTCCATGTGTTCTTTTAAGCCACTATCATTAATATATGTGTTGATGCGGTGGGTTAGGAACCTCCTCAGCCCCCTTAATATTTACCAGACTGGACTAGACAACTTGGAAGTAAGATCAAGCTCTATTTACAACAAATTAAAAATTACAAGCATACATACACAATATATTTACAAGTATTTACAACTATATACAAATTAGAAATAATACAGAAATCCAAACCTCCTCCCAGACAAAGAAACTGTCCAGAAGGGGCTCAAAGCTACCCTCTCTCTCTCTGTCTTCTTTCCTAGACAGACAAACAAAATCAACCAACAATGCTTATATTGTTTTCTGTTAGCCAAGGTTAGGTTAGACTCGATGATCCTAGAGGTCTTTCCCAACCTGGTTTATTTTGTGACTCTGTGATATTAGAGCAGAGGAAGGAGAAGTGAAAGGAAGCATGATCTCAGAACAGAGTGGGACAAATTATTTACATTTTGGCTTTTTATCCCTTCCAGCAAATCAATGAATAATATAGACTTTATCATTATATTCTTTTCACAGCCAGTGATCTCATTTCTCACATTAGAATATTCCAATTAGCCTCACACCAGCCCAGTTGAATATGAAATGGAATTTCAAACATAGGTAGGCTAAAATTACCCAATTTGTCTGTGTGACTAAATAAAGCCTATCAAAAGCAAAGCAAAATCATCTGTGGAGAGCTGTGTGGTTAGTTGTGTTTGCAGTACTTTGCTAGTAACTCACTGCTTACATGAGCTAGCCACAGACAGTCACAGCCTTCAATGGAATTCCCTACCTGGCTAGGATGCTCAGCACCATTTCTTTATCCTGATGCATGGGAACTTTTGTGGCTGAAGGTATCACAGTATCACAGTATCAACAAGGTTGGAAGAGACCTCATAGATCATCAAGATCAACCCTTTTCCACAATTCTCAAGGCTAGCCCATGGCACCAAGTGCCACGTCCAACCCTGCCTTGAATGGCTCCAGGGACGGCGACTCCACCACCTCCCCGGGCAGCCCATTCCAGTGTCCAATGACTCTCTCAGTGAAGAACTTTCTCCTCACCTCCAGCCTAAATCTCCCCTGGCACAGCCTGAGGCTGTGTCCTCTTGTTCTGGTGCTGGCCAACTGAGAGAAGAGAGCAACCTCCTCCTGGCCACAACCACCCCTCAGGTAGTTGCAGACAGCAATAAGGTCACCCCTGAGCCTCCTCTTCTCCAGGCTAAACAATCCCAGCTCCCTCAGCCTCTCCTCGTAGGGCTGTGCTCAAGGCCTCTCACCAGCCTCGTCACCCTTCTCTGGACACGCTCAAGCATCTCAATGTCCCTCCTAAACTGGGGGGCCCAGAACTGAACCCAGGACTCGAGGTGTGGTCTAACCAGTGCAGAGTACAGGGGCAGAATGACCTCCCTGCTCCTGCTGACCACACCATTCCTGATGCAGGCCAGGATGCCACTGGCTCTCTTGGCCACCTGGGCACACTGCTGGCTCATGTTCAGGTGGGTATCAATCAGCACCCCCAGATCCCTCTCTGTCTGGCTGCTCTCCAGCCACTCCGACCCCAGCCTGTATCTCTGCATGGGGTTGTTGTGGCCAAAGTGCAGCACCCTGCACTTGGAGCTATTGAACCCCATCCCATTGGACTCTGCCCATCTGTCCAGGCAGTCAAGGTCCCACTGCAGAGCCCTTCTGCCCTCCAACCCAGTCACATCTGCCCCCAGCTTGGTGTCATCTGCAAACTTGCTGATGACTGACTCCATGCCCTCATCCAGGTCATCAATGAAGATGTTAAAGAGGATGGGGCCAGCACAGATCCCTGAGGGACACCACTAGTGACAGCCACCAGCTGGATGTGGCACCATTCACCACCACTCTCTGGGTCCGGCCCTCCAGCCAGTTCCTAACCCAGCACAGAGTGTTGCCATCCAAGCCATAGGCTGACAGCTTAGCCAGCAGTTTGCTGTGGGGGACAGTGTCAAAGGCCTTGCTGAAGTCCAGATAGAGCACATCCACAGGCCTCCCCACATCTACCAAGCAGTCACCTGATCATAGAAGGAGATCAGTTTGGAGAGGCAGGATCTGCCCTTCCTAAATCCAGGTGACTGGCAAGACTCCATATTTCACTTTTCAACTGGTCTCTCTCTTTTATTCACAGGCTACCACAGTGTATGACTTCTAGTGCAGTCATATCACAAGGTTGGTCCCCAGCACTGGGACAGATGCTTACTGCACTCCATTTCCTCTGTAGGGGCAACACATTTCAAGGGCATTTCTACTGACTAGCCACACAGAAAGTACTTCCTAGTGTTCTTACCTTTTAAAGGTTTGAGTAATAAACAACATGCTGTATTTTCACTTGCCCAAATCCTATTCAAATTCTAGAAGATTTCAATATGTGGACACAGTTTGCTACACTGTCTTTGTCTGAAGTAAATCAGATGACTTCATTACAGATTTGCTTTATTCTAAGTAAGTCTGTCCTGTTATCAATAATGTTTAGCATCATAGCTCACTAATCTCAGGTCAAGTTAGTGTTACATGAGGCATACATATATACATGCAATATGCATAATTCACCTATAATAGTTTTTAAAACCTATGGAGAAGAAATCTCAGGCTTAATCTGTTATATATTGCACCAGAAAGGTTGATCTTTCTCCATCTTTCTTCTCCTTGCTCATTTGTGCCAGTTTGAAATCAGCTAGAATATTTTATATGGGCTGTGAAAAGGAGACAATGATGATGTCTACTTCACTCATAGGCTTGCTGAGATGTATAAAAACAAGAACACAAACATAGATAACACAGTTGCTTTGTATCTCTGGCTAACTGCACTTTTCTCTTTAACCTGCTGTCTTTGTAACTAATCCTTCTGCTTTCAAACCCCCTTCCCAGGCTTCCAAACTCACCTTGAACAGAAGGCAAAGTCTGGGATAAAATAGAGGGGTGGAAAGGAGGTGGAAGGGTGGTTGGGAGCCCCTCCTGGGGACTCAGGTTTCTGGGAAGGCTGCTGTGTTTCTGTATTACTTTTTTAACCTGTATATTTCTGTCTATAGCTGTATTGGTTGTAAATATCTGTTTGTATATTGTGCTAAGCTGTAAATATAAAGCTTCATTCTTAATTACCAGCTCAGCTGACTCTAGTCTGGGTGATTTCATAAGAGTGGGGGAGGGGGAGTCGGGTGTAACTTTCTGTCCCACAAGGTAATCCCATTCAGTCCTTTATTGTAGTCTCTACCTTAGTGGGGCTTGATAGCCTTTAGAGCAAGTTTCTTGAGGTTCTTGACAAATTCTTTCTTTCACCCCAAAACACATTCCAGATTTTATCCTGGGCATTCTTTTTAGCTAAATTAAACACTATTTCTTTCCCCTGGGATTTGAAAATCACTCTCTGTTAAGCTGAGGTTGATTTCCTGCACAACTCTGACATCCTAATCCTGTGACTTTGGTGATTTTTAGGCATATTTCCTGTTGCTATTTGAACTTTGTGTCTTAGAGAAATCAGTATGTTAACAAGCATACTGGGTACAAACGTGTGAGGCAGCTAAGGGCAGGTAGATAATTTCTGGCTGGTTGAAACCAGACACCATGGCACTTGACTCCAGCATTTGATCTTCACCCTTAGCCTTTCTCACTTTGGCTCCTGATAACACAGTTGTCAGTCTCAGCTCTCCCTCTCCTCTTCACCCTGTGACCAAGCCTGTGCCTACACTCTGGATTCCAGAGTCAGCCCTGGACCCACTACATGGTGTTAGCATTCTGCCAGTTTCCCAGAAAGGAGCTGATCCCATCATAGCAGCAGACTGATGCAACTGCTCTTGCCTTCAAAATGCCCACTCTCCTCTGAATTGGAAGGGTGTTTACATGAGGGGTTTGTGCATGGGTGTCTACATTGCTGACAGTGTTTCAGTGCCATGTCTGTAAAACATGAGAACTGCAGTGGTTTGTAGCCTAACAAGGAAAATGTGAAGATAATTATTATCTTCTTATAATTTGACCATTGATGAGAGTGTGGACATTGTATGCTGTAAATTCTCTCTCCAGTTTGTGTTTGCTCAACTGTTTTTGAACTTTCTTGATTCTAACTCCATAAAGATCTTCCTTTTCCCCTCCAGCAAGATGATTGATAAGGAAGAGGTACAAATAATTTCACAGAATCACAGAACACAAGGAGTTGGAAGGGACCTTGAAAGATCATCTAATCTAACCTCCCTGCCAGATCAAGATCACCTAGAGTAGGGCACAGAGAAGTGCATCCAGGCAGATTTTGAATGTCTCCAGAGAAGGAGACTCCACAACCTCTCTGGGCAGGCCATTCCAGTGTTTTGTTACCCTCACAGTTAAGGAGTTTTTCCTTATGTTCATGTGGAACCTCTTATGCTCCAGCTTGTACCCACTGGCCCTTGTCCTTTCTTTTTATGCATTGTTTCAATATGATGACCCAGATGCATTTGAAGCAGAGGAAGTTCATAGCTAAACTACCATTAAATAAAGTATGGCAGCTTATGGCAGCAAAGTCACTGCTTGGACTGTATGTCGATGCAGCTACCCTGTACCTTGGGTAGGTTTCCAACTGTGCTGAGGTTCCTAGGCAGAATGCTTCTGTGACTACTAATGCCTTTGGTTTGCAGTCCAGGCTGAATAGTGCCTAACAGAGCACAGAAGGATGAATTCTGGCACAGAAGCAGAGATCCAAAGCCATACATACACCTTCAAGTGCTCTGTTTTCTGCAGAACCTTGGTGATGCTAGATATTAGGCAATTACAGATATCTGACTCTGTTTTGGCAGTCCTCAGGGCTCATCACTTATTTGGCTTTGACAGTGCTAGGATCTGTTTTGTTGTGTGCTGATGTGTGCTTCTGGAGGCTGGAATCCACACAGCTCTCCAGAAAGAGAAGGAAGTTTTCTGTGGATCATTTCTGACATCTTGGCTTTGTTATAGTTGTTTTAACTGACCAGATGAGCAAGCAGCAACACATAATGTGGCAGGAGCAGAACCATGTAAGATCTTGATTCCTCTGCCAATGCACACATGCTGACTGGCCACTTGGCCAATGTCTCTGGCCATGCACAGCAGCCTTTTCTGACCATTTGGGTTAGAAGGTAGTGAGTGGTTCCCCTGCCAATGCACACACACTGACTGGCCACTTGGCCAATGTCTCTGGCCACGCACAGCAGCCTTTTCTGACCACTTGGGTTAGAAGGTAGTGAGTGGTTCCCCTGCCAATGCACACACACTGACTGGCCACTTGGCCAATGTCTCTGGCCACGCACAGCAGCCTTTTCTGACCATTTGGGTTAGAAGGTAGTGAGTGGTTCCCCTGCCGATGCACACACACTGACTGCCCACTTGTCTGGTACCTCTGGCCATGCACAGTCTCTGGATCTCTTTGACAGCACCATTTTTTTTTGCTGTATATGGACACAAAAACTTGTTGAAGTGTTTTATCTTCTACATCTTCACCCATATGAACAAAATTACTTGTTTCAAAAGACAGGAGGAAAAAGAAATGTATGAGTGGACAGACTGTGTGACCATCTAAACTTCATTTCCTTAGAAATCTAAAGAGACCATGGCTATCCAGAATCCTAGAAAACAACAGAAACTCTCTGCAGTGCTGCAATAGGGTAGATAATATAAGGCACTTAGTGCCATGGTCTAGTTGACTGGATAGAGCTGGGGGATAGGTTGGACTGGATGATCTTGGAGGTCTTTTCCAACCTGGTTGATTCTATCATTCTATGATTCTATATTATAGGTTCATTATTTCAGCTCAGAGTGGAAGAGCTATGAGCCTAACGCTGAAATACATATGGGTAGGAGGTTTGATTTTTGGCAACTGGAAGCCAAAACATGGCCATCTGAAACTCAATGTCTTTCCTCCTGTACAGTTTTCTGATGTTGGGTTTAAAGCTTTCCCTGGAGAGAAAAATGAAGGATTTCCTTGAAGAGTATTTATAAACCTGAAGAATTCTACAGGCTTGTGACATCAAATCACAAATGGAGTGCTATATTGCCTTGTGGGCATGGCAATTTCAAACTCTTTAGTACACTATTATAATCATATTAAAATGCATTTCTTGCAAACAGTGTAATTTCTGGAGACACTTGTACATTGGCTTACAGACTGTTATCACAGTTGTGGAAAGAAAAGAAGAAAACATTTCTATTTCCAAACACTGCAATCAGAGTGACAGGCCTGCACTCTCTCTAAGAGATCAGCGGTGACTTCTGTTTTCCTTCAACTGCTCAAATGCTTTCCAACTCTTATGCAAAAGTATTAATCTTTGCTAGAAACAAAGCAGATACAATCTAAACCCCCCTTTGAAGATTTATCTTTGTGTGTTTTCAAGAAACAAAATTTAAATCACAGAATCAGAAAACTTCAGAGGTTGGAGGGGACCTTCAGAGATCATCGAGTCTCACCTCCCTGCCAAGGCAGGATTCCCTAGGGTAGTTGGCACAGGAATACATCCAGGTGGGTTTGGAAGGTCTCCAGAGAAGGAATCATAGAATCATAGAATCAACCAGGTTGGAAGGGACCTCCAAGATCATCCAGGCCAACCTAGCACCCTGCCCTAGCCAATCAACTAGACCATGGCACTAAGTGCCTCATCCAGTCTTCTCTTGAAGACCCCCAGGGACGGTGCCTCCACCACCTCCCTGGGCAGCCCATTCCAATGGGAAATCACTCTCTCTGTGAAGAACTTCTTCCTAATATCCAGCCTATACCTACCCTGGCACAACTTGAGACTGTGTCCCCTTGTTCTATTGCTGGTTGCCTGGGAGAAGAGGCCACCCCCCACCTGGCTACAATGCCCCTTCAGGTAGTTGTAGACAGTAATAAGATCACCCCTGAGCCTCCTCAACCTCTCTGGGCAGCCTCTTCCAGTGCTCTGTCACCCTCACTGTAAAGAAGTTTCTCCTCATGTTGAGGTGAACCCCATGTTCCAATCTGCAGCTGCTATTCCTTGTCTTATTGCTGCTGACCACCAAAAAGAGATTCGCCCCATCCACTTGACACTCACCCCTCAGATATTTGTAGACATTGATGAGATCTCCTCTAAGTCTTCTCTTCTCCAGACTAAACAGCCCCAGGTTTCTCAGTCTGTCCTTGTAGGGTAGATGCTCATCCACCAGTCACCCTCACAGCTCTTTAGTAAAATGCTTTCACTAAAGCAGGATAAGTTAAAAAGAAAGATCTGACCTGAAAAAATAGCACTGACTGTTAGTCAGATACCTCCATATATCTGCCTGGCCTTGCTCTTACACTCAGTTTCTGAAGCTGTTGTCAGCATACTTGTTGGCCTCTTACATGTATGTCAAGAAAAATGGGCTGTAATGAATGAAGACGACTTGTAATAACATAAAGTTTAGCTAACTAGAGCCTTTTCTGATCATTTGGATTAGAAAATAGTGAATGGATTCACTAGTTCCTGTCCTTGTATCTTAGAAACTCCCAATAGACTGAGGTCTTGAATAGAATCATAGAATCATAGAATCAACCAGGTTGGAAGAGACCTCCAAGCTCATCCAGTCCAACCTAGCACCCAACCCTAGCCAGTCAACTAGACCATGGCACTAAGTGTCTCATCCAGTGAATATCCTCAGTGAAGTTAATTTCATAGTTTTTGCTGGCACCTTGTTTCTTCATTTGCAGATGGCTTTATTCTGCACAGTTAAGAAAACATTCTTAATTTTGGATTTGCCTTTTTGGAAAAAAAAAATCTTCATTTCAGTGACTTATTTTATTACTTCCTGATCTTCTCAGTTGGTTAATGAGATTGATTTATCACTTATCTCAACCATTCATATGTCCATGAATAATGTTGCTTCTCAGTCTTTTCTTTCCATGAAATCTTCTCCATAGTTGCAGATGTTCTGTCTTGAACTACTGCAAATTCTACAGCACTTTAAATATCCCACCCCCATATCTACAACAATAGAATATATGATCAGAGCTATCTGTAGTGCCATAGTTATACTTTTAACATGCTGCTTTGTTAGTGCTGTCCAACATTGTGGTTGACTTTAACAGCTATAGTAACAAATACAGTGCATTAACAGCTTTAATCTCCCTCTTATATGACTGGCTGCTGTCTTTATAATAATGGTTTTGGCTAAGCCTGGATCAATTTGAATAAATCTTCTCCACCTGATTCAGGTTGTATGTATCTCTTTAAGACCCTAGATTGTTATACAAAAAAAATCACTAGTGAGTTTCACCTGTCTCTTTTGGCCCATTAGCAGGCTTCAAATGCAAAGTTTTTGATGCTTAACTCAAGAAATAGAATACATTTTAAATGCTTCAGTGCCTGAAAACTGCTAGAAAGTGCAAGCTACGAGTGCCTGGCTCTGCTGACCTAAGGAGAGCTGACTACACCATTCTGGGGTGTAGAAACATCAGCAAAGGTGGAGAAGGCTGCTGGGGTAGGGGGAAGAAGCTGATAGCTCTTACAAGGAAGAAAACTGTGTGTGAGATAGAAAAATGTATCTAAGCAAGAACTGGCTGCAGAGAAATTTGTTGGAGCTGTGACTGAAGACTGAAACATTATAGACTCCTAAGAACCTTTGACAGCAGTACGTGACTTCCTAGCAACCTGCAGAAGATAACTGGATAGCAGTTTGGACTGGACAGCAACAATTTCTAGTCTGAGTAACTTGCCCATGCTAATGGACATAGAAATGGACTTTCACATCTAACTCTTGCAAGATTTTCTTTTATGTTGTTTAAAATGGATTTTCATTTTATCACCAATGGCAGGAACCTACCAGCTCATAACCAGGATGGAATAAAGCTGCTGGATCCAGGTATGAAATGCTATTATTTGAAAACAACATTTCCTCCTTGCCTCAAGTTGTTTTTGTTTTTTTTTTCCAGTCTGATTTGTAGTACAAATTTCCTGCATGGCATTGATTAGCATGAAATGGATTGCTCAGAAAATCTCCCTTCCACTTTGAGCTTCTGCTAGGCTAAAACAATCCATTTAGGATTGTCCATATCACATCAGTGCAAAGGATCTCGTTACTTGCTTTAAAATTCTGTGTCTGGACTGGTATTTTAATCAATCTCTAAGCTAATTTTGATTCCTAAGATCCAAACTCTTAAATGCTTGTGTTGGGTTCCTTATCCTGGTAGGATGCTTCAGTGAGACAGGACTGGGTTATAATTACCCATCCAAAAGACTGCTGCAGGGTTTCCTTGAGGAGATGTAGGGTTCCTGGCAAATTCTTCCTGAGGAGACAGTACCTTTCCCCTTCTTGTCCCAGTTCTGCTATTACAGAACCAGGAGCTGATTTGCTGTGGCATACTGACCCTCTGAAAACAAAGAAATGCTGTGCCCTTCCTTCAGCTGAATACATCCCTACTGCTTGCTAAAACACGTAATTTGTTTTGTGTTGTTATGAAAGTTCTCCCACTCAAACTGTGTATTCAAGTCGATGATCTTCTGTGATAAGATACTGTACAACTTTACAGTGTCATACACTACACTACAGCAGCATGCAGGAGCTCACATGATGGTCATTTAATATCCATGACTCACAGTCCACAGGACTAGGATTCTAGCCAGCTGGGATTTGTTCTAAGTGGCGTGAAATGACAACCAGTGCATGAGATACAGCTCAGATACCAAACATGGTGGCCGAGCACTTTCAAAAAGACATGGCTCCTTGCCCACTCTGATAAAAAAAAAACCCAAACAACAAATCATGCAATAGATACATCCACTGACTACTGAACACTATTTTGCAAGGACTGAAGCAAAAATGAGTAGCAAAAAAAAGGCATCTTGGCCTTTCTAGGTGGGTTCTGTGCCCCCACCGCCCCTGGCAGCTGACTTTTAAGGTGAGTCTTGTAGAGTAGGGTTATGGGTTGGACTTGGTGAGCCTGAGGGTCTTTTCCAACCTGGATGTTTCTGTCATTCTGTGAGTGTTTTATTTTCTTGTTTAAAGTTCCAGTTTGTGTTTGATGGTGGAAGCTGATAAGTGCTTTAACTGTGCTTGTCGTCTTTCTGCCTGAGTTTTGCACTCAGTACCGCAACTGATTTTCTGCGGCTTGATATTCAGCTGGGATGTTATACAGTTGCAGAGTGCAAGAGGGATTAGATGTTACTCTGTGATTCACCCAGTCCCCGAGGAGAGCTATATAAAGCTCATCCTCTTCTCCCTGGCCCCAGGGAAGCTAGGGGGCAGATTATGAGCTAGCGGAAAAGACGAAGGCATAAAGGAAAAAAAACCCCTCACCATCTGCAAAGAGATTCCAGGAGCAGACACTGCCCTGCTCTCACACTGTGCAGGGCTGGGGAAAAGTGTGCTCCACTGCTTGCCTACTGCTAGTGTAGGCACAGAGGGGCAGTTTTAGGAAAAACGAACCTACTGAAAGTTCTCTTTCCCACACTGTGACTGCTCCTTGCACAGGAATCACTCAGGGTTTCCTTCTGCAAAGGGAAGAAGACAATGTGGAAAGCAGGACTTAGAGATTCTGTTGTTTGCAGAAGTCTTTTCTCTATAGCCTGGGAATCCTGAAATGTGATTGCCATGTAAGGGCAGGTTATTTTCGACCACTCCCTTCATTTATGTTCCTGTTAAACCCATGGCTTAAGTGGGCCTTCTGTGCTGGAGAGATTTTGAACTGGCTGTCTGCCCAGGGATGGATTGCAGCAGGAGCAGACTGACAGAAATAGGTGGTTATGTGTGTAGACCTCTAAGTCTTGAAATGAGAATATCTCTGCTAGAGGTCAGGGTTTACACTTGCCAATATTTCCCTCATTTACTGAAGTCAGTTGACTCTGCTTTACTAGTGCTGGCTATTTTTATAACAGTCTCACTATTTGGGGGGGGCAGGGAGGATATTCTCATTTCAGTCCTTAAAAAAAATGGCACAACTTGGGATACTTTTGCCTCTGAGACTTCATTAAGAAGCTGAAGCTCCGTATTTTCATGCTAAAATTTCTTCTAGATTACTCATTTGCAAGTGAAAACTGTTTTAAATTCACTTCTATAAAATATTTAATTGCATTTCTATGTGTTTTATCCTAGGTTTTAATATTTTAAGGGTATTATTTTGTTCTCTCAAAACTGTTGTCTTTCCTTAACTCTCAGAAGCAAAGCTTTGAATCCTAGAAAAGAAAATCAAGAGGAGTTGGGTTTTGGGTTTTCTTTTGCGTGGAGTTTTGTGTGTGTGGTTGGTTTTGGTTGTGGGTGTTTTGTGTGTGGTTGTTTATTTTGGCTTGGTTGGGTTTGGGTTTTGTTTTTGGAAAACCCCAATATCTAACAGTTTTGGAGTGCTTGTTCAAATTTACTATCAAAAGTCTTACATCTGGCCCTTCTTTTGCTTCTCTATGCCTGTTAAGAAGGAATCAAGATGTGACTTAGAAAACTGGAGGTAAGAGGGAACCTGAAAGCTGACAGCTATGACAACACCTGCCTCAGCTTTCTGTGCTCCCAGTGGCACATTTAGTTATATTTATCCTTCTATTTTTACATCAACATTTTGTCCCACATCTTGTCACATGGAGCAGGGTTTTGCTACTTCAAAGTCTTTGTCGACTGTAAAGTTGCTGCTAGATGTAGCCTGTCTAAGATGAGAAGCCTTTACAAAATTGAGGCTTGACCTTCTTACAATGGGAGCAGTGGGGTTTAATTTTTTTTTCTTTTCAGATTTGAATGAAGAATTTTGCTGTAGCACTATCTGGCATTACCACTGGCTTTACTAAGGCTCCCCTACCTTAACTTTTTAATGTTCATTATCATAGAATCATAGAATCAACCAGGTTGGAAGAGATCTCCAAGATCATCCAGTCCAACCTAGCACCCAGCCCTAGCCAGTCAACTAGACCATGGCACTAAGTGCCTCATCCAGGATTTTCTCGAACACCTCCAGGGACGGTGCCTCCACCATCTCCCTGGGCAGCCCATTCCAATGCCAATCACTCTCTCTGGCAAGAACTTCCTCCTAACATCCAGCCTAGACCTACCCCAGCACAACTTGAGACTGTGTCCACTTGTTCTGTCGCTGGTTGCCTGGGAGAAGAGACCAACCCCCACCTGGCTACAGCCTCCCTTCAGGTAGTTGTAAACAGCAATGAGGTCCCCCCTGAGCCTCCTCTTCTCCAGGCTAAACACCCCCAGCTCCCTCAGCCTCTCCTCATAGGGTTTGTGTTCCAGGCCCCTCACCAGCTTTGTTGCCCTTCTCTGGACACGTTTCAGTATCTCAACATCTCTCTTGAATTGAGGAGCCCAGAACTGGACACAGCACACAAGGTTACTGAACACTGAATCAGTAGATATCTAGCACAACATTTTGTTCACCTTTTGACAACAGCTGCTCCTCTCTAGCAGTTTCCATCTACTATTGAGCTACTACTGGGGCAGCTAGACTTCAGAGCCTACTGATTCGCTCTGGTACACATATGGCAACAAATGGATGGAATTACAATTTTCAATTGAAAATTGGGTAACAAAGAACCTAACAGACTAAGATGTTTTGCAGAAGTATTATCTAACCTTAATGGATTTAATGTCATAAAACTGGGAGGAGACCATGGAATTGAAACAGAAGGAATGAGGAGTTGTTCTGGTGTGGAACAATTACTTTTTCCTCTGCCTTGCTCTATGGTTTATGTTTCCAAAAGAGAATGAATGCACTGACATTGGTGGTGTGTTTATTTGGAAAAAAAAAAGAAGAACATTGGTATTCTGAGCCCTGTCCTACATTTTTCAGGGCCAGCTGTGCTGCTTTACCCAGTCTGCTGCTACCTTCCACAGGCCACTAGATAAAAAAACTGAATTAAAGCACTTTGCTCACCTATTTCACAAGGCTGCCTCTTTCCCTGTGCATTAACTAGTAGCCCATACTGCCTTGCACTATTTCTTCTATCTTACCTCTTATTGTAGGAGGAATACATGTGTCTGTGTAGGTCCAGGAGATGTATATTTCAGTTTGCTTAATGTAATATTTTAGATGTATTGACTTCTGTTGCCATCATCTTTCTTGTCTGTTATTCTGACAGGAACACATCATTAGAAGATGGACATACTGATTGGTAGTATTGGTGAAGACAAGATCAGAAGATACTTCAAGTAGGTATTTTTGAGAGCACATATGAAATTGCAATCAAGTTGGTGGATCTCTTTCACATAGCAAAAACATCTGAAAGCCCTTTAAGTAGGAAATACTGTAGATGAAACCACTTTCTCATTTTGCTGAGGACTGACTTGTTTCTCCTGTGGAAGAATGTCTCAATGCAGCTTCCTTTATCTTGTAGATTCAGTTTATGAAAGGAATGAATGAAAACAAACAAATGAAAATACTCCACAAACCAAACAAACAGAACATAGAATGTTGGGGGCTGAAAGGAACCTTGAAAGCTCACCCAGTCCAACCCCCCTGCCAGAGCAGGATCACCTGCACCCGATCACACAGGAGCACGTCCAGGTGGGTTTTGAAACTCTCCAGAGAGGGAGACTCCACAACCCCCCTGGGCAGCCTGTTCCAGTGTTCTGTCACCCTCACAAGGAAAAAATTCTTCTTTGTGTTTCCATGGAACTTCCTATGCTTCAACTTCCACCCATTGCCCCTCGTCCTGCCATTGGGCATCACCAAGCAGAGCCTGGCTCCATCTTCTTGGCACTCACCCTTTACATATTCATAAACATTAATGAGGTCACCTCTCATTCTCCTCCGAACTAAAGAGCCCCAGCTCCCTTAGTCTCTCCTCATAAGCATTATGGATCTATTGTCTGGAGGAATCAGACTGTGTCTCACTCCACTTGGCTCTTCAAGGTCTTCAGAAATCATTTGAGGGGAAAGGAAGGGAAAGCCTGGGAGTCTGGAAGCCATGAAACATTGTGGGTTTAGGGATCTTTATAGGTTGTTAAATGTGATAAAGTGATCTCTCTCCTTGCTTTGTTGTTAAAGAAGCAGCTGAATGAAGTTTAGATATTAAAGCTCAGGTATTGTGGTCAGCCTGAACTCTTTCTCTGATGTTGAGGTGCTGGGATGTGTCCAGAGAAGGACAACGAAGCTGGTAAGAGGCCTGGAACACAGCCCTATGAGGAGAGGCTGAGGGAGCTGGGGTTGTTTAGCCTGGAGAAGAGTAGGCTCAGGAGTGACCTCATTGCTGTCTATGACTGCCTGAAGGGAGAATGTAGCCAGATGGGGGTTGGTCTCTTCTCCCAGGCAACCAGCAACAGAACAAGGGGACACAGTCTCAAGTTGTGCTGGGGGAAGTCTAGGCTGGATGTTAGGAGGAAGTTGTTGCCAGAGAGAGTGATTGGCATTGGAATGGGCTGCCCAGAGAGGTGGTGGAGTCGCTGTCCCTGAAGGTGTTCAAGAAAGGACTGGATGTGGCACTCAGTGCCATGGTCTAGTTGACTGGCTAGGGCTGGGTGCTAGGTTGGACTGGATGATTGAAGATTGGATGATCTTGGAGGTCTCTTCCAACCTGGTTGATTCTATGATTTTATGATTATTACAAGCCCAAATGCCATTCAAAATTAGGCTGTGTTAGTTTATGTTCTCACCCAGCTGCTTGATTTATTGTAAATAGGATTAAAAAAAACAAACCAACAAGGCAAGTTCAGAATTCTGGGGGTGAATTTGAACTCAAAGGTAAGGCTCTGTGCTCTTGCATACAAGCCATGCACTATTAATGTAGTACTTTGTGCTAAATTTTACAATGATTGCTTTAAAAATCCATTGCAGTCCAAAACCTTCAATATTCTTCTTGAACTCCCCTTTAAGACTTTGTTTGCTGCTGGCTTTTCTGGGTGTGAGGAAAGCAAATGTCACATAGTCTGGTTGCCTCTTGGGCATGGTCACTGCAGATTGGCTCTAACTATTGTTTGTTTGTTTTTCAAATGTTCTGGGGCAAAACAGTGGGACAGGAAATGTCTGAGCCTGTGTGACACTCCTGCATCATGAGCCCTGTTCCAACAGCTGGAGTTTGTTATTTTCCTGGGTATTCCTTAACTCAGACCAAAGTTTCTTGGCACTTTTGAACCTCTCCTGTTGTACAGCTCCTAGAAATCTGTGTCATGGTCCTGAGCACATTAATGGGTCTTAGCTGTTCTGACTAACTCTACCTATGGCCTCCACCCATAGCTTATGCTCAAGAGCTCCATCGTGGCTCAGTTCCTGCCTAAGTAATCCTGCGAGTGTGCCCATGTCTAGTTCCAGCTGTGTTATGGTCATGCCTGACCATGGGCCGTGTCGACCTGGTTGGACCCTGACCTGTGAACTCTGCTTCTAGCTTGACAACATGGTCTTGTCTGGTGATCATGAAAAAGCTTAGAACTCTGGCTACCACTTTCACCCCTGGTCTAACCCTGACTTGATGATGTCTACAACTACCTGAGGGGAGGTTGTGGCCAGGAGGAGGTTGCTCTCTTCTCTCAGGTGGCCAGCAACAGAACAAGAGGACACAGCCTCAAGCTGCACCAGGGGAAATTTAGGCTGGAGGTGAGGAGAAAGTTCTTCACTGAGAGAGTCATTGGACACTGGAATGGGCTGCCCGGGGAGGTGGTGGAGTCGCCGTCCCTGGAGCTGTTCAAGGCAGGATTGGATGTGGCACTTGGTGCCACGGTCTGGCCTTGAGCTCTATGGTAAAGGGTTGGACTTGATGATCTATGAGGTCTCTTCCAACCTTGGTGATACTGTGATACTGTGATTTCCATGTCATCTTGACCTTGAATCTACTTTGTCACTGTAAACTGCTTGGGACTACAGGATGCCTCACAGGGCTGCAAGGTTGCAGTTTGTATTAAAAGGGTGAAGGTGCCTCCACTATCCAGCCTCCTCTCTGAACCTTCTGTGAGGAAAATTACTAGATGAAGCAAAACATTCTAGTTTTGACTAGCCTGTGTATGTCAACCCATCATTCCTGCTACTTCCAAAAAATCTTGGCTAAAATCAGTTACTTCCATGTACATATCAGCATTTACACGTGCGATGTGGGCACACTGCTGGGAAGGCTGCCACTAAGGCATGTCTTGCCCTTGCTAACCCCTTCCCCAAGGAATGGAAACATCCTTCTGACAGGAGATAGTGGGTCTTAGATTCCTTGAATTTCAATTACAGGTGGAGGAAGGGAGAGAGGGAAGGAGAGCTGGGTATTGCTGCTGTCTGCTTCCCTCTGCAAAGCACATATTTCTGCATGGCTTTCCAGCAGCAGTCATTGACGATCGCATCAGCAGTAATGTTCCTTGATGCTTGCAGTCCCTCTTAAGGAGGCCAGGGACTGGAGCACTGCAAGGAAATGGAGCTGAAAGCAGAAGGGGATACTGATGACAAGTGGAGAGAGAACAGAAGAGCTGCTCTGTGCAAGGAGAAGTTCCAGTGTCTTTTCTATGGTAGGAGCCAGCTGTGGGTGCCTGCACAAGAATAAAGAAGCTGGCTACTTCTGAAGCAATTCCTCCCTTCTGATATCCTTCCTCCACATCTCTAGCAGTCTCTGGGTTAGAGACTCCTTGATCAACAATCCAAGGAGGTGTAGCTCAAGACTCCCAATAGACATGATCTTCATGCATGTGTTCCTTGTTCTTCAGAGAAGTTTGTTATGCTTACCTAGCCGTGGGTGACACTGATACAGATCGTTTCAGTGTGCAGTGTGCAGACACACACTTTCTCTCCCCCCCTTTTTTTTTCATTTGTGCAAAGACTTTTCTTTCTAAAGGTCTACCTAGGCCTGCCAAAGCATGTTCAGAAAAGTGTGACTATGTCACACCTCCAGTAAAACTTTTTTCACCACCTGAAGTTCCTTCAGTTCTGAGCTTTCACTGGTAGACTTTGGGATGTCTGGTTTGCTATGCTTTGTGTTCTTCCATAGGATGGTAAGGTAGAATGCTTTTAGGGCTTTGAGTCCAGCATCAGTAAGTTTACAGATGACACCAAGCTAGAAGCAGGTATCAATCCACTGGAGGACAGGAGAGCCCTGCAGAGGGACCTAGACAGGCTGGATGGGTGGGCAGAGGCCAATGGGATGAGATTTAACAAGGCCAAGTGCAGGGTTCTACACTTTGGCTACAACTACTCCAAGCAGCGCTATAGGCTGGGGACAGAGTGGCTGGAGAGCAGCCAGGAAGAAAGGGACCTGGGGGTACTGATAGATAGTAAGCTGAAGATGAGGCAGCAGTGTGCCCAGGTGGCCAAGAGAGCCAATGGCATCCTGGCCTGCATCAGGAACAGTGTGGCCAGCAGGACAAGGGAGGTTATTCTTCCCCTGTACTCAGCACTGGTCAGGCCATACCTTGAGTGCTGTGTCCAGTTCTGGGCCCCTCAATTCAAGAGAGATGTTGAGGTGCTGGAACATGTCCAGAGAAGGGCAACAAAGCTGGTGAGGGGCCTGGAACACAAACCCTATGAGGAGAGGCTGAGGGAGCTGAGGTTGTTTAGCCTGGAGAAGAGGAGGCTCAGGGGTGACCTCATTGCTGTCTACAACTACCTGAAGGGACATTGTAGCCAGGTGGGGGTTGGTCTCTTTTCCCAGGCAACCAGCAATAGAACAAGGGGACACAGTCTCAAGTTGTGCTGGGGGAGGTATAAGTTGGATATGAGGAGGAAGTTCTTCACAGAGAGAGTGATTTGCCATTGGAATGGGCTGCCCAGGGAGGTGGTGGAGGCACCATCCCTGGAGGTGTTCAAGAAAAGCTTGGCTGAGGCACTTAGTGCCACAGTCTAGTTGACTTTCTGGGGCTGTGTGCTAGGTTGGACTGGATGATCTTGGAGATCTCTTCCAACCTGTTTGATTCTATGACTCTGACATATGTTGTTTTCAGCTGAGGACAATTGCTTTTGCTGAATGGAAAAGAAACAGCACATTACCTTATGCTCTAATTCATTTATTCCTGACTAGCCATTGAAGTAGTCACCTGAATTGTCAGCTGCATCTTGCATATCTATATGCAGTAGGTAGGAACTCAGCTTCCTTATTTTACTTTGCTGTGAACCTCCCACTCTAGGAACTCTACTTCCTCTAGTTTAGCCATTATGATGGATCTGCACCATGTAGAATTTAGGATTTCCCTCCAAAGAGTAAATCACAATGCTTATGCAGAATTTGGAAGTAAAATGAAATTATTATTTACAGAAGTAGGCTAAATATAAAAGGTAATAAACATATACCAATACATACATAACTAGACAACTTGTATGTATACACACATACAACTAGACAACTACACAACTTTGTCCCAGCTACCTCCCGGGACAAAGCCCAGGGTGTGTTACAGCTAACACAATATTGCCTCTCCTCACTCCCAGTAAGTGCTTTTACCAATAACCCAACCAATGGCTGGCACAGTAAAGCAAAGGTAGGAGGAATAGAGAAGGAAAACAGGAGAAAATAAAGAGAGAAAAACATTCCATAACTGCAGATTGTATAGAATCTTGCAGGCCAGTGGAATGGGATAGTGTTCTGGTAGGGCATGAATCCTGCTAGGCTGGTTTAGCCTTGCTCCTGTTGCAGGTCTGGGAAGTTGAGTCAGTTAAGCAAAGCCTTGAGGGCTAGGGGCTTAGCACCACATGTCAGGTGTCTTGTTCTGCCCTCAACATGCCTGTGTGGTCAAAGGAGGCAGGAAGCTTTGAATTCATGGGCCAGAACAATGGTGCTAGTGCCCATTGGCCAGTTTGGTTTTCAAAATGAAGTATTTAAAGGGGGGTGATTTAGAAACCATGCCTTTTCTGCTTTCCTGCCTTTCTGCATTCAGCCTTTCTGCCTTTCCTCATTTGGGGCTCCTTAACTGGGAATCAAGGCAGCCACGTGTATGCAGCTGGCACTAGCAGCTCAGCAGCATCAACTCAGTTCTTCTTCCTCTGCATGGCATATTTTGTGTTTACCTTGGGATCATTATCATGAGTTTGAAAGCATCTTTGAATCAGGAGACTTACTCAGGGATCAAAAAGCATTGTGAGTACCTATGCTGGAGTGAATGCCAAGACTTCATAGGTATAGTTAGAATTTCTCCTCTTTTCACGTTCCTATTTTCCAAGTTCTGGTTGTTTAAATGG
The DNA here is from genome assembly GCF_015220805.1 of Pogoniulus pusillus. Lineage (NCBI taxonomy): Eukaryota > Metazoa > Chordata > Aves > Piciformes > Lybiidae > Pogoniulus > Pogoniulus pusillus. Next base: position 29,307,377 of record NC_087273.1, read on the forward strand.
TTTAATTCTATGCAACTACTTCCTGTTGGCTGAAAATACGAAGAATCTCAGGAAATTTTCCTGAATTTTTGAATATTAACAACAAATTTAATGTTCATACAGAAATTACCATTCACAGTTCATTACAGGTAATTAATTTCCAATGCAGATAAACATATCTCTAATGTTTTGTTCAGCCCCGTTGAGAGTAGAGTCCATCCCTTCTGAACTATCTCTCAAATTCTCTGGTAAACTTTCATTCACAATTTAGGACCTTAGTCCTAAAACTGTAACACCCACCCAACCACCAGTAAAGATTGTTTGAGTAGCCTTTCTTCTGCAAACAAATCCAGGTGCCAGGTGGAGCTAGCTCATGTCTCCTGTATTGAAAGATACTAGTTGTGCACCTGGCAGGGACAGTTAGGCTATTTGGATATATGACTGAATTCATATGTATTCATTTCATTGTTTTATTTATTACTTTCATAGAATCATAGAATCAACCAGGTTGGAAGAGACCTCCAAGATCATCCAGTCCAACCTAGCACTCGGCCCCTGTCCAATCAACTAGACCATGGCACTAAGTGCTTCATCCAGGCTTTTCTTGAACACCTCCAGGGACGGTGCCTCCACCACCTCCCTGGGCAGCCCATTCCAATGCAAATCACTCTCTCTGCCAACAACTTCCTCCTAACATCCAGCCTAGACCTCCCCTTGGCACAGCTTGAGACTGTGTCCCCTTGTTCTGTTGCTGGTTGCCTGGGAGAAGAGACCAACCCCCACCTGGCTACAGCCTCCCTTCAGGCAGTCATAGACAGCAATGAGGTCTGCCCTGAGCCTCCTCTTCTCCAGGCTAAACAACCCCAGCTCCCTCAGCCTCTCCTCACAGGGCTGTGTTCCAGGCCCCTCACTACCCTTGTTGCCCTTCTCTGGAGGTTTTCAACAACAACCACCTTGAGCTTGTATTCTCCATCTCTTTCAGTAAAAGCCACCCAGAAAACAGTGGAAATAGTAGGATTTTTCTAAGGCTTACCTCTGCTGCAAACACAGGCAAGACTTTTCACTACCCTGTGGGAACTGCTTGCAAGAAAATGAAGCCCCTTGTGGATTCAAACAAGCAGGATGGTAGTTCTCTGGAATTCATGTGTTGCTTTAGGATGGCATAACAAGTGCTACCATCACTGTCAGTGTGTGACTGAATAACTTTTATGTGTCATCCATCCTGGCATTGACAGAGAAGGATGAGGTTTGTTATTTAACAGCTGCTGGTGAGCTTCTTTACTTATCTATTTGGATTCAATGCTTTTCTAATATTCTTATTTACCTGGAAGCTGACATCCTAGGGGCAAAACAGAGACTGGTCAGTCCCCTAGATTGGCCCATAGTGGCTTAATAAAATGCTCTTTCATGGACATATAGAATGTTCTGGTAACTAACGCACCAGGGCGTTCAATAGCTCCAAGTGCAGGGTGCTGCACTTTGGCCACAACAACCCCAGGCAGAGATACAGGCTGGGGTCGGAGTGGCTGGAGAGCAGCCAGACAGAGAGGGATCTGGGGGTGCTGATTGATACCTGCCTGAACATGAGCCAACAGTGTGCCCAGGTGGCCAAGAGAGCCAGTGGCATCCTGGCCTGCATCAGGAATGGTGTGGTCAGCAGGAGCAGGGAGGTCATTCTGCCCCTGTACTCTGCACTGGTTAGACCACACCTTGAGTACTGTGTTCAGTTCTGGGCCCCCCAGTTTAGGAGGGACATTGAGATGCTTGAGCGTGTCCAGAGAAGGGCAATGAGGCTGGGGAGAGGCCTTGAGCACAGCCCTACGAGGAGAGGCTGAGGGAGCTGGGATTGTTTAGCCTGGAGAAGAGGAGGCTCAGGGGTGACCTTATTGCTGTCTACAACTACCTGAGGGGTGGTTGTGGCCAGGAGGAGGTTGCTCTCTTCTCTCAGGTGGCCAGTACCAGAACAAGAGGACACAGCCTCAGGCTGCGCCAGGGGAGATTTAGGCTGGAGGTGAGGAGAAAGTTCTTCACTGAGAGAGTCATTGGACACTGGAATGGGCTGCCTGGGGAGGTGGTGGAGTCGCCGTCCCTGGGGCTGTTCAAGGCAGGATTGGACGTGGCACTTGGTGCCATGGTGTAGCCTTGAGCTCTGTGGTAAAGGGTTGGACTTGATGATCTGTGAGGTCTCTTCCAACCCTGATAATACTGTGATACTGTGAACTTTGCTTATCTGTGATCTACTCTCTTGTTTTCTCTTGACAATATCCAAGATAATAGTTCAATTGGTGTATATGCCTGCTTCAGCAGAGGGCTGGGAGACAAAAGAAGGACATGGAACTGTTGGAGCGAGTACAGAGGAGGCCCCAGAAGATGCTCAGAGGGCTGCAGTAGCTCTGCTATTCAGACAGGTTATGAGAGTTGATGCTCTGTAGCCTGGAGAAGAGAAGGCTTTGAGGAGACCTTGGGGTGGTCTTCCAGTATCTGAAGGGGGCTACAGAGGGGCTGGTAAGGGACTATTGACAAGGTCTTGTAATGACAAGATGTGGAGTAATAAGTTTAAACTGACAGAGGTGAGATGGAAACTGGAAGTTAGAAAGAAGTTCTTTGCAGTGAGGCTGGTGAGACACTGGCACAGGTTGCCCAGTTTGGCTGTGGATGACAGAATCACAGAATGTGATCCACAACCTCCCTGGAGGTGTTCAAGGCCAGGTTGGATGAGACCTTGAGCAACCTATTCTAGTGGGAGGTGTCCCTGCCTATGGCAGGGAGTTGGAGCTGGATATCTTTGAGGTCTCTTCCAGCCTAAGCCATTCTATGATTCTGTGATTCTATATTTTGGTTGCAAACCCTTCTGCTAAAAATAGAATTATCAGAGATGTCTGGTGTGTTTCAGACAAAATCTGCCTTGGCACTCAACTTTATTTCAAGGTCTTGAAAGCAAAGTATTTTTTTAAATGAAGAAATGTAAGGAAAACAATACAGGAAATCAGTTTTGGTTATTGTTTTTTTTTTTAACAGCAAAGAATTTTTCCCCCCTTTGTGTAGCAGTTTACATCAACCTTGAAGAATGGTTGAATGGGGATATTTCCTGTCAATTAAAAGTCCAGTCTGAGTTGAATTAAGTCAGCACCTAGAATTCCACCTTAAATTCTCCAAAGATGGCACTTGCTTAAGGTTCTGAAGATGAGAGTATGATCTGCTGAAAATCAGACAAGTGAGCAGAAACAAGCTATGACTTCTGCCCCAGGGGTAATGGAGACAGAGATGAATCCTGACAGGCACACACATGACAAGACCTAGGCAGAGCAAGAACGGGTGACTCACAAATTGTAGTGGCACGTTCTCTCCAAGGGCCTCAGTGCTCAGTAATGCCTGAAAGATCTCAACCAGGATCACATGATGCATACAGTGGTTGGCTGACTGTTGAGCCATATAATAAAACCCCAACAAATTAAGTATAAAACAGCCTCTGGTGGGCTATAGCCCTAATTAGAAAGAAAATTAACAGGTATCAGACCAGCAGAATCCCTGCCAGTAAAACATGTAGGGGATATCATTAAAGAGACAGGCTTTTGGTATGTGTTTTATGTTGGTCCCCTTTTTAGTTATTTGTGCCATTAGGGGAGAACTGAATTCTTTCACTGAAGACACCAGGACAGAGACACAGAGAGGTTCATGTCATCACAGGTACTCTCTCAAATGGGGGAGTTCTTTAGCAAGCTCTTTCTCTTCTGGTGGAAGTGTTCTGCTGCAGCTGTTTGTACCCCCTCCCCATGCCATCCAGCTGCCTCCCAAATGGTCAGTGACTGTATTGCCATCACTGACCACGCTGTTACCAGCATCTCCCCTTACACACAGGCATGCAGTTTTCCCTGCTGGTAGAGTTTACTGGGAAACCAGCTCACACTCAGCCTCAGCTCAGGTCTTGGGAGCTGGGTATTTCTCCACTCTTTTCTCTTCCTGTCAAACTGAGTTACAAAAATCAGTCTGAATAGAAGGTTTATTTGCAAAACCATAGTTTCATGTCTCCCAGGCTCCCAAGATGCTTTTGTCTGCCTTTTTCTCCTTTTCAGGTGTTCTTGTTTGTTCACTCTGGTCCTTCTATTCTCTGCTCAGTCTCTTGTTATTCCTTTTCTTTCTACTCCCTCTACATCTCTCCCCCCACCCCCCTCCCCCCAATTTTATTATATCCTTTCCAGTTTGTCTCACTGAAGTAATTTTGCTCAGAATGCTGATCTCCATTGCTGCTTCTTCATCTTGCCAAATCAGAGCACTGTCCCTTTATTCTGTCTGAATAGCAGTAATCTTGGACACACAGCTACCGTGTGCAAATCTCCCTGCAAGCTCCTATATGCCAAATCCTCAGAGTAGAACACGCAGCAGTGGCTGTGGGGGCAATCAGAGTTTGTCTCATTAGTTAGTTCATTAGCAACCTCCTAGCACATCATCCTGAGATTCTGAAGGGATGAAAGAACTGTATCTCCTGAGTCCATCAGACTCTGAAGCAAGTCATCTCTCATGCTGTCTGCTGAACTTGTAAGCGTACTGTTGGGCTGTGATGTTGCCAGCTCTAGAAGGTAAAATAAATGCCACCAAATTCCACATCTACAAGAGGGTTCTTGTCTCCCACACGCTTACTGAAAGACAACTGTGCCTGTACAGCAGAGATTGTGCATCCCAGATGTAATGGGCTTGATGCACTTACAGCTTAGAGCTCTTCAGTACACATGTAGAGGTCATCTGATCATGAAACATGGTCAGGTCTTTGACTTTCAGAATCTGCTGCTCTTGCCCATGTCCCTGCCCACAGCAGCAAGCATTTGTTTGGGTGTTTTGTTTTGTGACAGTAGGGCTGTAGTTGTTTTAAAAGCCTCTGAGAGGAGGCTTTCTGCTAGGGCAGTCCTGTTGGGGGGACAGATTGTCTGGACAGTGGTTCTTAGAAAGGAGGAAGCTTTTACAGTATGCTTATAAATGTCCATTGAGAAAATCAGGTACAGTTTTCAGTTAGCTGTCTGAATGCTCAGAAACAGAGTTGTCTCCCAGGTTCTCAGATAAGTGCAATTCATTGGAAGTGTTTTAAAAAGTATTATTTCAGGATGCATGAATTCATCTCAGCCTGAGTAAGTCCCATTCTGCCAACATAAAGTGCTCCCATTCAGGGTCTAAAAGCATTCTTTCTCCTATGTGTGTTCTGTGCTGATGGCTGCTCTCAACTTCCTTCCTGTTACGTGTGACTGAATTTAATGAGTGGTGGAAAAGATTCCATCTAAAAGATAGATTTTGGCAAATCTGTTGTCCTTTTAAAGCCACGACCCTACAAGGCACACATGGTATGAGCTGGACGACAGTATTCTGGCAGACTCTGTAGATAGCTATTGAAGTCAATTTTTGGCAAGGATTTAACTAGCTGGTTGTTATCACATTTTTAATAGCTATTGTGGTTTACTTTGGAAAGAGCAATGAAGCACACACAGAACAAGCTTAGGTTGTTACCACTTTAATAGTAAGAGTATTGACATCAAAGGATGGCAATTTTTTTACTGCAGCTTAATGAGTTACTGTTTGTGGTTTCAGATCAGCTGAGGAGTGATCATAGAATCATAGAATCAACCAGGTTGGAAGAGACTTCCAAGATCATCCAGGCCAACCTAGCATCCAGCCCTAGCCAGTCAACTAGACCATGGCACTAAGTGCCTCATCCAGACTTTTCTTGAACACCTCCAGGGATGGTGACTCCACCACCTCCCTGGGCAGCCCATTCCAATGCCAATCACTCTCTCTGTGAAGAACTTCCTCCTAACATCCAGCCTATACTTTCCCCAGCACAACTTGAGACTGTGTCCCCTTGTTCTATTTCTGGTTGCCTGGGAGAAGAGGCCACCTCGCCCCTGGCTACAATGTCCTTTCAGGTAGTTGTAGACAGTGATAAGATCACCCCTGAGCCTCCTCTTCTGCCTATAATCGTCTAAAAAGAAAATTACAAAATTACCTTGTCATTGATCAGCTTTGAGCATATCTGGATGTGGATCAGCCAACCAGAAGTAGGAAGTGGAACCCACATAACCCTAAAATATCTGTCTACTTCCCTAGCCCAGTTTTGTTTTCTTTTTCAAGCCTGTGCAGTGATGACTGCATTTATGTGTTTGCTGCCCTGTTCATTAACTCTGTGTCAGCCAGGAAATCACAGAACCACGAATTAACCAGGTTAGAAAAGACCTCTAGGGTCATCCAGTCAAACCTATCCCCTAGCCCTCCTAATTAACTAAACCATGGCACTAAGTGCTTCATCCAGCCTCCTTTTAAGCACCTCTAGGGGTGGTGACTCCACCACCTCCTTGGGCAGCCCCTTCCAATGCCAAACACTCTTTCTATGAAAAACTTCTTCCTAGCATCCAGCCTAAACCTGCCCTGGCATAGTTTGAGACTGTGTCCTCTTCTTCTGTCACTGGGTACCTGGGAGAAGAGACCAACCCATGCCTGGCTACAACCTACGTTAGAAGATTCCCTGTTCTGCATGTACTTCATGTATGCTTATATGGAGGCTCCAAGAAAGAATCATCTTTAATCAGAAGGTAAGGCTGCATTAGCATTTAAACTAAGTTAAAATGCTAAATTGGGTCATAAATGTGACAATTAATCTACTATCAGCAAATGTGATAGTTTCTGCTTATTTCCACCTGCATGTGTGCACGCACACATATGCACATGCACGTGAACATGCACAGACACACAGACACAGAGACACTGTCTGCCACAGTGCAGCACAGCCAGTGATTTTCAGTTCACTAGAAGCTCAGAATAGCAGAGAAATTGTTCAGTCAGGCTTGATGGGGATAACAAGTGTTTGCACACACTCCTCCCTCTCTTTCTGGGAGGATACTATCAAAAGAGGTTTGAAAATGGAATGCCAAAGAGAAGAGAGTAAACACATTTTGCCTGTCCTTTTCAATACAGTCATTACTGATATACAGGTGCAGGTCTGTCATGGTTTAGCTGAGAAGCGAAGCAGGAATTTAGATGCAGTATTGCTTTAACTGGGAAGGTGAACAGCAGCAAAGCAGATAGCATTTTACTATTGGGAACCTTCTGCTGAGCATTTCAGAAAGGGCTCATTAGGTCTTTCTTGAGAAATGACTTAATTACATCTTTCCTGCCCTAACAAACTGGAAAACTTAGCATCTCTCATAGCCCTGTGAAGCAGCAGAGAAACACATGACCAGAAAAGAGTTTGCTAGCTTGGGAAATTCCTGCACAATTTGGTATAGGTGATCCTGCTCTGGCAGGGGGGTTGGACTGGATGATTTTTCAAGGTCCCTTCCAGCCCCTGACATTCTATGATTCTATGAAATTGTGATGGTTTGGGTGTTCCCCGCCTCCCCACACTTTAGAAATCACCCAGACTAGACTCAGTCAGCTCTGGAAATATAAATGAAGCTATTTATTTACAGCTGGCACAATATACAAGCAGATATTTACAGTATATACAGTTATAGACAGAAATATACAAGGTAAAAGGTAATACAGAAACACAACTCCCCTCCCAGAAACCTGAGTCCCCAGGAGGGGCTCTCAACCACCCCTGCACCTTCCCCCTGCCCCTCTCAACCTTACCCCAGTCCCAAGGAAAGAATAGAGGTTCGGCCAGGGGGTTAGGTAGCAAAGGTGGGTGGAGGGTATGTTAGAGAGATGCAACTCAGCCAGCAGCCCCAGCAAGAGTGAGAGGAAAATGGTGAGAGCGTTATCAAATGTTTTTGTTTCTTCTTCAGCAAGACTCTGAGGGAAGTAGACATCACCATTGTTTTCCTTTCACAGCCTGTGATCTAGTTCTTCTCACCAAAACATTCTAGCCTGCTTCAAACTAGCACGGAAATACAGCAAGACATGGTAAACAGGAACCTATGATAAAATGGCTCTCCTTCACCCTTCCACCTGTCAGCAGATGATGTCCCACAGAACAAAGTTTTTTGATTCAATGGCTTCAGTCATCCACCAAGCACCAAAGTATCAGTGCTTCTACCAAAACTCATCCATAGATTCAACTGTGCTAAGAAAATAACTTTGAGTTATGTAGACACACAAACCCAAATGCTCTTATTTCCCTTCTCTTTCTCTCTCTCTCAAGGCCAAAATATTTCCTCAGATATTCATATTCATCTCCACTGAAGATAATGGGAACTAAGCAACTGCCCAGAATGCAGCTGTTGTTTTCTGTAGTAAAATGCACTAGAGTAAAATTTACTAGAGTAAAATATGTCTCTTTTTACAGAATGAAAAATCCAGCTATTAACTGCTCCTGACATCCTACCAATGTTTCTAAAGAACTCCTCTCTCTGCTGTATTAACGGAGCAAGAAGACTGACCAATTTATTAACTGCTCTGTTGTGACCTGGGACAAAAATGCATCCATTCTGGCTATACCATTAATGTCAAGATTTAAACCAGAACTCTATCATTTCTCCATGAAAAAGAAAACAAACAACTGACATTATATAACATCTGCACCCAGGAGCAGCAGTTAGTTTACCGGAATCCATCCTTCTCTAACACTGGCGAAATCAGGGGAAGGAGGCCTGAATGCAACGTGAAATATGGAAGTATTTAACACATTATGAATATAGATAAGTATATGTTTATTACAAATACATCAAAGAGGCATGGCAACCAGTTAAGTCCCTTAGAAAATGCCAAACCAATTGTTTAAGTGCTGCACAAGGCTGTAGGCAAGTATCCTAGTGAGCTGCTTGCAATGTATGAGCTTTTGTTTGTATGGCACAGCGAAGACAGACCAAATCCGCAACCTTCTCGAGTTTGTTTACAACGTGATCCAATTAATTCTCATCTGATATTGAATAACGAGCTTTACTCTATTCAATTGCTAACAGCTTTTGACACGAGGTATTTTTCCTGGAGGTGCTGGTATTCATGATCAGGGACAAGGGGGTGAAATGTTGATGGGACGAGAAAGAAGCAAGCAGATGGGGGAGGTCCAGTCACACCCATGTAACTCCCTCATGTTCACCTTAAGTGCTCTTTGGTGGTTTTGTTGCACTACATCCTTCTGATGCCTCCAGTTACCAGAGCATATGATTTTATACCTCCTCTTCTTATGCTTTACTTGTATATACACCACTTGATACACCCCACTTTTATCTCTCACACACACCACTTGATACACCCCACTGTTATCTCTTACACCCTGAAGGCAGCCTACACACTTTAAAGCTGGAATTTCCTTCATGCTTTGTACAGTGCAAAAATATAAGGTACAAATTGTTTAGTGTTTTGTCTGCAGGTGTGTCTTAATGGTTACTCTGCTTTCACTGTAGCTTATGTGCATCCTCAGATCTTCTGAAACCTTGCTAGAGATTCTACCTGGAGGTAACTGGCATTGCTTCTTTGAGTTACACACGCATTGCCCAGTTCAAGCAGATGATTCTGGCTGAGCAAGCTATGCAGCACGATGTGCATTTCATTAAGTGCTGTTAATCCAGCTGGATGTGGTTGGTGTAAACTAACTTCGTACTGAAGATAGCATGGTTGCTTCAATTATTCATCTGCACACAACTCACTCCTGGTTTATTATTTTAGAATCAATCACAAAGCTTCATCTACAAAGTATAAATTAATATTGTTCATAATCTGTTGAACTGTTTGTTCGGTACAAACTGCTGTCTGATGGGTAGTTGATGTGAACATGTGAGAGCTATTCATGATGCATTTGCTCTGACTTTTTCATGTGACAGTTTTACAACTAAATTCAAACCAGGACAGAGATTTTAATAGAGGAAAACATTAAATAATGGATGAAAAAGACACAGGGAATGAGAAACTACACTGTTTGTGAACAAATACCTCCTTTGTCCACCTAGAAAACGAAATTGAATTGTATGAGTGCCACATAGCAGCCATCAGAAGAATAGATGGGCACAAGTGGCCCTGTAAAGGATCCTCTGGACTATGGCAAATACAGTTCATTTCTGAGTGGAGTAACAGCCTCCCAGCTGGAAGTGTGGCCAGCAGATTGAGAGAGGTGGTTCTGTCGCTCTGCTCCGCTCTGATGAGACCTTGTGTGGAGTACTGTGTCCAGCTGTGGGACTGTGCCAGTTTGAAGCTAGCTGGAATATTTTGGTGAGAAGAATTAGGTTATAGGCTGTGAAAAGGAAACAATGGTGATGTCTACTTCACTCGTAGGCTTGCTGAGATGTACAAAAACAAGAACACAAACATAGATAACACAGTTGCTTTGTATCTCTGGCTAACTGCACTTTTCTCCTTAACCTGCTGTCTCTGTAACTAATCCTTCTGCTTTCTAAGCCCCCTGCCTAGACTCCCAAACTCACCTTGAACACAAGGCAAAGTCTGGGATAAAATAGAGGGGTGGAAAGGTGGTGGAAGGGTGGCTGGGAGCCCCTCCTGGGGACTCAGGTTTCTGGGAGGGCTGCTGTGTTTCTGTATTACTTCTTTTAACCTGTATATTTCTGTTTACAGCTGCATATATTGTAAATATCTGTTTGTATATTGTGCTAAGCTGTAAATATAAAGCTTCACTCTTAATTACCAGCTCAGCTGAGTCTAGTCTGGGTGATTTCATAGGAGTGTGTGGGGGTGGGTAACTCCCAAACCGTCACAGGGACCCCCAACACCAACTGATGGAGCAGGTCCAGAAGACGGCCACAAAGATGATCTGAGGGCTGGAGTAGCTCTACAAAGACAGGCTGAAAGAGGCAGAAGCTGGGGCACAGGAGGTTCTGTCTGATATAAGGAATTATTTCTTTTTGCTTTGAGAGTCACAGAGTGATGCCTGGAGAGTTTGTGGAGTTTCCTCCTCTGGAGGGGTTCAAGGTCAGCCTGGATGTGATCCTATGCAGCCTTCTCCAGGTGGTCCTACTGTAGTGAGAGGGTTGGACAGTATGATCTCCAGAAGTCCTTTCCAACCCTTGCCATGCTGTGTTTATGTGATATGGGAAGGCCTTGGAGATGACACCTGACAAAGGCTGTGTGAGCAGGGGAGAAAACCTGCATGCTGAGGTTGAGTGGTTTCATCCTTGTCGGCCCAGCTGTTAAATACATGGATAGCATGAATATTGTAATATTCATACATGAATATGGTGATGTTTGTTTGATCCACTTGCTGTATTAGGGTAAAAAAATCAGTAGAGGACTTGAAAGAGTTGGGGTTGCTCAGCCTGGAGAGAGAAGGCTCAAGGGTGACCTTATTGTCACCTTTTGGTACTTAAAGCGGGACTATGAGAAAGTTTGGGATAGTTCCTTTAGCAGAGCTTCTGGTAGCAAGGCAAGGGATGATGACTCTAAGAGAGGTTATTTAGATAAGGGAGAAAATGTTTACAGAAATTGGAGTGTGGTGGAATTCTGGCACAGGTTGCATAGGAAAGTGGTAGAAGCACCGTTCTTGGAAACATCTAAGGTCAGGTTAGATGAGGCTGTGACTAATTCAACCTAGTTGAAGATGTCTCCCCATACTGCAGGGGAAGTGGACTAGATGACCTTTAAAGGTCCCTTCCAACCCAAGATATGTTGTGAATTGGAGCTGTACAGCCTGGAGGAGAGAAAGCTCCAGGAAGACTTTATAGCTACATTTCAGTATCTGAAAGGGACCTACAAGAGGGCTGTGGAAGGGCTGTTCAGAAGGGCTTGTAGCATAGGATGAGGGGCAATGGTTTTAAACTGGAGCAAGGTAGATCTAAGTAAGACATATGGAGGAAGTTGTTTAAAATCAAAGTGCTGAAATACAGGAGCAGGTTGTCCAGGGATGTGGTCGAGGCCCCATCCTTAGAGACAGCCAAGATCAGACTTGGTGTGGCCTTGGGCAACCTGATTTAGTTGGAGGTATCCCTGCTGACAGCAGGGGGATTTGATGAGATGATCTTTGAGGGTCTTGTCCAACCTGATGCAACCTGTGAATCTGTGTACACCTCCACAGAAATGCATCACTGCTGTTCTGTTTCTGTCCCAATACTGCCAATAGATAATCAAAATCATTTGGGGGCACACATGGCTGTGAACCATTGGGATCTACTTTGAGTTGTTCGAGTGCATTCCTCTAGACAAAAATGTGGGTGTGCTGTCAGTCCATTTTACAGGTACAGACTGTCAAAGAATAAGAGATGCAAGGGATGATTGGTTATTACAACAGTATGGATGTCTAAGCTTAGTCTGCTCACATGATACACACAGAAATAAACTCATTTGCAGAAAAGATGATCTAGAAAGTGGTGACTCCGAAAAAGACTCAAATGTAAAGTGAATAAACAGCTGAATGTGAACTTGGGTCTTCAAGAAAAGACTGGATGAGGCACTTAGTGCCATGGTCTAGTTGACTGGATAGGGCTGGGTGATAGGTTGGACTGGATGATCTTGGAGCTCTCTTCCAACCTGGTTGATTCTATGATTCTATGATTCTATGATTCTGCAGCCTCTGACTAAGAGCGCTTGAGCATATGCAGTGAAAAAGCAGGGCTGTCAAGCAGCAGTGCTGCCTTCAGAACGCTGCCACTAAAATCCCACCCAGTCTCTACACACCAAACAGTCTGCTGTTAGGAAAGAGTTCAGAAAAGCCTTACAAGCCTGTGAAACCTATGTAAGTGTGACTGAGGCAATATGCTATTTAGTTCCTATTAAAAAAACAGGTGCTTAAAAAAAGACAAGTGACTCACAAGCTCTTCAATGCTTCAGAGAATGGCAGAAATGAGATTTCTAGAAAGTAAACACAGATAAACCGAGCAATAAATCCTGTGTCTACTTGTTGCCATTACTTGACCCTCGGAAGCTACTTACCTGGAAATGAACCTAACTCTAGTTAGTTGAAGTCTGTAAGACAGCGCTGGACTGGATGATCTTGGAGGTCTCTTCCAACCTGATTGATTCTATGATTCTATGGATATCTTACAAGAGTTGTTTTTCATCTCAGCCAGAAGTTATGCATTTGCAAGTGTTTTCAGCTGTTGGACCACATAGATCAGCACTCAAGTGAGCTCAGAGACCCCCAGTACAGAAGGGGAAAGGACTTCAAAGAACTTACTTGAAGAGCACTTAAGTGAAAATATTAGTTAAGGACCAGAGCAAACAGATTTATACAATGCTTTATATAAAAGCAGGATAATTTTATGAATCTAACTGGAAAGGAAGTTATTGATACTGAATTTATGAGCATTTTTACCACAACAAGAAACAATAACTGGCAGCTTGCCTCTGACAGGGAAATCTCATCTAAGTTTCTCTGAGGAAGTAAGGGTTTCACAGCACTTGCAGATGAGTTGCAGCGCATCTCTGGCACAAGCACCATTTGATAACTTTATGCTTTCTAATCACTTTCTAATTAAGATGAATTATTACAAATACAATGCACAGCTGTGCTTTATTTGTCATAGTCTTCCTTGGACTCATTGGCTCCAGTCCCTAGCCTAATAGTCATACTATGGGGCTGCCTAAAGAAGTTCATCTTGTCGGTTTCAGCTGCTGACTTGGAAACTCTTCTGCAGTCTACTTATGCTCATCTCCTTTGATGTTTGTTTTCTCTCTTTTCCTTCCTTCTCTCCTTTGCCTTCATTTGCTTTCCTTTTTCTTCCTTCCTGTTTTCCTTCCTTACTCCTTTCTCTTCTTCATCTCTTCCATCTTTCCTTATTCCTTCACTTTCCTCCAAGCTTCCCTTCTCCATTTCCTCCATTTCCTCCCTCCTATCTTCCTTCCTTTCTTCCCACCCTCTCCCTCTCCCTCTCCCTCTCCCTCTCCCTCTCCCTCTCCCTCTCCCTCTCCCTCTCCCTCTCCCTCTCCCTCTCCCTCTCCCTCTCCCTCTCCCTCTCCCTCTCCCTCTCCTCTTCTCCTCCCTTCCCTCTGTTCTCTTCATTCTCTCTTCCTGCCCAACCCAAGGATTTTTGCTATTAGCAGAAATTAAAGCAAGAGTGTAGTTATCTCTACTTCACAACACCACACCCCCCTCCACCCCTCAGATCCTAAAGAAAAATATACAACAAAACCAAAAAATGAATGAAATGAATGATACTCAGATTACAGGGAAGCAGGTATGGGTATGAGGTCCAGAAAAGTGGAAAAGCTACATTCAAGCCTATGTGGCCAAACTAGCCAATGTATTTATGGCATGACTGTTTTGATAGCTGATGACACCCCAGGCTGACTCTTCTTTCCACTTCAAATGAACAAATGAGTTGGAAGCAACTTTTGGTATATGACCTTGAATTCACATCTTGGAAATACTGTTTAAACTATGTGTATACACTTCCCTGGTGTTTGAAGTGCAGTCTGGTGTAGAACTAATGTAGTTTGGTGCCCTGCCCTTTTAGCAGACTACATAGCATTGTAAATCTTCAGCTTCATTCTTTCAGCAGATGCTTGATATGCCTACCACCTACCTTCTCACCAGCATCATGTTATAGCCTCCAACTTTCCTCCCTGCAAAGGCAACATCTATTTCAGTTACCATAACAGGACCAAGACTAATTTTCATATTCCCTATACTACAATAAAAAAAGAAGGCAGAAGTGAACCAAAGAGTTCAGAGAGATGATGTCAACCTTATGATGTTTACTAAGACCAAGCACAGGGTCCTGCATCAGGGTCGGGGTAATCCCAGGCACTGATATAGCCTGGACAATGACTGGCTTGAGAGCAGCCCTGAAGAAAAGGACTAGGGGGTACTGGTAGATGAGAAGCTGAATATGATTCTTCAGTGTACACTTGCAGCCCAGAAAGAAACCAGATCCTGGGCTGCATCAAGAGAAGTCAGCAAGTCGAGAGAGGTGATTCTCCCCCTCTACACTGTCTTCTGAGACCCCACCTGGAATATTGTGTCAAGAAAGGTACGGATGTTCAGAGAAGGGCCATGAAGGTGATCAGAGATGGAGGTGCTCCTATGAAGACAAGCTGAGAGAGTTGGGGTTATTCAGTTTGGAGAAGAGAAGGCTCTGAGGAGACCTTATTGTGGCCTTCCATTATCTGAAGGGACCCTACAAGAAAGCTGGTGAGGGACTTTTTAGGGTGTTAGGTGGTGATGGGACCAGATGGAATGGAGCAAATCTCAAAGTGGGTAGATACAGATCGGTTGTTAGGAAAAAAATCTTCACCGTAAGGGTGGTGATACACTGGAACAGGTTGCACAGGGAGGTGGTGGATGCCCCATCCCTGGAAGTTTTTAAAGTCAGGCTGGATGTGGCTCTGGGCAACCTGTTCTAGTGGAAAGTGTCCTTGCCCATGGCAGGAGGGCTGGAATTACATGATCCTTGAAATCCCTTCCCACCCTGACATTTCTATGATTCTATGTAGTGTACCAGGATAAGAACAAGCACCCAGATATATGAATGTGTTTTTGTGGCAAGTAAGCTATAAATACAGTGGAAAAAAAAAATCAGCAACAGGAGCTTCTATAGCTTCTGCCTGGAATTCTGACTCCATTGCTGCTGAAATAATGATAAAAAAAAGGTGTAGAGTGAGCCAATATAAAAGTGACTGAACTGCTGCTTCATGGCTCTCATGACTAAGTAATAAAAGGCAAAAGAAGCTTTTGACAAAACCAACTAATGACAGCTTCTAGACAGAACATTGTATTTGACCATCTTACATCTATCTGAACGACAATCACATCTGATGATGCTTTGTTCAGCTCCTCACCTATAAACACAATGCACTCACATCATTGCTTCTAATTGCCTTCAGAGAAGTAACTGACGTCTTTCATGATTTACTCTGCTCGCTTGTTTTATTTAATACAAAAATAAATGCAGGGGCTTGGATATCATAAAAAACCCTTCAAAAGCCCAAATGGGTATTGTATCTGTTATACAGAGATGGGGGGTGGGTGGGTGGGTGGGAGGGAGGGAGTACTACTGTGTTGTAGATGATATTAATAACATTCTACAGACTTCTCTATCAGTGCTGCGAGACTTCAATACAAGATCTTCTCCCAAGACTTTGGAGATTTAATAACATTTTCTGTGTTCATATTTCTAAAGGGCAGCTGCAGGTGTGATCAGTTTCTGCACCATGCATTAACCGACTGGAGGAGAAATAAAAGCAGTTAGCTTCATTCGCTACTACTCCTACTAATGCTACAACGGTAGCATTTCTGGGTTTATGTAAGTAATGTTACATAATGTGTGTGACAATTGTGTTTTTTCCATTGTCTTGCTCAAAAGAAATGAAGACATTTGAAGTGCCTTTTAGCTAGCAAGGTAATGTTTTATCACCCCCCCTTATTTGGTTACAAAACAAACACAGAAATTGAAAAGATTAATCTCCATATTCTCACGCTGTACAAGCAGCATTAATTAATGCAACATGACAAGCTTTGTGAAGTATCTGGGTAAGTCAATCTAGTATCATTTTGCTCACAAAGCCCAAAATGTAGACTGACAAAGCACAAGTATGAAATGCATTTCAATCAGTTTAATCAAATAGAGTAAATGTAAAGGAAAGGGGCATTGTCAAGATGTGTCAGTGAACATTTGACCTGCCTTGTGGTTAATTTTGATTTTTTTTTTGGTGCAGATTTCTCCCAGGGGGATACCCTCTCTGCTCTGTTCTCCTCTCTGCTCTGCTCCCCTCTCTGCTCTGCTCCCCTCTCTACTCTGCATTCCAATTCTAAAACAATGCAGATTTTATTTTTCATTTGGTGAGTGGCAGTTTACAGTAGGAATGATAGAGGAAAGACATCACTCTCAAGTGATTTTCAGCACAGAATATGAACATCTGAATCTTGCTCTTCAAGGAAATTAGACCAGTGTGACTTTTTGCCTGGACTGCAAGGAAATTCTGTTTCCTTTGAATGAGAAACCTGGGTGCTGCACTTGGGTTGAAATAACCCCCTGCAACGCTACAGCCTTGGGGAACAGTGGCTGGAAAGTTGCCCAGCAGAAAAGGATCTGAGGGTGTTGGTTGACAGATGTCTGAACATGAGCCAGCAGTGTGCTCAGGTGGCCAAGAAGGCCAGCAGCATCCTGGCTTGTATCAGGAATAGTGTGGCCAACAGGAGTAAGGAAGTACTCTGCACTGGTGAGGCTGAACCTCCAATACTGAGATGAATTTTTGGCCTCTGAATACCAGGAATACATTGAGTTGCTGCTGTGTGTTCAGAGAAGGGCAACAAAGCTGGTGAAAGGTGTAGAGCACAAGTCTCACGAGCAGGAGCTGAGGGAAGAGGAGAAGACCATTCTGGAAAAGAGAAGATGCTTTGGGTTGGCCATCCACGGATCCCAGAAATGAGATTATAGAGCACCAAATCCATAATCTGCAGGAGAGCTCAGCTTGCTCTTGTCTCAAAAGTACAAGAAGAATAGGACAGGAGAAATATGTGGCACACACTGAAGCTATAGCAAGGTTCGGCAAGAGGCCACAGAGCTTGGCAAATAGGGACGTTTTAAGGGCAGTGGAGGGGTTTTGCTCCAGATGGCTTCACAGAATCACAGAATTTCTCAGATTGGAAAAGACCTTCAAGATCATCAAGTCCAATCATTAGTTTCACACTGACAAGTCCTTGTCTAAACCAAATCCCTCAGCACACCTAATCACTATGAATAGCTATGGTTAGAAAGGACCGCCAGGACCATCTAGTCCCAGCATCTTTCATCACTAGACCATAGCCTCAAGTGCCACATCCACTCTCCTCTTAAACACCTCCAGGGATGGTGACTCCACTACCTCCCCGGGCAGCCTGTTCCAGTGCCTGACCACCCGCTCAGTGAAGAACTTCCTCTGAACATCCAACCTAAACCTAAACCCTGATGCAACTTGAGGCCATTTCCTCTTATCCTATCATTAGTAACTGGGGAGAAGAGACCAGCTCCAGCCTCACTACAACTTCCTTTTAGGTAGTTGTAGAGAGGAATTAGGTCCCCTCTCAGCCTCCTCTTCTCCAGACTAAACAACCCCAGCTCCCTCAGCCGCACCTCATAGGTCACGTTTGCCAGACCTCTCCCCAGCCTCATTGCCTTTCTCTGCACCCGCTGCAGCACCTCAATGTCCCTCCTGTACTGTGGTGACCAAAAGTGGACACAGTACTTGAGATGTGGTCTCACAAGTGCTGAGTACAAGGGCATGATCACCTCCCTACTCCTGCTGGTCACACCATTTCTGATAAGTGAGACTTCAAGAGAGATTCACAGTATCACAGTATCATCAGGGTTGGAAGAGACCTCACAGATCATCAAGTCCAACCCTTTACCACAGAGCTCAAGGCTACACCATGGCACCAAGTGCCATTCCCTGATGATTCTGTGATTATTCCCAGAAGCTCCCCAAAATGCATTACTTTTCTGCATCCCAAGTGTCTCTATCACTTTCCATAATCCCAGTGATAAGCAAAACAGAATGTAGGTCTATATTTATCTCTGAAAATCTCTTCCCCATCCTATTTCACAGTGTTAGAGCTACTCCTGTGCTCTCTGATCACACACAATAAGCAGGACAACATTAATGGTCAAACGATGGCACAAAGTAATTCTGGTTTGCTTTTACTTCTACTCCCCTGCCAGAGAACAACGTAAGCATTTTAAGGGCTTTAAAACTGTTACTTGCTCTGAAAACTACAAATTGGCCAGGATCTAAATTTGGTGAGTGTCAGTATGCACAGATAGACAATCAGCTGTTAATTATAATGGTGTTTTTTTTTTTTTCCCTCAAGTGAAAACAAAGCTGTGGGGGTGAGGAATGTTTGGAGAAAAGTTTTGAAATCACATTTGTCACAACAACATTTCCTTGAGGGTTTTGCTGAATTTCATAGACTGTCAGCTTTTGCTATAGAGATATTAAAAAACAATCATCAGTCTACCAGTTGTGGTGACCTCAGACACACGAACCAAGTTTGCCAAGATATGGAAAGATCTGTGAAGAGAATTCTTACTGCATGCCTGAACAGGCTGCTCTAGTTACCGCTGTGAAGTGTCAAATGTTGCAGCCAGGAATGACGACTGAATTGCCACTGCTAAATTTTGTGCCTCTCCTGTATCACAGTATCACAGTATCTCAGTGTTGGAAGAGACCTCACAGATCATCAAGTCCAACCCTTTACCACAGAGCTCAAGGCTACACCATGGCACCAAGTGCCACGTCCAACCTTGCCTTGAACAGCTCCAGGGACGGCGACTCCACCACCTCCCCAGGCAGCCCATTCCAGTGTCCAATGACTCTCTCAGTGAAGAACTTTCTCCTCACCTCAAGCCTAAATTTCCCCTGGCGCAGCCTGAGGCTGTGTCCTCTCGTTCTGGTGCTGGCCGCCTGAGAGAAGAGAGCAACCTCCTCCTGGCCACAACCACCCCTCAGGTAGTTGTAGACAGCAATAAGGTCACCCCTGAGCCTCCTCTTCTCCAGGCTAACCAATCCCAGCTCCCTCAGCCTCTCCTCGTAGGGCTGTGCTCAAGGCCTCTCACCAGCCTCGTCGCCCTTCTCTGGACACTCTCAAGCATCTCAATGTCCCTCCTAAACTGGGGGGCCCAGAACTGAACACAGGACTCAAGGTGTGGTCTAACCAGTGCAGAGTACAGGGGCAGAATGACCTCCCTGCTCCTGCTGACCACACCATTCCTGTGATACGGCAGGAAGGAAGCTGGCAAATTTTCTGCATTTTCAGCCCTGCTGATGGTTGCCTTTTGTGTCCTCTCCCTCGATACCTCATCATTTCACCTCTGCAAACCTAGATGGAGCTGTGCCTGGAGATCAGCAGAGTCCATGCATGTACTGAGAGCATGATCAGAGGGTGATCAAGCTCTGGAATCAGAGTGAACTGAGTCATACATTTAATACATGCACATTCTGCTCTGGGGGTCCTGATCTGCAGGACCTGTTTTTCAGGCTAGGCTCCAGAGATTCTAACTGCACATTTTCCTCACCCTGAAGAATCATAGAATCAACCAAGTTGGAAGAGACCTCCAAGGTCATTCAGGCCAGCCTATCCCCCAGCCCTAGCCAGTTAACTAGACCATGGCACTAAGTGCCTCAGCCAGGCTTTTCTGGAACACCTCCAGGGATGGTGACTCCACCACCTCCCCACGCAGCCCATTCCAATGCCAATCACTCTCTCTGCCAAAAACTTCCTCCTAACATCCAGCCTATACTTCCCCCAGCACAACTTGAGACTGTGTCCCCTTGTTCTGTTGCTGGTTGCCTGGGAGAAGAGACCAACCCCCACCTGGCTACAATGTCCTTTCAGGTAGTTGTAGACAGCAATGAGGTCCCCCCTGAGCCTCCTCTTCTCCAGGCTGCACAACCCCAGCTCCCTCAGCCTCTCCTCATAGGATTTGTGTTCCAGGCCCCTCACCAGCTTTGCTGCCCTTCTCTGGACACATTCCAGCACCTCAACATCTCTCTTGAATTGAGGGGCCCAGAACTGGACACAGTACTCAAGGTGTGGCCTGAGCAGTGCTGAGCACAGGGGAAGAATAACCTCCCTCATCCTACCCTGTTGATGGGTGAACCACAGTAAGTGCAGAGATCTGGAGAGCTCTCCGAGGAGCTCAGTCTTACTCCCAGATCTCTTGGAGTCATAACACTACCTTAAGCATTGCAAGTTCTCTTACCAGATTTTGAAAGCTTCCTTTGAACTTTGCTGGAACAAATTTAGAGCTACATGGAAAAAAAAATATTAATTGCAGTTTAATGAATGACAGGAAAGGTTGGTGTGTGTTTCCAGCTCTGGAAAGGCACTTTTATCAGTCATAGAATCATAGAATCAACCAGGTTGGAAGAGACCTCCAAAGTCATCCAGTCCAACCTAGCACCCAGCCCTAGCCAGTCAACTAGACCACGGCACTAAGTGCCTCATCCAGGCTTTTCTTGAACACCTCCAGGGACGGTGACTCCACCTCCCTGGGCAGCCCATTCCAATGGGAAATCACTCTTTGCCATTTAGTTTTACAGTCAGCAAACTCAAATAACCAGAATGTTCTGAAGTGTCTTATTTTCATTTTTCTAGCAATTTCACTCTGCTATTTTATTGAAATCTTTCTCTTTTTCTTGACTATAGGCTGCTTGGTCCTTGACTGAAACATTTAACAATGCAAGAGGGGAGTATTTTACTGCTACAGACTTAGACCTTCTGAAGAGCCTAATCAAAACCAGACTTTTTTTTACTTTAATTGGAAAATAAATGAGCCTTTTGCACTAAACACTAGCTAGTTAGCGCTATCATAAGCAACCCCCCTATTAATCACGTACCATTTTTTGCAGCTGTGTACAGTAACTGACCTGCCTAGATACACTATAACTGAAGCAATTAAGGATCTTTTGTATTTTTTTTATGTAATTACCATTTCTGAGCTAGGTTGCTTAATACTTGGGACATTTGGGGGTATAATTTCAAGGTCATTATATTTTCGTTCGTCTCCATTTCCTAGGAAACCTATTTGCAGGCTAGCCTAAAGCATCCCAGATAGTGTACATCAAAGTATGGCAAATTAATTTAATCCTACCTCCTTCCACTCAGTAGGTTCACATCCATTTTTCCAATGTATAATGCACAGTATATTTTTAAATTGTAAACAATTCCTGGTTTTAATGATGCAAACAATGGAGAGACCAAATAAGCTAAAGGAGCTAACACATTTATCTCTACATTCTGCCATCTGTTTGAAACTGCTGATGTAATTCCAGTTTTAAATTACATTAGATCTTGCCTTCTGGACCCCTTTCCCTATTTACTTACTTTTTTTTTTCAGTGTTCCCCCCCTCCCCCCAGGGCTTTAAAGAAAGCAGTGCCTTCAGGTTGTCGACTACTTAATAAGAAACTGTGTCTTTGACTGTTTTCAATCTGGACTTAAATGTAGGTTTCCTGGACAAAGAGGTATAATAGAAGTAATAGCTTTATTTCCAGAAGACGAAACTTAT
Organism: Pogoniulus pusillus; assembly: GCF_015220805.1. Classification (NCBI taxonomy): domain Eukaryota; kingdom Metazoa; phylum Chordata; class Aves; order Piciformes; family Lybiidae; genus Pogoniulus; species Pogoniulus pusillus. The sequence continues at coordinate 29,329,202 of NC_087273.1, forward strand.
TCTCTGTGTACAATTTGATGAGCTCTGTTTTCGGCACTAGTGCTAGCAACCAGCAGATTTGTTTATAGGCAAGAAATAGCAGAGATTAAGGGTTGTGTTCTTGCATACTCTATTGTCTAATGATGGAATTTTCAGTTTGATAGCTGTATTTGTGCTTCAGGTTTAGTGTTATTTCTTCCGTGCAACCTTTCCTCCTTATTTTGCTGGCTTAATTAACAATCTCATATTCATTTTTCTTAGCATTTCCTCCACCTTTTGAGTCCACAGTAATCATTCTACCTTTTGCTTACTTTTGGTGTATTGTGGCTGGAATCACTTATTTGTCTGGGTTTGATACTAATGCTGACCTTTAAAGGATTTGCTTAAAGGGCATTGGTCAGGCTCTGTCTTTAGCAAATACACCAAACGCATAGCCTGATTTTTTACAGTCATATCAAAGTGCTGAAATCACAAATTCAGATCTTACAATGTTTGCATTACATAAATTAATGTATTCTGGTTTACTTTTTACTATAAGTTTATTTTTCCCTTTTTTTGGTGTTTTTTTTTTTTTAACTTTGGTTGCACTCATACACTACAGAATAGGCAGAAGTAGAAAGACTTTGGTAGAAAGCTGTAGTCTTGTACTGAAAAGTTTGTAGACTTCAATTTCTTTATTTCATAAAGAAAAAAACACATCAAGATAAAGGCATTTCAAGCTACATTTTACTGTTTCCATAAGTCACAATAACATTTTTTTTTTTAAAGGGAACAGATATTAAGATGCTTGGAACCACTTCCCCATGCAGAATTTTTGAACCATGCCAGACAAGAGACTGAAGAAAATGTGGAAATAGATGGTTTCATCCTGATCCTCTATTAGAAAATGTAGATTTTTAATGTAAGGCAGTTTTCCTAAATGTAACTTGAAAAATTCTCTAAAGTCAAATGAAAATCATAGAATCACAGAATCAACCAGGTTGGAAGAGACCTCCAAGATCATCCAGTCCAACCTAGCACTCAGCCCTATCCAGTCATCTAGACTACGGCAAAATCCACAAAATGAGACAGGTTTTCACTTGCTTTGGAAGGAAAACAGACTTTGGGATAATTTGGAATTTAAATATGCAACTTTTCTTTCACTGTCTGACAAGATCACAGTATCACAGTATTATTAGGATTGGAAGAGACCTCACAGATCACCAAGTCTTAGATTGTAGAAAAATTACACAGCCTCATATAACAAAACAATGATCTGGGATCATAAGTGAGGAGTTTATGAACACATTTTTTTCTTGTTCTTTTCCATTTATTTTCCTTTTTTTTCTCTTTCTCTTTCTCTTTCTCTTTCTCTTTCTCTTTTTCTTTTTCTTTCTCTTTCTTTTTCTCTTTCTTTCTCTCTTTTTTTTTTAAATTTTTACCTTTTTCTGTTTCTCTTTCTACTTATTTTCACTTTCTTTTTCTTTTTTTTTTTTATTCTAAATGTATCACAGTATCATCAGGGTTGGAAGAGACCTCACAGATCATCAAGTCCAACACTTTACCACAGAGCTCAAGGCTACACCATGGCACCAAGTGCCACGTCCAATCCTGCCTTGAACTGCCCCAGGGACGGCGACTCCACCACCTCCCCGGGCAGCCCATTCCAGTGTCCAATGACTCTCTCAGTGAAGAACTTTCTCCTCACCTCCAGCCTAAATTTCCCCTGGTGCAGCTTGAGGCTGTGTCCTCTTGTTCTGGTGCTGGCCACCTGAGAGAAGAGAGCAACCTCCTCCTGGCTACAATCACCCCTCAGGTAGTTGTAGACAGCAATAAGGTCTCCCCTGAGCCTCCTCTTCTCCAGGCTAAACAATCCCAGCTCCCTCAGCCTCTCCTCGTAGGGCTGTGCTCAAGGCCTCTCACCAGCCTCGTTGCCCTTCTCTGGACACGCTCAAGCATCTCAGTGTCCTTCCTAAACTGGGGGGCCCAGAACTGAACCCAGTACTCAAGGTGTGGTCTAACCAGTGCAGAGTACAGGGGCAGAATGACCTCCCTGCTCCTGCTGACCACACCATTCCTGATGCAGGCCAGGATGCCACTGGCTCTCTTGGCCACCTGGGCACACTGCTGGCTCATGTTCAGGCGGGTATCAATCAGCACCCCCAGATCCGTCTCTGTCTGGCTGCTCTCCAGCCACTCCGACCCCAGCCTGTATCTCTGCATGGGGTTGTTGTGGCCAAAGTTCAGCACCCTGCACTTGGAGCTATTGAACGCCATCCCCTTGGACTCTGCCCATCTGTGCAGGCGGTCAAGGTCCCGCTGCAGAGCCCTTCTGCCCTCCAACCCAGCCCCCAGCTTGGTGTCATCTGCAAACTTGCTGATGACTGACTCCATGTCTTCATCCAGGTCATCTATTTGTTCCTAATAATTTTTAATTAAACATAGAAATCATGATCAGTGTGCAGCTTTGCTCCTCTAACTGAATGGTAGCTAGGAAGTGCATCTTTTTTTTCAAGTATAGATCTTAAATTTGCAGGCTAGACCTGTTTCCAGAATGGTAGGAATTTGGTAGATTAGTCACTGATCTCTGCAAGGTTCTGGGGAAGAACCTTGATGAAAGTTTTGAAGTTTAACCTTCTTAAATCGATCCCACCAATTAAAAAATATATATAATCAGTCACTGTGGCTTTAATCATCATCGTGCTTAATCACAACAGGCGTCTGGCGTTTGAAATGCAACAGACTTAATGTGACAGACTGAGTGTAGGTTTTCTGTGTTTCAGCCCCAGCCACTGAAATCAGTGCTTCAACTAAAGCAGTGGCCAACTGTCGGGAACGTGGGTGAAGCTTTGGTGTTTGTTTGTGTTTGCCTTGCCTGGTCATCACTAGTGGTGAAAACACGAACCAGAGAGGTGTATGAACAACCTGATGTAGCGTGAGGTGTCCTTGTCTATAGCAGGGGGGGTTGGAAGTAGATGATCCTTGAGATCCCTTCCAGCCCTGACAATGATTCTGTGATATATTCCTTCTACACTCCAGCATTGCCAACCCTGGCTGGCTGGAGATGGAAAAAGCCAGCAGCTTCCTGTGGACATTTGAAGACTAAGCCAAGCAGTACAATGTTCAACGTCGAACCGTGCATTCAGAAGCTGGTAAAGGATCATGTAAACCACCTATTGCATATTTTCAAATAAGGCTGTACTCTGTGGTGATTGATATTGCTTTGATATCTTCAGAAAAGCTAAACTGGAGAAGCCCAGGTAAAACAAAGAGCCTACATACTTCAGACTGCTCTGAAGTATGGTGAACATGCCAAAACATTGTCAGCTAAAACTTGCAACAGAAGCTCCTATCGGCTCCTCATAGATACAGACAGTGATGAAAAGCAGAGCAAGGAGAGTTGATTTTCTGCTTGCAAAGATATCATTACTGTATAGAGTCTGAGCAGTGTTTCCCAAACAAATAATTTATGACTCCACCCTTGCCTATGAGGAAGAATAATTTAAGTCACATTATTTCTTCAAATACTCAGATTCCAAATGTTTGGTAGCCAGCTGCCTGTTGTGGTAATGCTGCTATTTCTGCACAGAATTTGTATTCCACATGAAATTAGTATACAAAATGGAGTGAGCGAATGATTTGTTAGGAGAACTTTTTGTTGTGAACATTTAATGAATATTTCATGATTTAACTTCAAAGCAACTATAAATATAAAATATTGAGTTTTGCTGCTCTGCATAAAAGAACTGTTCATCATAACTGTTAAATATAAAGCATATTCACTCCTGGTTAAGAACCATAAATATGACAAGAAGTCCCAGAAAGTTGTAGCTCTGCTTAAGAAGGAGTCTACACAATGAATACAGTGAAATTCCTCCCAAATGTTTTAAATAATGCTGTCTTTCCTAAGGACAGATTGCATTTCATCGGCATCATGGTTTGCAAATCAGCCATTGTCACCAAAACTCTCACAGTGACATTGCATCTCTAGGACAATGGAATATTAAAGGATATTTAAAAATATGATTTAAAAAAAAAAAAAAGTCAAAGAGTATATCTTATAGAATATATTTGAGTCCTGTGCCAGTTTATTTACAAGAATCTCCAAACATTTTCTCTCCTGTGCACAATAGGTCTTTCAACACAATGCCTGCTCTTAAAGAGACACTTTTTTTGAAATGACAGATCTCTTTGACATCCAAAGGAACCTTTAGAAAATTGAAATGTTACACTAATGCCATGGATTGTATTTTACCCTGGGGTAAAATATATATTGTTGTTCTTGAGATCTGCGCTGGCAAAAATATCTGATACTTAAACACATTAGTGTGTGAGTTCATACGACAGCAAGAGTGATTTTTAAACTGATTGGATAAATTCGATTTGAATTTATTTAGTGATGCTGAGATCTTACATCTTCCTCCAGTTCTTTTCTTACTATTGATTTACAGAGCTGCATTTCCTGAAAGGAGTCCTCTGCAAGCAGCTCTTGCTGCTTAAGGCCTGCTAGGGCTGGGTGCTAGGTTGGACTGGATGATCTTGGAAGTCTCTGAAGGTTTGGGGGTTACCCCGCCCCCCCACACTTTTGAATTTGCCCCAGCTAACTCAGACGGACCCTGGGGATATAGATGAAGCAATTTATTTACAGCTAGCAGAATTTACAAGCAGCTATTTACAATATATACAGATATATACAATTATATACAGAAATATACAAAGGATAAACAATACAAAAGCACAACTCCCCTCCCAGAACCCTGAGTCCCCAGGAGGGGCTCTCAAACCATCCCAACACCTCCCCCCGGCCCTCTCAACCTTATCCCAGTTCTCAGGAAGAAAAGAGGTGCAGCCAAGAGGTTAGGGAGCAAAGTTAATAGGAGCAGGGTTAATGAGATGTTACCAGGTCTAAGGCAAAAGCAAGAGTGAGAAACAAAATGGAGAAAAAGTCTTTCTTCTTCCCAGAGCTCTCAGTGAGACTGTGAGAGAAGTTGACATCAATTGTTTTCATTTCACTGCCCGTTATCTAGTTCTTCTACCAAAACATTCCAGCTTGCTTCAAACTAGCACAAAGTCTCTTCCAACCTGGTTGGTTCTATGATTCTATGATTCTAAGAGAAATTCAGTCCAGGTGAATTGCCCTGTAAAACAATCCCATCAAGAGAGTCTGGGCATTGTGCTAGTTTGAAGCAGGGTAGAATGTTTTGGTGAGAAGAACTAGATCATAGGCTGTGAAAGGAAAACAATGGTGATGTCTGCTCCCCTCAGAGTCTTGCTGAAGAAGAAAGGAAAACATTAGATAACACTCTCCCCATTTCGTCTCACTCTGCCTTGGGCTGCTGACTGAGCTGCATCTCCCTAACTTCACCTTCCGTTTGGCCTAACCCACCTTTGCTTCATAACCTCTTGGCTGAACCTCTGTTCTTCTTTAGGACTGGGGTAAGGTTGAGAGGGGCAGGGGGAAGGTGAGGGGTGGTTGAGAGCCCCTCCTGGGGACTCAGGTTTCTGAGAGGGGAGTTGTGTTTCTGTATTACCTTTTAACTTGTATATTTCTGTCTATAACTGTATATACTGTAAATATCTGCTTGTATATTGTGCTGCTGTAAATAAATAGCTTCAGTTATATTCTCACAGCCGACTGAGACTACTCTGGGTAATTTCTAAAGTGTGAAACATTGCTCATACTACTGATGAAATGTACTAATTTTCAAAATGCATATGCCCAAACGAATTTACTTTATATGAGTTCAAAGACATTGCTTATACAGCCTGAATCCATCCTTTCATAGAATCATATAGTGACAAGGGCTGGAAGGGACCTCAAAAGATCATCTGGTCCAGCCCCCCTGCCAGAGCAGGATCACCTAGAGCAGATCACAGTGGAACGCATCCAGATGGTTCTTCAATATCTCCAGAGAGGGAGACTCCACAGCCTCCCTGGGCAGCCTATTCCAGTGCTCCATCACCCTCACAGTGGAAAAAATTCCTCCTAGAACCTCCTACGCCTCAACTTCTACCTATTGCCCCAAGGTGGTTTATACAAAAAATGAGCCTCTGGTTTCAGGCAACTTGACTCCATTTCCACAAGATTAGACCCTCTCAGAACCACATTATTCTTATTTTCACTGAATATTTGAATCTAGCTATGATAAGGTTGCAAAATCACAGTATCACAGTATCACCAAGGTTGGAAGAGACCTCACAGATCAGCAAGTCCAACCCTTTACCACAGAGCTCAAGGCTAGACCATGGCACCAAGTGCCACGTCCAATCCTGCCTTGAACAGCTCCAGGGACGGCGACTCCACCACCTCCCCAGGCAGCCCATTCCAGTGTCCAATGACTCTCTCAGTGAAGAACTTTCTCCTCACCTCCAGCCTAAATTTCCCCTGGTGCAGTCTGAGGCTGTGTCCTCTTGTTCTGGTGCTGGCCACCTGAGAGAAGAGAGCAACCTCCTCCTGGCCACAACCACCCCTCAGGTAGTTGCAGACATCAATAAGGTCTCCCCTGAGCCTCCTCTTCTCCAGGCTAAACAATCCCAGCTCCCTCAGCCCCTCCTCATAGGGCTGTGCTCACTACTGCAGAACAGTCAGATTCAGAGATTATTTAACCAGTAATAAAATGTCATTGTAGGCAGCATAGAAGTACTTCCTAAGTCCCTCATTGCATGGCAGGGTGATTTCATTAGAATCTGCGCTGGCCATTCTCCAAAGAGGCAGAACTAATGCTGTCTTCAATTATTGGATTAGTTAAGCACAGAGACTTTGACAGGTATAGTGTTCATGATTGAAGAATAGCTAAGCAAGTCTCTTATCTATTGCTCAGTGTTTAAAAAAAAATAGAGCCCAGCCCTATGATACTTAGTTATAATATGACTCAGATCAGCAAAATAAATAGTTCTGCACCTTTTCTTCCTGTGTGGTAAATGTAATCACTGCTCACCAGTTTACAAATGATGGGCTGTTTACTGACAAATTCTTTGCTGAGAAAGAAGAAAGATGGTTTCTAACAAATAGGGGTATGGTATTCTCCCCCTTCACTTGTCAGAGCCCACCTGGAGTACTGTGTACAGTTCTGGAGCCCCCAACATGAGAAGGACATGGAACTGTTGGAGCGAGTCCAGAGAAGGCCATGAAGATGCTCAGAGGGCTGGAGCAGCTCTGCCATAAAGACAGGCTATGAGAGTTGGGGCTCTGCAGCCTGGAGAAGGGAAGGCTTCGAGGAGACCTTATAGTCTTCAGTCCAGTATCTGAAGGGGACCTACAGGGGGGCTGGGGAGGGACTATTTACAAGGTCTTGTAACGACAGGACGAGGAGTAATGGGTTAAAACTGGCAGAGGGGAGATTTAAACTGGATGTTGGGGAGAAGTTCTTTACAGTGAGGATGGTGAAACGCTGGAACAGGTTGCCTAGGGAGGTTGTGAATGCTCCTTCCCTGGAGGCATTCAAGGCCAGGTTGTGAGAGAGTCTAAATCCTCTGTCTTGTCCATCACCAAAGATAAAGATTGCATGGTCTCTCCCTAAACAACAAAGATTGCCTTTGTTAACCTCCCGGACTCAGACTCAGAGCTTGGCCGAAAGCTCAGGGATGCAAATCAACAGACTATGCCTTGGAAACTCCTGGACCTCAGCCTGAATGCCCAGGATGTGTACATCTTATGTAAGCTGCCCTGAAGGGAAAAGGCTTATGTGTATCCAGGGTATGGACAGGTACAGCCAGAGAGGAGTTGGAGGCCCTTCCCCAGCGGTTCTGGACCCCTGCGAATGCATGAGGATACACAGGAAGATCCCCTGGGAAGCTCCATCTGGACACTGAGCAAAAAACTGTATAAAAGGCAACAGCAAGGCCTGCCAAAAGTGTGCACTTCTACCAGACCACCAAGGGTGCACCTTCACCACACTATCAAGTGGACCTCCACCAGACCACCAGAGCTGCACCACCACCAGAAGAACCCCTGACAAACTCCACAGATCATCCCTGGGCCATGCACCCATCTCTCTCCCCACCATCTGTGACTGAGGATAATATGATCCCATCTCTTTTCCTTCTCTGCTTCTTCTCTTCTTCTCCATTGTTCTCTTTATCTCTTCCCACCCCCCACTCCCTTCTCTGTTTTGTCCAACTTTATCCTTTAATAAATAGCTTTGTGGTGATATATGGTCTCGTTTGCACCTTAATTTCACAACATGGAAATCCATAAGAACAGATCTTGCTCCTCTGGACAGAGATATTGTTCATCTCTGTTCTCTGGACCTTGACATTTTTGATGAGCCTTGAGCAACCTGTTCTAGTGGGTGGTGTCTCTGCTTATGGTGGGCGGTTGGAACTAGATGATCTTTGAGATACCTTCCAACCTAAACCATTCTATGATTCTGCTATGATTCTGTATCTACTTATTATGGTCATATTCCTACCTGTTGGAAAAATAATCTAGTGAGAGGAAAGGAGAACATAATCTAGTCACTATAAGAACCAGTGCCATTTAATCAGCCCTCAGCTATCACAAGCTATCATGGTGTGTCTTGTGCTGCGTTGATAAAGCTGTGAGGGGGAAAGGCTGCAGCTAACAGCTAGCTCTGAGTTTAGAATGTTCAGTGAAGCTTCCAGATGTTGACACTTTCTAAGAAAAAAGGAGATGTAGTGCACCTGGCAGGAAGAAAGAGGTGAGCTTGGATGTAACTGAATGCCAGCAAAAGATTTCAAGTTTGCAATTGTCTTCTTTATTGCAAATGTATTCACTGCATATTATGAAATTACAGACAAAAATATTGCTAATCCCAATACTTTCCTAATATTCCTATTTCCAGAGTGGAGAACCTTCTGTTCTAGAGAACAGATAGAGCTTGTAAGTAGATTTAAAATATTTTGGGAGAACAAAAACTTCCACAGGGGATTTATTTCTTGTAAGAGGTCACCTAACTGAACATTCAGTACTGCTATTGATCAGCCAGATTTTAAATCTTTTTACATTTCAAACTGCATCATCTGCATCATCATCATCAACTCTCATATTGACAGCTAAGCTTGGCTCTCTGTTGAAGCAGTCTTGTAACAAAGCACAAAACAATGTAGGCACCCTGAATATGCCCTTTTCCTGTATCTGCAGTCCATCAGTCCAGATTAGGCTGCTCTTTTTTACCTTCTGATTAACAGGAGCTGCAGAGAATAGCATCAAAAGTGAACAGTTTGATTACTTTTGCCCTTTGGTGCCTTGATCTCCATCCTGCTGTTATCTAACAGAGAACATTTTGTTGGAAAATGGAAAAATGATCAGAGGAACCTACAAAGCAGGGCAGAGAGATGGCCATTAAGAGCTGTTATAGGTGCCCATGACTGAGGGAAAAATCCTCCTGTCTTCCTGCATTCCTATCTGCAGCAGCCTTTGGGCAACTGAAGTTGTCCTGCGTAGCTGTCAAAACCTCTGCCATGGAGGTGCATGGTTGCCAAGGCCATGGTGAACTGAAGGAGACTAGCCTCTCCACTGCTCCCAGCACACTTCTAGACCTGGGTTCCAGCACCCCAGAGCCTCTCTGAGGCATTCAGACCCTGCTTGAGCTCCTGTTCCACAGTGCTCAGGCAGGACGAGCAGGGTACCTGAGGCTGGTACCTGGTATCCAGATCAGTGAAGGGGCTGGCCTGAGGACAAGTGAGGCACACAAGGCAGCAAGTTGGTCTGGTGCTGATCACTAGAAAGACAGGTGTGAGGCCAGCCCAGGGTTAGTCTTTGTGTTAGGGTCTGAATCAGAAAGGTGTACTGCCAGGCCCAGGTGTGGCTGTGGCAAACTGGGAGATGGGCACTCCAGCCTCTGGCGCTGGTTACTCTTCTTAAGCCATTCCTGCGCTGTGGAAGGATGTCATTGAAAGGTCAAGCTAAGCATGAATGAGTGCCTGTTGTATCAGACCTTGAATCACATAGGCAGTGGATGACATTTTCATTGGCATGTATAGTACAAACAGGTCCAGAATTTCCCAACTGATGGGCACTTCCTCTGAAAACAGCCTGAGAGTCCTGGTGGTCAGCAAGCTGAACATGAGCCATCAGCATACATGGGTAGCAAAGAAGGCTAAAAGCATCCTGGGCTGCATTAGCAACAGTATAGCTGGTAAACTATGGTTATCCTTATCTATACAGCACTGAATAGACCATGTCTAGAATATTGTACCCAGCTTTGGTACCTCCAGTACAACATAGCTATGGATTAGCTGGAGCGAGTTCAGCAGAGGAACAGCAAGGTGGCTGGGAGCTGGAGCATTCGTGCTGTGACACTAAGGGAACCAATGCTTTTCAGAAAGACAGGGCTTCAGGAGCCCCTAGAAACAGTTTTCAAACCAGAGAAGGATGTTACTGAGTAGCTTTTCAGAGTGGTGCATGGCAGGAGAACAAGAAGCAGTTGGTATAAATTGGAATAGGAGATGCTCAGACTGAATATAAAAACAAATGTTTTCACCATGAAGATAGTCAAACATTGTAGCAGGTGTCCAGAGGGGTTGTTCAGTCACATTCAAGATTTTTGACACCTGACTGGATAAATCACTGAGCCACCCAGACAGACCTTTTATTGAGCAGAAGTTCCCTTTCAACTGGAATTATCTATCACCTGATTCAGGCCATCATTTGCTGGTTTCTGCACAGTAGGTGCACTGTGGCAAGGAGAACTAGGGCGTCTTCTGTGGATGGTGATTCTAGTGTAAGGGTTGTAGAGATGAATCTCTTGGGAGGCTGTTTCTACTTCATGGGTTGGGTGACTCATTCTTCCAAGAGGAAAACAAATAGGTCAGGCAGGCCCTTCTGGAGAGGGGACATGGTATTGACTTGGGAAAAAATGAGCTTTGCCCTAGGAAAAGAGACATTCAGAGTCTCCAGTACAACAGGTTAAAAGAAAAAGAATCAATGTAGATGTCAGAGGTAATGTAAATAAAAAAACAACTTCCTAGGCATCAGGAAGGATAGCACAGTGATTGCTCTAATTCTGAATCTCATGAAGCTTGTCTGAATACCAGTCTAGAACAAAAGATACATCTGCAAAGACCTCTTCTTTCCAGTTTGTCTTATGTAGTGAATTTGAATTGTTTTAAATTAAAAAGATAATTATATTTACTATTCTAAAATAACAGACTTTTTTAGTTGTTGGGTTTGTTGGGTTTTTTTTCTTAATGTTACTACAAGGGAAAAGCTATGGATGCACCTCAAAGCTCTGAAACTCACAAAGCTGTTTGAGATGAGGAAGGTGGCCAGGAGAGCCAATGGCATCCCAGCCTGTATCAGGAACAGTGTGGCCAGCAGGACAAGGGAGGTTATTCTTCCCCTGTACTCATCACTGCTCAGGCCACACCTTGAGTGCTGTGTCCAGTTCTGGGCCCCTCAACTCAAGAGAGAAGTTGAGATACTGGAACGTGTCCACAAAGGAGGAAAAGATAGAAGTCAAAGCTGATGACAAGTCTCACAGGACGTGATATAGATGAGCAGAGTGCTTCTAACAGGTCTGTGGACAAGCTCACACAAAGTAAAACCATGAGACAGCTCCATTCAGGAGACACAACCAGAGACAAAGCTTCAGCATGGTATGGGGTCTACTCAGGAGCCAAAGCCTGAGCACAGTTACAGCATAGCTCAAAGGAGGAATGAAGAACAAGGCTTGAGTTTAGATCTTCGGCGTGTGTACAGAGGATGAGGGTGGAGGTCACAGGACAGGACCAGTAAAGCCCTGCTGGCACACTGAACCCTGACAGATAACCTGTTCTAAATATTGAAACGATCTCTATGCTCTGCTATGAATGATTGCTGTTTGATAATGACAATAATACTACATAGCTCTTGACCTCAATAAATTAAAATGCTTAGGCATCAAGAAGTCATGAAGCCAGTTGCTTTGAGGTCTTTTTCTTTCTAGATTACTTTAAACAGTGCTTATAAAGTTGAGTCATTTCCCTAAATGAACACCAAAGGAAGTGTGAATCTTGAAATAAAGAGATCTCTTCTACAATGATACATTCAAGGTAGAAAGTAAGAAGGCTTCAAGTTTCTTGTGCTTCAAGCAAAAGGGATGAAATCTCTGTTGGAAAGTTGGATGAAATTGCAAATGTTTCTGAGCCAAAGTCACTTTGAGCAGTAATAGCAAAGGCAACAAGAAACTGATGGTCTTGTAGGAGTGGTAATTAAGAATAATGCTTTTGCCTCCTTTCCTTTATCTCTTCCTTGTTTTTCTCCAGTGAAGGAAAATCATGGAGTTGTTAGATTCAGGCTAACCATTTTAGGTCACTGCTGAAAATACTCTAAGATATAGTTTACCTCAAAGCCTCCACTGATACAAGAATAATACTTCAGTCTCTTTCTTGAAAAAATAGGTATTAAAGCACACATATCATTACCTATTTACCAGTACCATACCAGTACTTGGAACACTTCCATGTTGAAAGAGCAAGAAATGTGATTAAGGTTTGGTATGTATTTAACTATAGTTTTTCTAAAGTTTCAGGTGGTGATCAAATGTTTGTTGCTCCAGTAGCAATCAAACTCACACTGGACTAGCATCTGTGTTTTAGTTTGAGTTACTCTTTAAGAAGACATCTGTAGCCTATTGATGTAGACTGTCTTTTTTTTTCCCCCAAGGTTAACTTTCCCTATACCTAGAAGGAAGAATCAACAAAATGCTCTGGAGAAGCTTTGGGAGATCCCAGATGGAAGGACATCCCCAAATAGGATGGATGTGATGTAATGAGTAGGAGCACTGTATAGGGAATTCAAATTGAAGGTATTTTTGTAGAATTTCATGGAAATTAATTGTCATGGAAAGCCAAAAATAGGCTTAATATGTATCCTGGCTTGTCCAGGCATGATCCCTGGCTCCCTCTATGATTACCCCAAAATGTGCTGAATAGGCACAGAGTCATGGTAACTTTCTGACTTTCTGCACTAAAATGCAATTTACAGCTTACTATCCAAATATGTACCCTACGTCTGTTTATAAACCCCCTCCTTATCTTCAGCACAGCCTTTTGGATAGTCTCTGCAGTATGAAGCAATCTACTCAAGCTATTGACATGCTTTCAAGAGGAAAAAGATTAAATTGCTCACCATGTCAAAAAATGTTAACTGCCATCTCTGAAGTATGAAGAAAATCACCTAATCTTCCAGTCATCAAGCTGCTCTCTAACTTTTCTAATCTCATATATTAATATGACTAAAACCAGATACCATTCATCTGATAACACATTGGCATGGGACACAGAACTGTGTCTTGATGCTGAGGGTACCAGATGATCCTTGAGGTCCCTTCCATCCCTGACCATTTTATGATTCTATGAAAACACCAGCTTAAGCTGGAAAAGTCTTACTGAATTTTCTATCCACTAATGCCCAAGCAATGTTTCTTTGTGAACTATTGCAAGAGCAGCAGAAACTGACAAAGAGTAGGTCACAGACAGGAAGCTGTCAGATGCATCAGGTCCTGTAGCAAGGTGGAACCACAGTGATATATGCCATCTTCTGGGACCCCACATGCTAGCATGTTCTCAGAGGATGATTGATGTCCACAGAGTCTGTCTGAAATGGTAACTCATTAAATCAAAGGTATCTTTTACCAAGTTGTAGCAGTAAATGCCAACCACTAAGTCTGGTTTGAGTAGGTCATTTCCGAAGCCTCGCAGGTCTCTTGTAAAGTCTTCTGGTGTTTCAAAGGTTGAGGCCTGGAAGCTACTGCAGTTCTCTGCAGGCTCAAATTATCTTTTGCTTCATAGCTTTTCACATTTTAAACCAGATTAGCAATAGAAATGCTGTGCTCTTCCTTTCTCAAACCTCAAGGCACACAAATATCACACTCATGGCTTGTTTTTTCTTCCAACCTTTAGATATATCACTGAAATTTTTGAATCATCAAAATATTTCAAAGGAAAAGTTATTCAGACTGGGGTTTGAGTTCATAGAATCATAGAATCAACCAGGTTGGAAGAGACCTCCAAGATCATCCAGTCCAACCTATCACCCTGCCCTATCCAATCAACTAGACCATGGCACTAAGTGCCTCAGCCAGGCTTTTCTTGAAGACCCCCAGAGACGGTGCCTCCACCACCTCCCTGGGCAGCCCATTCCAATGGGAAATCACTCTCTCTGTGAAGAACTTCTTCCTAATATCCAGCCTATACCTACCCTGGCACAACTTGAGACTGTGTCCCCTTGTTCTATTGCTGTTTGCCTGGGAGAAGAGGCCACCCCCCACCTGGCTACAATGCCCTTTCAGGTAGTTGTAGACAGTAATAAGATCACCCCTGAGCCTCCTCTTCTCCTTGTTTTTATTTTCACCAGACAATTCACTGGATGAAGTATCACACAGTATCACAGTATCACCAAGGTTGGAAGAGACCTCATACATCATCAAGTCTAACCCTTAACCACAGAGCTCAAGGCTACACCATGGCACCAAGTGCCACGTCCAATCCTGCCTTGAACAGCTCCAGGGACGGCGACTCCACCACCTCCCCGGGCAGCCCATTCCAGTGTCCAATGACTCTCTCAGTGAAGAACTTTCTCCTCACCTCCAGCCTAAATCTCCCCTGGTGTAGCTTGAGGCTGTGTCCTCTTGTTCTGGTGCTGGCCACCTGAGAGAAGAGAGCAACCTTCTCCTGGCCACAACCACCCTTCAGTATTCATAAAGGTTACAGAAATAGTAAAGAATATTTATGGAAATAGTTAATAGCAATTCAATAAAGTAATTTTACCCTTAAAACATTATTTGATGGTGTTTGTTAAATCAAATATCACAGGGAAACTAATACAATTTCATCCATGAATCCAGAGCAGCTCAAATCTCTGCTCTGCACACACAGTATGCATATGAACAATTACTTACAGAAAAGATCTGTAGAAGTCGATGGCTGTGAAAAAATAAATCTTAACCTTTCAGAGATATCTAAGGTATTGACTGCACTTTTTCATTATGGCACTTAAACACTTCTAGGGACCATTCTAAATTGTGCAGGCTATGAATGATCAGTCTACGTTCTTTTCCAAGTTACTGATGCTTTAAAAAAGACCAATCTAAACCATAGTTTTTACTAGTTGGATTCAAAGCTTATAAATACATTTTATTGGATTTCCTGAACGAGTTTTCCTTCTGCCTGATGGTGCTGCAGTTGCAGTTTTCAATGCAAAGTTGTCACGAAACAGCATTGATTGTTTTGCTGATATTAGTCTATTTTTTACTGCATTCCTGCTCCCTAAAAGTTTTCTTTTTCTCTCCACAAGATCAGCCAACTTTGCTTTTAGGAGATTTATTCTTTATAAATCTACTAATACTTATAACTAACGATTGGGCTGCTGATTTGAGGGCTTGAAAAAGATTCTCTGTGAGGCTGCTGTAACCTGTGTCCAGCTGTCTGTGTCTTCCTGGGAGCCTATTTGCATAGACGAAGCTTAGATGAAGTTCAGGAACCCACTAGGAATATCTTTTCATAAAGCACAGCCCCAAAAGCTTTTCTTCCCAACACAGGAAATATTTTTTCTATTAAAGATATTTTATTCTTTTACTTCTGGCAGTGACTCTTTTGACATATATCAAAAGCATTCATCTTCTTTTCACAACAGAGATTGACAACTGAGAGAAGAATTTACAGTAGCCTGTTGAGAAAGTTTTCTGTTAGCATTGCCTTACTCAAAAGCCAAAGCAGCTGGGCAGACAGAGCATGTTAAGACCACTTGTTAAGTTCCAACTTAGCACTGTCTCCATGACAGCTTTAGTTGGAGCAAACGTTATAGGTCATACTACTCAAACAGAAGTGAGTAAAGGCTGAATGGTGCAGTGTAGTAAAGGCACTGATGTTTTGACTCTGCATCTGATTTCCTGTAAGAACTTGCAAATACCTCCTTACAAATTCTCTATGTGATAGTTTGAGCCCAGCTAAAATGTTCTGGTGAGAAGAACCAGATTACAGGCTGTGAAAGGAAAACAATGGTGATGTCTACTTTGCTCACAGGTTTGAATAGATGTATAGGAACAAGAAATAAAACATAGATAACCACTCTCACTGGGGCTGCTGGCTGAGCTGCATCTTACTCTCTAACCTCACCTTCCATTTTGGACTAATCCACTTTGCTTCCTAACCCCCCTGGCCAAACCTCCATTCTTCCTTGGGACTGGGGTAAGGTTGAGAGGGGTAAGGGGAAGGTGCAGGGGTGGTTGAGAGCCCCTCCTGGGGACTCAGGTTTCTGGGAGGGGAGTTGTGTTTCTGTATTACCTTGTACCTTGTATATTTCTGTCTATAACTGTCTATACTGTAAATATCTGCTTGTATATTGTGCTAGCTGTAAATATAAGCTTAATTCATATTTCCAGAGCTGACTGAGTCTAGTCTGGGTAAATTCTAAAGTGTGGGGGGCAGGGAACACCCAAACTGTCACACTCTACTTGATAGAGCTGGGACATCTTGCATTTGAAGCAATTGCTGCTCCATCTACAAAAATAATTGGATCAAATAGTAAAAAGGAAGTCATTAAATATGCATGATTTGGCCAGAGTGAAAATTAGACTTACATTTTAGGGGCTGGAGAATATAAGTACTTAAAAAAACCACTGCATTTATCTCAGCTTCACAACAAAAGTAATCAAGCTGCTGACTTCCATGCATGTTTGTGCAATCAAAGGCACTGGATTTGGACTTTCACTGAAATTGGACTTTACAGAAGTTCTCAAAAAAAGAAAAATAAGTTTACTCAGCATACACAGCCTGCTGAATAAGTAAGGACAAGCATCAGGTATTGTGTCGTTTACAACAGTGACACAAATACATTAGGCTCGAGGTGAGGAGAAAGTTCTTCACTGAGAGAGTCATTGGACACTGGAATGGGCTGCCCGGGGAGGTGGTGGAGTCGCCATCCCTGGGGCTGTTCAAGGCAGGATTGGACGTGGCACTTGGTGCCATGGTCTAGCTTGAGCTCTGTGGTAAACGGTTGGACTTGATGATCTGTGAGGTCTCTTCCAACCTTGGTGATACTGTGATACTGTGTGAAAGTTTGTATTGGATGGATGATCAATGAAAAAGAATGATAAAGAATCCACATTGAAATTTTAATGGGCCCTGATGGACCCTAATGCACAGTCAGCTTATTGAGGAATGAAGTCTCACTTAATTTAGTCTGGCTTATAAAAAGCTCAGGGGCGGTTCTGGTGAAGGGAAAATCAGAATGAGCATCCATTACGTGGCAGACAAACAATCTTTTTCCTTATTATCACCAATACAGAATTATATTCATCCCATTAAAGTATTTCAGATCATGCCTGCTACTTTACAGAAAAGCACTGATATTCCATTTGGAGCAGCAACTATTTCCACTGGGTTTGCAGGCAAATGTATTTCCCAGCTTCTTGTGAAAAATAATTCAGCTGCCTCTGAACCCCCTGCTGTTTATTCAGTCACCTTATTGCTAAGGCTAAACCAAATGCATACTATCTACTAATCCTGTTTACCTGAGACATTAAACATAATATTGCTTTGTACTACTGCAAACTTCATAGACTGAAAGATTGAATTATAGGTCTAGAAGCCTGAGAAAATTCCTGTAGACATATTGAAAACACTTCTTTTCAACAGTCAACTAAGTACCAAGGCTACTTAATGATCAAATCAAGATTTGCAGACACCACAGCCTGCACACACTTTCTTAGAAGATTTAATCTTTGTCCTTGTCCTTCAGTGGAGTTTCTTTCCAGAGCATCTTGGCTTAATAAATGCCTTTCAAGAAGGCTTCAGTACAAGTGAGAGAGTACTTGTGCAGCAATCTTGAGTTCTTATCAGCTCTATAGTGATCAGGTGAAGGAATAATTGATTTCAATCAGCAACACCTGGTTTTATAATTGCTCAAGTGATTATAATTCAATAAGAAAAAAAGGTAATTTAACTATCTTTACTCAGGTATTAACCTCTGATATACAGCATATGAGTGAAAGTGAAACTGGTTAAATTCCCTTAAGAAAACCACTGATACCATCATTTTATCCTATTTCAGGCTATTTTTTTCCCTTTGTTTGCCTTACTATTTACTTTTCTTTCAGAATACAATATGTTTATACATTCTCAGTTGAAAGCCCCCCCTGCCCCATTGCTGTTCATCTTCTACCACTGTCAAATATGCCCTTTCTCTCAAAAGGTTCAGTTCTTTTCAGTTTTCCTCATAGCTATCTTTTGGATGCTTTGCCATTTTGGTGACAGCATTACATTGTTGACATATAATGCAATTTGTGATTTCCTGTTTCCATTTCTGCAAAGCCCCTGCTTAGCCAGTTATACTCTCCCTCAATTTGTTGTCCACTCTGTCTTTCCCACTCAACTCTAAATATTTGCAGTTGTTCTGACTGAGCTGCACCCAGACTTTTTTTTTTCCTAGGCATTTCTCCATTTTGCAAAGATCATTTGTATTCTAATCCTGGATTTCTCCATTTTTACAACCACTGGCAGCTTTGTGTTGTGTGATTGTTGAGTTTGCAGGCTCTCTGGTCCCTATTCCAGGTCTCCAGTAAAAATATTGTATACTAAGATCTCTTCTCAGTACATCTCATACTCTCTTTCTTCCTCCTTCTCCGCCTTAATTTTTTCTTTCGATGAGATATTTGTTCTGAAAACAGAAGTAAAGTTAAATCTGTGAGTTCTCTCCCCTTCCTCCCAGCTTTCCCTTCACAAATTAAACCAAGAGTCTGTCTTTTTCAACTCCTTTGGCATGTCCCTCTCTTCTGTGGGCTCTCAAAATTAATAGCAAATTTCCCTGTGACAAATGTCTGACCCAGAGTTGGCATAGCTGGCCTGAAAACAATCAAATATATCCTGCAAACTGTCCTAGAAACCTGGTTTAGTTTTCATTTCTGATCTGTTAGTCATCAGCTTGCAGTTGTGAAAAGAGAAGGGGAAAAAAGGAGAAATTAAACACTTTTGTGATCTTGGGCTCATTTGCCCATACCATTAACTGCTCCTCATCAACCAGACCAAAGCTTTTCTGATCATCTGCTTAGAACTGGTACAGCCATGGAAAGTATAACAAGACACTACTTACATCCCTCAGCAGGTATCTCACACAGGCATTTCTAATTTTATCTCTGTGTACTTAAACTATTTTTTATGGTTGTTCTTACCTGACCTGGTTTCTACCTTCTGTAGGCTTCTTCCCTACCTAGAATATGAATCTCTGCAACTTCTACTCTCAGCAAGGTGGAGGGGAACATCACTCATCTTGCTCACTGAGCACTAGAAGGTAGAGTGGCAGCAGCTTTTCCTTCCTTTTGTTTTGTTCTGGTAGGTTCAGTTATATTTCACCCAACCAGCTGCCAGCATTAGTGGTTTATGATCTCGCTGAAAAAAAAACAGCACAAAATCCAGGTTTGGCTTTGGTGCCAACCAGGAGCAGGAGGAGCGGAGCCGCCTGGGGACATTGCTGTCGATTGTATCTCCGTGGTGCCACCTTCCGACAGGCTGAATGCAGCCAGCTGGAAAGGCAGCGCAGCGCTGCGAGGGAGGAGGGTCTCAGGCGGCAGGACTGACCCTCTGAATCGCAGGATGGCAGAAACATTCCAGTGGGAAAAGACCCTCAGGATCATTAAGTCCAACTGTTATCTCTGCTCTGCAAGGTTCACCCTAAGCCGCATCCCCAAGGACCACATCCAAACGACTTTTAAACACATCCAGGGTTGGTGACTCAAGCACCTCCCCGGCAGCTCGTTCCAGTGCTTTGCCACTCTGGCTGGGAAAATTTGTTTCCTAATGTCCAGTCTAAACCTACCCAATCACAGCTTGAGGCCATTCCCCCTTGTTCTATCACTATTCACCTGTGAGAAGAGCCCAGCACCAGCCTCTCCTCGATATCCCTTCAGGTAGCTGTAGCAGCAATGAGGTCTCCCCTCAGCCTCCTCTTTTCCAAACTAACCATCCCCGACTCCCTGAGTCACTCCTCATAAGATGCACTCTCCAGGCCCTTCCCCAGCTTTGTTGGCCGTCTTGGCACTCACTCCAGCACCTCCACATCCCTCTTGTAGTGAGGTGCCCAAAACTGAACACAATACTCAGCATATGGCCTCACCAGAGCAGAGTACAAGGGGACAATCACCTCCCTACTCCTGCTGGACACAGCATTTCTAATCCCAGCCAGGATACCATTGGCTTTCTTTGCCACCTGGGCACACTGCCTGCTCATATTGAGTTGTTTGTTACAGCCCCCAGGTCCCTTTCTGCCAGTCAGCATCCCAGCCACACTTCCCCAAGCCTGTAGCATTGTTTGGGGCTGTTGTGGCCCAAGTGCAGGACCTGGCATTTGGCCTTGTTGAAGCTCATGCCATTGACATTTAGCTCTTCAATCCAATCTATCCAAGTCCCTCTGTAGAGCCTTCCTACCCTCCTGCAGACCAACACTGCCATCCAACTTGGTGTCATCTGCAAACTTACTGATGACACACTCGATGTCTTCACCAAGGTCATCAATAAAGATGTTGAACAGAAGTGGTCCCAACACTGAGCCCTGGGGGACACCACTTGTGCCCAGCTGCCAGCTGAGTTTAACTCCATTGACTCCTTTGGGCCCTTTTGTCCAGCCAGTGCTTTATCCAGCAGAGCTGTGCTCATCCAAGCCATCAGCAGCCAGTTTGTCCATGAGAAGTCTGTGGGGAACAGTGCCAAAGGCTTTTTGGAAGTATAGGTAGACAATGCCCACAGCCTTTCCCTCATTCAGTAGCCAGGTCATCCTGGCACAGAAGAAGATCAAGTTTGTCAGGCAGGACCTGCACTTCATAAACCTGTACTGACTGGGCCTGATCCCCTGCTTGTTCCCTGTATGGTGTGTAATGGTACTCGAGATACCCTGCTCAGGCTGACAGGTCTATAGTTTCCTGGATCTACCTTTCTTCCTTTCTTGTAGATAGGTGTTATATTTGCCAGCCTCCCATCTACTGCCACCTCCCCAGTTAACCAGGATTGCAGGTAAGTAATGGAGAGCAGCTTAGTGAACACATCTGCCAGCTCCTTCAGCACTCTCAGGTGTAGCCCATCTGGCCTCATAGACTTGTGTGGGTCTAACTGGTTTGGCAGATCTCTGACCACTTTCTCATGTACTGTGATGACCTCATTCTGTTTCTGTTCCCTGACTCCTGGTTCGTGAGGCTGGGTGTCAGGAAACTGCTGGTTCTAGTGCTAAAAACTGAGGCAAAGCATGCATTGAGCACCTCAGCCTTTTCCTCATCCTTAATCACTATGTTTCTCTCTGCATCCAATAAAGGATGAAGCTTTTCCCCACTCCTCCCTTTGTTGTTGATGAATTTATAGAAACATTTCTTATTATCCTTAATGGCTGTAGCTAGTTTGAGCTCTATCTGTATCACAGTATCCCAGTATCACAGTATCACCAAGGTTGGAAGAGACCTCACAGATCATCAACTCCAACCCTTTACCACAGAGCTCAAGGCTAGACCATGGCACCAAGTGCCACGTCCAATCTTGCCTTGAACAGCTCCAGGGATGGCGACTCCACCACCTCCCCAGGCAGCCCATTCCAGTGTCCAATGACTCTCTCAGTGAAGAACTTTCTCCTCACCTCCAGCCTAAATTTCCCCTGACGTAGCCTGAGGCTGTGTCCTCTTGTTCTGGTGCTGGCCACCTGTGCTTTGGCTCTCCTCATCTTCTCCCTGCATAGCTTCACTACAGTTTTACAGTCCTCATGAGAGGCCCGTCCACTCTTCCAAAGATCATAGACTCTTCCTTTTGTCCTTGAGGTCCAACCAAAGATCCCTATTCAGCCAGATGCCTTCCCCAACAACTGACTTTTTGGCACACGGGGTCAATCTGTTCCTGTGCCTTTAAGACTTCCCTCTTGAAATATGTCCAGCCTTCCTGGGTTCCTATAGCCTTCAGGGTAGCCTCCCAAGGGACTTTGTCTATTAGTCTTCTGAACAGGCCAAAGTTTGCCCTTTGGAAGCTCAAGGTGACAGTTTTACCAGCCCCTCTCCTTGTTTCCTCAAGGAGAGAGAACTGAACCATCTCATGATCACTGAGCCCCGGATGGTACCACCCTCCCTGTTCACAAGAAGCAGGTTCAGGAGGGACCCTTCCCTGGTTGGCTCCATCACCAGTTGTGTCAGGAAGTTATCCTCCACACACTCCAGGAGCCGCCGGGACTGTTCTCTCCTTGCTGTATTATGTGTCCAGCAGATACCTGGGAAGTTGAAGTCTCCTGTGAGAACAAGGGGGGAATGGTTGGGAGACCATTCAACTGCTTATAAAAATCATCAACCTCTACATCCTGATAGGGCTGTCTTTAACAGAACACAGCTGCCTGACACTGGAGAGATATGGGTGTGAGGATCAAAAGGAAACTTTAGGAGCATGACCTATATATATATATATATATATATATTTGCTGCTTGCAGAAGAAACTGGGATTCTTTTCAATCTACAGGGTGCTAAGACTCAAGGACTGTAGAAATGCTGGTTGTCAGGTTGATGTTGAATGTCTTTATTGATGATCTGGACCAGGAGATTGAGTCTAGCATCAGTAAGTTTGCAGATGGCACCAAGCTAGGAGCAGGTGTGGATCTGTTGGAGGGTAGCAGAGCCCTGCAGAGGGACCTGGACAGGCTGGATGGGTGGGCAGAGGCCAATGGGATGAGATGTAACAAGGACAAGTGCAGGGTTCTGCACTTTGGCCACAACAACCCCAAGCAGCACTACAGGCTGGGGACAGAGTGGCTGAGAGCAGCCAGGAGGAAAGGGACCTGGGGGGTACTGATAGATAGTAGCTGAAGATGAGGCAGCAGTGTGCCCAGGTGGCCAAGAGAGCCAATGGCATCCTGGCCTGCATCAGGAACAGTGTGGCCAGTAGGACAAGGGAGGTTATTCTTCCCCTGTACTCAGCACTGGTCAGGCCACACCTTGAGTGCTGTGTCCAGTTCTGGGCTCCTCAATTCAAGAGAGATGTTGAGATACTGGAACGTGTCCAGAGAAGGGTGATGAAGCTGGTGAGGGGCCTGGAATGCAATCTGTGAGGAGAGGCTGAGGGAGCCCCATAGAAATGAGAGCAAGCACAACCCACACATTTCAGCATGAGATGGCCTTCCAGTATCTGAAGGGGGCCTACAGGAGAGCTGGGGAGGGACTATTTACAAGGTCTTGTAATGGCAGGGGAGGAGTAATGGGTTAAACTGGAAGAGGGGAGATTTAGAGTAGATGTTAGGAGGAAGTTCTTTGCAGTGAGGGTGGTGAGACACTGGCACAGGTTGCCCAGAGAGGCTGTGGATGCTCTTTCCCTGGAGGTGTTCAAGGCCAGGTTGGATGAGGCCTTGAGCAACCTGTTCTAGTGGGAGGTGTCCCTGCCTATGATGGGGGGTTGGAACTGGATGATCTTTGAGATCCCTTCCAACCTAAACCATTCTATGATTCTATGATGTATCTCTTGCATTCTTGGTCCCAGTTTTATTAATTTCCTCTATTTCTTATTTAACTTCACACATGAGAGCATAGAATAATGTAGCCCTGCAATAAATCACAGCATCACAGGACTTTAGAGGTTGGAAGGGACCTCTAGAGATCATCGAGTCCTATTCCCCTGCCAAGCAGCATCCCCTAGGATAGTTCTCTGTGGAATGCATCCAGGTGGGTTTTGAAAGTCTCCAGAGGAGACTCCACAATCTCTCAGGGCAACCTGTTTCAGGGCTCTGTCACCCTCACTGTAAAGAAGCTTCTGCTTATGTTGAGATGTCCAGTTTGAGTCCAGATTGGACTCAGATGCTTCCTTCAGTAGCTGAGTCCCGTGAAGGAAATACCATGGATGCCTATGGATACAAGTATTGTAAATGAGGAGAATTTATTCATTTTTCTTACACACTGAAGAGCTCCTGTATGCACCTGGTTAAAGTGGACTCAGAAATGAGCCCTTGTCCATTAATGGGCTATCTTGCTTATTTCTGACACAAATCTTAAAAGCAAGATAGCTGAAGATGCAGGACAAAAAATTAACCTATCTCTGTCTTGACCTCTGATACTCCTCAAAGGCTCTGGCCAGCCTGATCTAGGGTAGGGTGTCCCTGCCCATGGTGGGGGGGGGAGGGGTTTGGAACTAGATGATCCTTGTGGTCCCTTCCAACCCTGACTGATTCTATGACTCTATGAAACCAGGGAGCTGAGATTCCCCATCCAAGAAAACAGTGCTGCAGGGTGAGTAGCCTGGCAGTAAACAGCTTTAACATATTATAGAACATTATAACTATTCAAGAAGCTTTTCTTTTGGTTTGTTTGCCTAGTCTTAAACTGATATTCTCAGTAGAGTTATCTGGAATGCTGCCTGTTAGCACCAGCAGGAAGCAAAAATTCTGTCATGGTATTTAAAAAGACCTGAACTTGATTGAATCACAAAGGTACTCCTTGATGCTGGCCTTGGTCAAGTAGGTTTCTTTTCCATTTGTGGCTATGACTATAGTCTGCCTTCCCCCCCAGCAGAGATCCTGTCTGCCTAAAGGGGCAGCTGCCATTTTGGGAATATTGCAACATATTTTTACAGAGCTTGATAGGCCCAAAATAGGCTTATACATCTCCTGATGAGATGGAGAGCAGCCCTGCAGAAAGGGACTTTGGGGTGAGAAAGGACTGAGTGGTGCTGTCAATATGCTAGAGGGATGGGTTGCCACCTAGAAGAACCTGGACAAGCTGGAGAGATGGGCCCAGGTGATCCTCATGAGGTTCAACAAGAGCAAGTGCAGGATCCTGCACCTGGGTTGGAACAGTCCTTGCATTGATCCAGGCTGGGGGATGAGGTGATGGAAATCAGCCCTGCAAAAAAAGGATGCCTAGGCATGTTTTTCTGCTCCACTAGAGAGGCAAGAGTGGGAAGAGGACAAAAAAGAACCTGGAGCCAGAGAGTCTGGCTTGCCCAGGGTCCTGTAGTAAGGTACACACACTTAGCTTGTGCCTGCCTAGTGCAAGGCCTGTGCTTTGCCCAAATTAGGGAAAAGTGAGCCTGTGGCTTTGCCTAATATGGCATGGTTTGGCTAACTGCCATCCTGATTGGCTACTCTGTGTCCAAAGGGCAATTAATCTCAGCCCACATTGATAAAAGGAGATATTCAGGTAAACAACCTGCTTTGCTCCCCTGCTCTTCGCTGTGCTTTTCTGCTGTGCTCAGCCATGCTCTGCTGTTGCTTGCTGCAATTGCCAACTGCCTTATTGTTTGCTAGGTAAACTCCACTGCTGCGAGTTACCAGAAGCAGACCATGGATGCCTGCATATGATTGGCCTGTGTGGCCAGCGTGACATCGTGCTGAGACTGCATGAGATCTGCCTGAAAGTCCTGCTTAGAAGAAGCCAGGAGAACAAGGTCAGAGTTTGTCTGTGTCCTTTCCCCAGAAGCCAGGAAGAATTGAGTCTCATTGTCCAACAAGACAGAGCCCCCTGAAAGCATTTGGGCACTGTCTGGACTGCGGCTAAGCCCTGCGAGTCAGGTAATAATAATCACAGTATCACAGTATCACAGTATCATCAGGGTTGGAAGAGACCTCACAGATCATCAAGTCCAACCCTTTACCACAGAGCTCAAGGCTAGACCATGGCACCAAGTGCCACGTCCAACCTTGCCTTGAACAGCTCCAGGGACGGCGACTCCACCACCTCCCCGGGCAGCCCATTCCAGTGTCCAATGACTCTCTCAGTGAAGAACTTTCTCCTCACCTCCAGCCTAAATCTCCCCTGGCGCAGCCTGAGGCTGTGTCCTCTTGTTCTGGTGCTGACCACCTGAGAGAAGAGAGCAACCTCCTCCTGGCCACAACCTCCCCTCAGGTAGTTGTAGACAGCAATAAGGTCTCCCCTGAGCCTCCTCTTCTCCAGGCTAAACAATCCCAGCTCCCTCAGCCTCTCCTTGTAGGGCTGTGCTCAAGGCCTCTCACCAGCCTCATCGCCCTTCTCTGGACACGCTCAAGCATCTCAACATCCCTTCTAAACTGGGGGGCTCAGAACTGAACCCAGTACTCAAGGTGTGGTCTAAGCAGTGCAGAGTACAGGGGCAGAATGACCTCCCTGCTCCTGCTGACCACACCATTCCTGATGCAGGCCAGGATGCCACTGGCTCTCTTGGCCACCTGGGCACAATCTAATCTGTGAGTAAATGCTTCAATGCCTCTTTGTAATTCTCCATTGCCTTCTGCCATAGAGCAGAAAGAGCTCCTTGAGCCCATCTTCTGGGCAAGCAGCATATTGACCGCAAGCAGCTTTTGACCACGGGAACCTTCTCTTCCAGTTCAATTAATGTTCATATATTTTGCTGGTTATTCCTAGACCTAGATATTATCCACAGAATGTTTCCATGACCGTGTAAGAACTAAAATATTATTAAAACTAGTGGTCAGGGGTGGTGAGAGTTCTGAATAGCAAAATTAATAAACAGTATTAATTTTGGGAGAAATATCAACTCGCATCAATTAATTTCCCCTCCCAAACAGCATATAAATGAGATGTTGTCTTCTTGTTGTTATTGTAAGCCTTGTTCAACACTGGATCATGATGCATGGCAAAACATTACAGTACAGGTCTACTTACACAAGACAATCTGTAAAGAAAGAGAAAATGGCTTACTCTGAACTTATCTATAGATCATTTTTCTACAATGTGTTTATTTCCTTTATGGGAGGTTCAAAATCTTCCACTAAAATACGTCTGTAGGCTTCTCTTAGAGACAAAGTGTTTAAAAAATTCAAGCCAGAAATGTGGATGTATCCATTCAGAAACTTGCTGAGTTTTCCAGGTCACAGGAAACTCTTTCCTGTCGGTACAAGAAGAGAGCTAAACCACTGATTTGTCTATGGGTGAATAAAAATGCCATGGCTTTAGAGTGCTTTGTGTGGGAAGACAGGGAGATGTTTGCCTTTTTTCCCCTGTTAAAGAAAATGATGTTATTTATGCACTTGTTTCACCAGCAAGTGATTGCACTTAGCACACCTTCAGGTTTTAAAATAAAATCTTTCTTCAACAAGCCCTACTTGACTGGAGTAACAAAGCCTGGATTGAGTATAAATGGGGCTCTGTTCCAGAAGTAAACATCTATCTCTATTAAAACTGGGTCTACTATTCATTTCTGAGGCTTGATCTGGCTCTCCTGCTTTCCTAAGTAGAGAACGTAGCAAATCTTGAACTTTAGTTTCCTCCACTTGCAGATTATGGGACAATTATCATCTTTGAGATTTGTGGAGGGCTGTTAGGAAAGACAGGAATATGTTTTGTGTTTCCTGGTCTTAGGAAGCCTTCTAGTTTTCTGTGTCTTGAAAGAGAAAGGCTAGAAATCAGTGTGGTGTATGGATACATCTGGAACTATTCCTTTTCCCATTACCTCATATAGCATCCTGGTTTAGCTGTGTGTGAGAAGCACACTTTGGAAGGACTAAACCTATTTGATGTGTCCCTATAAACACCAAAGTGAAATCCACTGGTCCTAACCAGGGCATTCATATAGGAGTTGTCATCTGAAATGCGACATCCACCTGAGTGAGCTTGTGTGGTGTATGGATACACCTGGAACCATTCATTTTCCCATTATCTCATATAGCATCCTGGTTTAGCTGTGTGATAAGTACACTTTGGAAGGACTAAACCTATTTGATGTGTCCCTATAAACACCAAAGTAAAACCCACTGGTCCTAACCAGGGCATTTGTATAGGAATTGTCATCTGAAATGTGACATCCACCTGAGTGAGCTTGTGTGGTGTATGGATACACCTGGAACCATTCATTTTCCCATTATCTCATATAGCATCCTGGTTTAGCTGTGTGATAAGTACACTTTGGAAGGACTAAACCTAACACCAAAGTGAAATCCACTGGTCCTAACCAGGGCATTCATATAGGAATTGTCATCTGAAATGTGACATCCACCTGAGTGAGCTTGTGTGGCGTATGGATACATCTGGAACCATTCATTTTCCCATTATCTCATATAGCATCCTGGTTTAGCTGTGTGATAAGTACACTTTGGAAGGACTAAACCTATTTGATGTGTCCCTATAAACACCAAAGTAAAACCCACTGGTCCTAACCAGGGCATTTGTATAGGAATTGTCATCTGAAATGCAACATCCACCTGAGTGAGCTTGTGTGGGGGCTTAAAAGAAAGAAAAATGTTGGCATCCAGGAATGATTAATGGAAGTTAATCCAGAAATGAAATATTGCCACACAGCATTCCAAGTAAGAAGACAGAACTGATTCAGCCTGTGCAGTTTGTATGCAAATTGGTCTTGCACAGGGAGAGAGATTGTTTTTGACAACTTGACTCTAGCAATGCTGCAAGGCACCTAGAACAGTCCTACTCTCTATTTTCTCCAGTTCCTCATATTCCTTGAGGTGCTGATAATGAAAGACTTCTGGCCAAACTAAATGTAGCTCATCTTGACAGAGACAACAAATACACATGGTAGCTTTCATGTTTCTCTGCATGTTTTTCATGCCTTTTCCACAGGGCAAGCTGTGAAGCAACACACGATTTCTGTCACCTGTGTCGAGATTTCAGCAGTAGGATTACAAAGGATGTGAAGATGTGCAGGTCTTTAGAAAAATTAGGTTTGAATGATCTTTAGACTCCCTTTAAGCTTCAAAGGAACTGCAACGCTTTCTCCTTAACCTCATTAAATGCAACAACAACAACAACAACAACAACAAAGCAGCTTTTGAAAAGAAATCATGCAATCTAGAAGCATACTTTCCATCTGTGTATCGCGGCTGAAATCCAAAATAGGCCAGCTGGTCATAGCACAGCTCCCATATTCACAGTATCTGTCCTCTGAATAAGTCATTTCATCACAAACAGTGGAAAGGAAAAAAATGGAGCTTTAGCTTCTCTGATTTCTTCTCTCTATTTGACACTCAAAAGGACTGGCAGGTACTAAAAGATTTCTCTCTGATGTTAAGTTTGATATTGCCATTGTATTTTATTTGCTGCTCAAATATGTCTTCTTAAAACTGTGATCCAGGATGTGGAGTGGAATGTTTGTTGTGGCAAATGCCTCTCTTCATTGGAGCAGGTTGGTCTGGCAGCATTCCCAGGTTGCTGTAGATTTAGCAAGTAAGTTGTGTACAATCCCTTGATTTTTGTTCTTGCTTTTTGTGGCACAGTCACTATATCTTGTGAGCTCCTGGAGTTTTGCAGTAGTGTCTTTCAGTACATGCTTTTTATACCTAATCAACAGGGGTGAATCCCAGCAGTCCAGAAACTCCTCTTTAAGTAACGGGAAATCTACCCTTCCTTCCCCTCCACATTATTGATTTTGCTCTGGGGATCTGAGACTGCAACCTTCCTTGGGCTGGTATGTTTTGTACAAGAGATTTTTGTGCTAAATCCTTTTAGATAAAGGATAGAGATGATGTCTCAGGTAGGAAGGGTGGGATGGAAGGTGTAACTCATGGCAGTAGGACCCTGTGATCATGAAAGGGTGTATAGGGTTAACACTCCTGGGGGAGTGACCCTGAACCTGACCCTAGGGGTCTTGGCCCCTCCTCAGGGGTGGGCCACACTCCAGGTGATGGTTAGCCCACTCCCCCCCACTTCCTGTGGTATAAAAGAGACAGGACCTCCCTGTCTCTTTCTCTTTTCGCCCTCTTTCTCCCTACCTGCGTTCATGATCACACACACACACTGATACTGCATACCAGCCACGAGGCAGAGACACCATCACACTACTCGGGTTGTATCCATCCCTGTTTTGTATTTTGCTGTTTTCCCTTCCTTATCCTTTGTAAACTCCCCTACCTCCAATCCCTTTTTCTAAGTTATTGTTAAACTTTTCCTTTTTTTAACTTCCAAATCGAGTGAGATTGATTTATTGGGGTGTCCCTACCTTTTATCTCTCTCCCTGTCTTTTGGGGAAAGGAGGGGGAGGAGGGGAGGGCACTCTATAAACTCTATAAATTCTATAAATTGTCATTGGGTCTACCAAATTTATAAGAGTCTCGGGGAACTTGCATTTGAACCCAAGACAAAGGGAAATTAGTCATTGCAGTCCTTTGAGGTGATCTAAACCAGTTTTGATCAGACACAATGGATATGAAGCCAGTGGCCAAAATCTGTTTGAAACATAACCAGTGAAAGAAATGTGAACATGACTGAGGGAACTCCTGCAGTTATGAATGGTACTCGAGCTTTGACTAGCAGTTTGTCAGTGTGGGGGCACCAGACTATGTGAGACTGGAAGAGGATTCTGGTGCTGCTTAAGCTCCTCCATCTTCTTCGCATGCAGTTTAGTGAGCCATCCCAATCTGTCTTGGTGGCCCTCCACTGAACTTTCAGCAGTTGATCAAAAGCTCTCTTGCACTGGGATGAACTATGCTGAATGTTTATAAAACTAGAACAAATGACAGTTGAACTTATGGTTTAGTACTTTACTATTTTATTTGTTCTTACATTCTTAAAGTGTGAATCTCAACAGCCTGTATTTAAAGTGCTTTGTCTACACAGTGAACAGACTTATGGATGCAAAATAGCATTAGCTTTGGAGTGGGAACACACCACAGCATCACAGAAACAGCCAGATTGGAAAAGACCCTCAGGATCACCAAGTCCAACCTATAACTCTTCTCTTCAAAATTCACCCTAAACCATATCCCTAAGCACCACATCCAAACGACCCTTAAACACATCCAGAGTTGGTGACTACACCACCTCCCTGGGCATCTTGTTCCAGTGCCTGACCACTCCATGAAAAACTTTTTCCTAATGTCCAATCTGAACTTACCCAGTCTCAGCTTGAGGTCATCCCCCCTTGTTCTGTCTCCAATTACCTGTGACAAGAGACCAGCAGCAGCCTCTCCACAGTGTCCCTTCAGGTAGCTGTAGACAGCAACGAGGTCTCCCCTCAGCCTCCTCTTTTTCAAACTAAACAGCCATGCAAACAAATGTCTATTTTCACACTTGCCTTGTATGCATTGTGGTTTCTATCCACAGTCACTTGGGTGCATCTATATTATACTTCTGTGGCTAAATAACTGCAAGCCCAGTCTTACTCCAGGCTCTCAAAAGAATGCTACTATGCTTTGTAATTGCAGCTGTGTGTTAATATGATACTTCCTCCTCGTTCACTCTAATTGCATGGCCTTTTCTGTGCTATTTAAAGGACCACAACTTGTTCCATTAACTTTTTTTTTTTCTTTAATAGCAAAATGTCTTCTCTGTAACTAGTTAAAAAGGTGCATTTGCTTGATACAGGCTTACTACCATGACAGAACTATTTAGGGAAAAGGGAACCTCTGTAGGTCTCTAGCTCAACAACCACCTCAGAGTAGGACCATCTCAAAAGTACAGCTGGTTGTTCAGGGTCTTGTCTGGTAGGTATTTTAGTATGTCCAAGGATCAAGGCTCTACATCTTCTCTGATCTATCTGACTCAGTGTTTGACTGGTCTCACCACGCAGATTTTTTACTTAGATCTAGTTGAGATTTCCTTTGTTGCAGCTGGTGTCTGACGCCTTTTGCTCTGTTACTATGCATTGCCCATAAGGTATCTTCTCTATAACCATCCCTTGCTTATTTATGCTGTAGTTGTTTGCAGAGCTGTATGAATAACTGGTGAAGAAAGCCAGATACTCTGAACAGCTGTCAAGTTGAAGTAATTCAAACCATAATCTGCTGGGCAGAGATTTCTGCAGGAAAGAGGTACAGCTAGTCTAAGTAACTGGATGGAGAATTTGTAGTATTAACTGGGAATACAAAGAGAAAGGTGATGAAGCTGCCAAAATGCCTCTTTATGGTTCTGCTTGTTCACAATTGGTGAAAATTTCCCCTTGTGCCAGCTGTACAAAATTGCCCCACACAATAGCTTTTCCCAAAAGGTACCAAAAATTACAAAAGAGCAAGAGTCCTTCCTTGCTGGGCTTTTGTCATAGAATCATAGAATCATAGAATCAACCAGGTTGGAAGAGACCTCCAAGATCATCCAGGCCAACCTAGCACCCAGCCCTAGCCAGTCAACTAGACCATGGCACTAAGTGCCTCATCCAGTCTTCTCTTGAAGACCCCCAGGGACAGTGTCTCCACCACCTCCCTGGGCAGCCCATTCCAATGGGAAATCACTCTCTCTATGAAGAACTTCTTCCCAATATCCAGCCTATACCTACCCTGTCATATAAACCTTCACACAGGGCTGGTACTGATACAGGACAATTGATCCCTAGGATGATATTTGAAGTTTCGGGCTCTGGGGAGCGCAGCTGGACCAGACATCTCTGTGCATTCTCCCAGATCCCTCTGTGGCCTGGCTTGCATTGTGTGCTTGTTCATCTC
This sequence comes from Pogoniulus pusillus, assembly GCF_015220805.1. Taxonomy (NCBI): domain Eukaryota; kingdom Metazoa; phylum Chordata; class Aves; order Piciformes; family Lybiidae; genus Pogoniulus; species Pogoniulus pusillus. Next base: position 29,361,424 of record NC_087273.1, read on the forward strand.
TTCATGGCAAGGTGTGGAGAGATTTTTGCTAACAGGACATGAAATGATAAACATGAGCAACCTGTGCTGGGAAGTGTCCTTGAGTCCATCTTGGGATTAAGATACCAGGCTCTGGGTAGAACCCCCCACATGCAGCTGCAGGGGGTGGAGTGCCAGCTGCATGTGGGCAAAGTTAGCCAGCCCAAGGGGGCTGGGTTAGCCAGCCTAGGGGCTGACCCCTCAGAATGTTATTGTATATCACCCTTTCCATACCATGCTTGTAACCTTGTACCCTCCACATGTACCAATCTTAGTTGTGCATGCCTCTTGCAAGAAAGCATATATCTCACTGTATATGGAAATAAAGCTGGAGAATGACCAAGAGTCATTTTACCCAGGTGCTCCACCGGCAGCAAGGTATATGCCACATGCTCTTCCTAGGTCAGTATCCACACGAGCAGCTTTGTGCAAGTGCATCTCACTGCTTCTGAATTCCCCATGAGAGCAGGAGAACTGCAGAGCTGGCAGACTTTCCATATTTACTTGGACACTATTATATACAATAGATTCCGATTCCCATCTCAGAAGTTGTTTGTTCAAATCTGGTTGTGTGTGAGTGGCTCAGGCACAAACAACTGTTGCCATTCAAGCAGGATTAGGTGTGGTTTATATCCTTCCATATTTGTTTATTTGTGGTGAGATTTTGTTCTTAGAGATGCCTGATTTTCAAGATCTCTGCTTAATTCTCTCCCTACACTTAAGCTTTACTCAGTTAAGTAATACTGATGGAGTTTCATGAGTTTGTTAGATTGAGGTCTGCCTCTGTATTAACTCACTGTAATGAAAATGTAAAATAACCAGAGCAAACCTCTATTCTAACTACACATACAATCAAATATGCCCTCAAGTAATTGGATCTGCAGGACGGAAAGCAAAACATTACAAACAGTACTGGTTTGCAGTAATTCATAATCCTTTAAGCATATAAATCCACCAGACAGCTTAGAAGTGCAATTTCTGCCACCAGCTATGTTGAAAACGCACTTGCATAGTTAGTACTAAACTATGGCATCAAGCAACAAGCTATGCTCTAGGGATTGTGTAGAGCCCCTATCACTCCTGTGCCACTTCTGGGTGTTGTCATGTCTTAGGGAGGCACAGTGCCTCCAGAGCTGCTCTTGCATCACTATTAATTAGAGTGCAGTTTGCACTCCTTTCTGCATCTTGTCAGTTTCAGCGGCTGGTGTGCAGGGTGAGATAGTCTCGTCCCCTTAGTGTATGCCATAAGAACTGCTCCAGCAGGTCAGATTGGAAGTCCAGCCAGCCCAACACGCATTTTCTGACAGTGGCCTGCAGCAGATGTTTAGAGAGAGAGAAGCAGAACAAGGCAATTACAGAGAGATGCTTCTCAGTGATTTGCTGGGAAACCAGGAATGTGAAGGCTTCTTGAGCCAGACAGTATCTCTATGCTTTAGCATATGATAGCTGCATAGGGTGCTAGTGAACTTGTTTTAATCTCCCTCTGAATTGTTTTTCCTCTTCCTGCCTCTCTGATATCTGGTGACAATACACAATGATTTATGTGTGAAAAAATGATTTCTTCTCCTGTCTTTAAACCTGCTAACTTCACTGGGTATTTTCCCTTCCTGGTCAACCTCCCATTCTTGTACTATGAAAAATCACCAAAACCACTCAATCCCACTGAGCTGGAATCAGTCTCCTCCTGTCTACTGTTTGTACAAGGGGTACAAGTGAAGAAAAGGATATTTTGTGCCCAGGTTTTGAACAGATGCACAAAAAAGCAGGGGATTCAGCCCTACCTAGTATTTAGGAGTGGAGAAGGCTAAGCTGCAGCATAGCTTCTTGCCACAAGCAATGACAAGGAACGAGGCAGTGATCTCTTTCTGTACAAAGAACAGAAGCACTTTTAGTGGATGCAAAGCATGTTTTCAACAGAATAGTTCCAAAAAAGAATGTGGAGGGGATGTTTCTCCTTTAAGAAATATCTTTTTGAAGTTAATTGAAACATCTGTGTAAAATTCATTACATTGTTTTCTTTCAAAAAGAAATGACAGTTCAGTTCAAAGCTTTTGAATTATACTTAGATTTTTCTTTAGAGGAATGCTTTGTCTCCTTTCAGAATTAAGTTTACTGGAGTTTAATTTTAAAGAAAACAAAGAAAATGAAGAAAAAGGCAGTGAAAACAAGATAGCCTGCCTTCCCCTCCATTATGAGCTGCTTCTAGGAAAAAGTGTTCTTCACCAAAACAATAAGTCCCCTCCACCTTCCCTAACATGAAGGATTAGACCTGGTACAAAAGTGCTGCAGACTTCACAGTTAAAACAGTCTTTGGCAGGCTGCACGTACTACACAGCCCAGACCTAGTGTGGTGGGTTGAGAAATGACTCCCCAAATTAAACAGACATTACCAGACTAGCTCAAAAAAGTTTGGAAGTAAGAGAAAGCTTTATTTTACAGCAAGCTAATTTTACAAGCAAGCATGTATTTAAAAATACATTTACATCCATTTACAATTGTATACAATTATTTACAATTTAAAAGTAGTACAGAAATTCAGTCCCTCCCACCTGGGACAAAGAAAGCCCAGGGGCCAATGCCACCCTCTTCTCTCCCCCCAGAGCACAAACCAGCTAGACCTTATGTGTTATCAGTTTATTCAAGGTTAGTATTCAGCCACGCACAGAGGAGCAGTGGAGGAAGTGGAAGGTAGAAGGCAAAGGGAACAAAGAATGAGAAATTGTTTCTATATTGGCTTTTCATACCACTTAGGAAATCAGTGAATGATGTAGACTTTATCATCATTTTCCTTGTATAACCAATGCTTTGTTCATTCACTCTATATTCAAAAGAATGTCCAGCAAGTTCCTCTCTCTTGGTTATAATTTAGAACTAGAGTATTAGCTCTTACTCCACTACACCTAGGGATGATAATTTTGATCAAAGTTATATTTTACCACATTTACTATATTTCAGATTGGATTATAGGTAGCTAATTTAAAGAGAATCAGTATCACAATATCACAGTATCACAGTATCATCAGGGTTGGAAGAGACCTCACAGATCATCAAGTCCAGCCCTTTACCACAGAGCTCAAGGCTACACCACGGCACCAAGTGCCACGTCCAACCTTGCCTTGAACAGCTCCAGGGACGGCGACTCCACCACCTCCCCGGGCAGCCCATTCCAGTGTCCAATGACTCTCTCAGTGAAGAACTTTCTCCTCACCTCCAGCCTAAATTTCCCCTGGTGTAGCCTGAGGCTGTGTCCTCTCGTTCTGGTGCTGGCCACCTGAGAGAAGAGAGCAACCTCCTCCTGGCTACAACCTCCCCTCAGGTAGTTGTAGACAGCAATAAGGTCACCCCTGAGCCTCCTCTTCTCCAGGCTAAACAATCCCAGCTCCCTCAGCCTCTCCTCGTAGGGCTGTGCTCAAGGCCTCTCACCAGCCTCGTTGCCCTTCTCTGGACATGTTCAAGCATCTCAATGTCCCTCCTAAACTGGAGGCCCCAGAGAAGAGTACTTATAAAACTGCATTTCACTCCTTCCTCTGTTCTGCATTTCATTTGGTCAGAGCCTTCCACAAAGGAATCAGGATTTGTAACCTATCAGCTCTAAAGGTTGTAAATGGAGTGACAAGCAGAGTTTAACATATTAACTTTTATTTATTTATTACTCTTTTTTTTTTTTTAATATCTCTGCCACAGAAAATCTCCTACTGGCTCAGCTGACATTAAAATTAAAATGGATTTCTCTGTTATTCTTTGAGAAGACCAAAATGTGAGTTGATATGGAAAGGGCAACTGAACAACAATCCCCACCTCCCCACAGCATGAAGGAAAAGAAAAAAAGATGTTACAAAAAAATGGCTGTGCTCAAAAGGCTTTACTTGGACTTTTCATCCTGTTACTTTTGATTTACTTCCAGGACAGGCATAGTGAAGTAAATCAGGTGTTAGCATTGCTAGCAGACTGATGGAGATTTTGGGAGTACAGGAAACAGATTCTGAGCAAAAATGACTGAATATTCTTGACAATACTCTTTCTAGCCATTGATCAGTATTTATTTTAGGAGATGTCTGAAATATATGCAATAGCAGTAAACCACAAAGGAGTGTTCTCCTATAAGTCAGTGTGATTGCCAAAAGACTTCTGCTACGTAAATGAAAATCTGCTAATTGTTTAGTGTTGCCAAATGTTTAACTGGCCTCTGAAACTTGGCATACACAAGGAAAATCAGCTACCAAATGGGTAAAACAATAGCAATTATGCAGGAAATGGAATCTGGTTCTCAAGTTGTGTGCTGAGGTGGACTGCTCTTCCATCTTTATCATACACTGGGTGAGTGGTGAGCTGCCACAAGGTGCAGAGAGCTGGGCAGCTTGCAATAGCAGATGCAGTTTGGCTCAGAGTCTCTGGGCTTACTGAAGGATCACACAGCAGAAGGTGTAGCAGCAGTTAACAGCATCGTATTTTACATGTCGGGAGGCTTCTGTATGCTGGTCTACAAATCTGAGCTGAAGGGTAGGGTGTGATAGAGAGAAACTGCTAGGGAAAATTGTGTCCATCATACTGTCTTGGTCTTCGAAGCTATCAGTCTTTAATGGCTTCTGAATGATTGTAGATTCTGAACTCAGGGTTGGGTTTGGGTTTTTTTTTTGTTAACTGCCTGGAGTTAACAGACAGGATAATTATCAAAGAGAGGAGAATGTATTCTACATGTTGATGCTCTGTCTCCAGCCAATCCTGCCCGGACTTGGACAGCTACAGTAAGATTTCTTTTGGGCTGTCCCAGCATTTTAGCTCACAATTCATTTCATTCCAAAGACATGGTGCAACAGCAATGCCTATTTCTTACCACTGGCTAAAAAGAAAAGCTAGATGACTGTTATGTGTGTACAGTGCAAAAATATTTGCAAGTTAAGTGAGATTTACAATCTCTATGGATTGTAACCATTATGAGCTTCTGAACACAAACACCATTCTGGCTGTGTGTCAAAGATTTGGCAAGATGTTGCTCTAAGGAGAAAAACGCCCATGCTTGGTTTCTTTGATCTGGCTCTGGAAAGCTCACGCAGGAACCAAGCCCGGCAGCAGTAAAAGAAAGGTTAGGCTTACAGCAATGCCTCCACAGGCTGCTGTTTCCCTGCACCTACATATATTATAGTTATTACATGTAATACTTACATTGTGTTACTAGCAAAATTATTACAACTCCAAGGTCTGTTCCACAAAAATGGAACAGAAGCAGAGATGATGGCAAGGAATACTAGTCTCTCTTGTCTGCATAGGCTTCATTCTCAAAGGCAGGAAAAGAAGTGGGGCTTGAGGGCCTTGCAAAGACTCATTCCCTGCTTCATCCACTGGGATCTTGTTATAGAGAATTACCCCAAGATGTGTTGAATAGCCACAGTCATGGTAACTTTCTCATAAGTGATCGCTGAAACAGGATTTACACATTACTATCCAAATAGGTAGTCTAAATCTATTTATAAAACCCCTCCTTATCTTCAGCACAGCCTTTTGGATAGTCTCTGCAGTATGAAGCAATCTACTCAAGCTACTGATGTGCTTTAAAGAGGAAAAATACTCTATTGCTTCCTATGTCAAAAAAAGTCAACTGCCATCTCTGAAGTATGAAGGAAATAACCTAATCTTCCCATCACTAAGCTGCTCTCTAACTTTTCTAATCCCATATTTTAGTATGACTAAAACCAGATACCATTCATCTGATAACATGCTGGCATGGGACACACAGAACTGTGTCTTGCTGCTGAGGGTACCATGCTGTTTGTTGGTATGTAGCAGAGCTCAGCTGGGAGACATTTCATGCTGATCTCAAGCACCGACTTCCTCAAGAGCACTGGAATTCCAAGTGGATGATTTTAAATGCAATTTATTTGCTCACAGTTTATGTACAAAACAATCCTCAAGGTCTGTCCAGAATGCCCTGTGGTTGTGCCCCAAAATGTATTTCATGTACCATGTGTAATTCAAATGTGCCTGAAAGGACTCCAAGACCTAGAAGCGAGTTCTGATTGAAAGAATTCCTGGGGGGAATTGTTTGTTGCTAAAAAATGTCTGAATACCACAAAGATTAATAATTTCAGTACAAAATATTTTTCCATGCCTTTTCATTCCACTCATTTATTTAGAACATATGCCAGGAAGCATTAGTGTTTTGAAAAGTCTCCACCCACATCCATGTACAAGTAAGAAGGGGCCAAGGTTACAGTATAGTCTTCAGACTGTGAAGTTGGGTACATTCACACCACTGATCTTCTTCCCTTCTTTCTTCTTCCAGAAGATTGTTCTCTAACAAACTTTTTCCCAAATGCCCTCAACAGAAGTAAAAAGGACATTAAAACATGTAAGCTTTTCTTACAGAATCACTGAGGCTGGAAAAGACCTCTGAGATCAAGTCCAGCCTGTAACCTAAGACCACATCATCAGCTAAATCATGCCACCAAGTGTCGCATCCAGTCTTAAAGTCCTCCAGGGTTGGTGACTCCACCACCTCCCTGAGCAGTCCATTCCTGTGCCTACTCACCCTTTCCATGAGAAAGTGCTTCCTAATAAGCAACCCAAACTTCCTCTGATGCAGCTTCAGACTGTGTCCTCTTGTCCTGTCACTGATTGCCTGGGAGAAGAGCTTGATCCCCATCTGACTACAACTTCCTTTTAGGTAGTTGTAGAGAGTTATAAGTTCCCCTCTAAGTCTCCTCTTCTCCATGCTGAACAACCCCAGCTCCCTCAGCCTCTCCTCATAAGACTTTCCCTCCAGCCCCATCACCAGTCTCATCACTCTCCTCTGGACCCACTTCATCACTTCAATACCCTTCTTGAAATGAGTGGCCCAGAGCTACACACAGTACACGAAGTGAGGCCTCACCAGTGCCAAGTACAGGGGCAGAATTACATCCCCAGTCCTGCTGGCCACACTCTTCCTGGTACAAGCCAAGATGTCATTGGCCTTCTGCACCACCTGGGCACACTGCTGGCTCATGTTCAGCCAGCTGGCAAACAGTACTCCCAGGTCCCTCTTGGCTGGACTGCTGTTCAGCCACTCATCCCCTAGTCTGTACTTTATAGTCTGGGAAGAAGGAGAAGGGGGGTTCCATGGTTAGGCTGCATTAGGATGACAGGAATCTTCCCTAGAAATTCCTGTTTTGCTTTGAAGTTTAGGTTTGGGGCTAGGAAGGATGAATCCCAATGTGTTGTTTGGATGGTTCATGAATCATTGTCTTCAGAATTGGAGCCTGCATGTCTACTGTGTTACTGCACTTGTTCTGTACTAATGTAAAATGATAGCACAGGAAACAGCATCCTATGTTCTGGGCATCTCAGCTGACACAGCAATGGGAAGGCACTGTGTGTAGTCCATCTTCCACTACTCCCTTGATACAGGTACTTCTGCCCCTTCTTTGGCTCAGTGAAAGGTAAACCACAGCTCTCCTTGAACATTAAGAATGAGAAAACAGAACAGAGATTATACCAATCCTGTAATAAAATAAAATAAAGCGAACTTCTCTGTCTGATTTTGGGTTCTGTTGATCCTTTGAGCATACATAACTACAGCAAAGACCAGCTTTATGAATTGACCCTCTTTGAAAATGACAGGAAGGAAAAACTGAAAAGAAGTTTAGGAAGGACACTGAGATGCTTGAGCGTGTCCAGAGAAGGGCAACGAGGCTGGGGAGAGGCCTTGAGCACAGCCCTACGAGGAGAGGCTGAGGGAGCTGGGATTGGTTAGCCTGGAGAAGAGGAGGCTCAGGGGTGACCTTATTGCTGTCTACAACTACCTGAGGGGAGGTTGTGGCCAGGAGGAGGTTGCTCACTTCTCTCAGGTGGCCAGCACCAGAACGAGAGGACACAGCCTCAAGCTATGCCAGGGGAAATTTAGGCTGGAGGTGAGGAGAAAGTTCTTCACTGAGAGAGTCATTGGACACTGGAATGGGCTGCCCGGGGAGGTGGTGGAGTCGCCGTCCCTGGAGCTGTTCAAGGCAGGATTGGACGTGGCACTTGGTGCCATGGTGTAGCCTTGAGCTCTGTGGTAAAGGGTTGGACTTGATGATCTATGAGGTCTCTTCCAACCTTGGTGATACTGTGATACTGTGAAGGAAAAACTGAAAAGTGGTTTCACTGAAACATAAAGATTACCAAGAAAACGAGATGCTTTGTGCAACTGTGCAGAGAAAGCAGCTCTTAAATTACAATGACAATCTCTGAGTCAGATCTACTACTTGGGTGATTGTCTTAATTAAGGCTGACATATATTTGTTTCTAGATGTTTTGGCAAGCAGGGAAGAGGGGAGATCTTGGCAGAAAGTGTACGTATCAGGAGGCACCTGATGCTATTGAGTCTGAAGTAAACCTCCCCCAAACTCTTCAGGATGTCATTGAAATACACAGATGTAATTATTTGAAGTTCCTTAAGGAATTGATGTCGCAGTAATTAGAAGACTCATTACATCAAGAAATAAGGAAATAAGACTGGCAGAGATAAAAATGAGCACACTGATAATTTAGCAATATGTGATCAAACAGGATTGCAAGAAGCAGCTTTCTGAGAGGAAGAGCATTTAGGAGAGAATCAGCAGACACAGGTTTTTGTTTGGTTGGGGTTTTTTATCAGTCTAAACTGTAGATACAATAAAGGAAAAGAGATCAAAAGAGGAAACACTGTTTCTGTCTAGCCTGGCCTTTGGCTTGCTCCCCACGGTTCCATCCTCTCCAGCCTCTTGCAAAACCTTCTTCAATTGCACCTCAACCCAAGTGAAAAGTAATATGTGTGGGTCCTCTAGAACCAGACTTTGTCATGTCCTCCCAGCCAAGCTGACAGAGTATTTCCTATGATTTCAGGTAACTCTGAACCAGGGCTCCAAAGGGCTTATATTGACACCACGCCTTGAATTAAGATGCCTGTGGTGTGTTCTACCTTGGAGCAGTTACTTTTTGACCCTTGAGTATCACAGTATCACAGTATCACCAAGGTTGGAAGAGACCTCACAGATCATCAAGTCCAACCCTTTACCACAGAGCTCAAGGCTAGACCATGGCACCAAGTGCCACGTCCAACCTTGCCTTGAACTGCCCCAGGGACGGCGACGCCACCACCTCCCTGGGCAGCCCATTCCAGTGTCCAATGACTCTCTCAGTGAAGAACTTTCTCCTCACCTCCAGCCTAAATCTCCCCTGGCACAGCTTGAGGCTGTGTCCTCTTGTTCTGGTGCTGGCCACCTGAGAGAAGACAGCAACCTCCTCCTGGCCACAACCACCCCTCAGGTAGTTGTAGACAGCAATAAGGTCTCCCCTGAGCCTCCTCTTCTCCAGGCTAAACAATCCCAGCTCCCTCAGCCTCTCCTCGTAGGGCTGTGCTCAAGGCCTCTCACCAGCCTCGTCGCCCTTCTCTGGACACGCTCAAGCATCTCAATGTCCCTCCTAAACTGGGGGGCCCAGAACGGAACACAGTACTCAAGGTGTGGTCTAACCAGTGCAGAGTACAGGGGCAGAATGACCTCCCTGCTCCTGCTGACCACACCATTCCTGATGCAGGCCAGGACGCCACTGACTCTCTTGGCCACCTGGGCACACTTCTGGCTCCCTTGCTAGACCTTCCAGTGCAGTTTCACACTTTCCATTCAAAACTTGCCCTGGTTAATATTCTATTATTCATTCCAACATTTGTTGTAAGTCAATTTTTAAACAAACATTTTCCTCAGGGAAACCTTGGTGGCAATAAACAAGGAAGCAGAGAGGTATTGTTTGCATGCCAGTAAATATTTTGGAAAGTTATGGTGAAATTAAACTTTAAGACATAGCATTCTTATTATAGCAGGAAACTTTAACCATGTGCAGAGTGCCCAGCTATTGTCTTTATAGATGATGTGGTGCTGAACTGAGGTTTTGAACGATAAAAATTAATTACCAGCACGTGTTACCTCTTTTTATTTCTCTGCCCATTAAGAGAAGAAAGTGGCCAAAATAATTTCAATGTTCCTCTCAGGACTACATCTTTGCCTACTTTTTAAAAGTCCATCTAACTGTGCAGTTTCTTTGAAGTGTGGGGGGGACTGTACTCTTACAGTACAATCCTTAGCTGGCCTCTTGAGTCTCCTGCTGCATGACAATACTCTTTATCTCTGTGCTTTTTGACCATAGATCTTCACTTTTTCCATGTTTCCACTGTGAAGAGTTGTTAGCAGTTTTGCTCGGGATGCTTGGGTTTGCTCCTCAGAGAGGGAGGATGTTAACAAGGCCTACACAGTTCACAAGCTTATGGTGCCAAATCTAAACTTACTTGGTCAAAAGTGACCAGAAGTATGAAATCTTCTATCAGCCATAAATTAATAGAATCATGGAATAGTTTTGGTTGGAAAAGTCGTTCAGACCATTGAGTCCAAACATTACCTAGCTCTACCAAGTCTGGAGCTAAGCCGTGTCATATCATAGAATCATATCACAGAATCAAGCAGGTTGGAAGAGACCTCCAAGATCATCCAGGCCAACCTAGCACCCAGCCCTACCCAGTCAACTAGACCATGGCACTAAGTGCCCCAGCCAGGCTTTGCTTCAACACCTCCAGGCACAGAGACTCCACCACCTCCCTGGGCAGCCCATTCCAATGCCAATCACTCTCTCTGCCAACAACTTCCTCCGAACATCCACCCTAGACCTGCCCTGACACAACTTGAGGCTGTGCCCCCTTGTTCCATTGCTGGTTGTCTGGGAGAAGAGGCCACCCCCACCTGGCTACAGCCTCCCTTCAGGTAGTTGTAGACAGCAATGAGGTCCCCCCTGAGCCTCCTCTTCTCCAGGCTAAACAACCCCAGCTCCCTCAGCCTCTCCTCATAGGGTTTGTGTTGGCTTTTTGGGTTTTAAGCAGGAGGTGTCAGATGCTCTGATGAGGCCATAACTTGATTACTGTGTTCAGCTTTGGGCACCTCATTACAAGTGGTACATGGAGGTGCTGGAGTGAGTGCAGAGGAGAACAACAAAGCTCATGAAGGGCATGGAGAATAAATCTTAAGAAGAGTGATTGAAGAACCTGGAGCTGTTTAGTTTGAAAAAAAGGAGGCTGAGAGAAGACCTCATCATTGTTTACAACTACCTGAAAGGACATTGTGGAGAGGTTGGTGTTGGTCTCTTCTCACAGCTAATTAGCGATAAAACAATAGGGAATGGCCTCAAGCTGCCACTGGGTATGTTTAGACTGGATATTAGGAAAGAGTGGTCAAGCATTGGAATGAGCTTCCCATGGGGATGGTTGAGTCACCAAACCTGGATGTGTTTCAAAGCCATTTGGATGTGGTGCTTGGGGATATGGTTTAGGGTGAACCTTGTAGAGTAAGGATATTGGTCTGACTTGGTGATCCTGAGGGTCTTTTCCAACCTAAATGTTTCTGTGACTCTGTGATTCTGTGAAGGGTGCACTACATCTCCTTGCTCAAATCACTGACAGAGATACTAATGAGACTTGGCCCCGATGCCAAGCCTTGAGGAGCACCACTTCTGGCTGGCCACCAAGTGAATTGAACTCCATTCACAGCCACTCTCCAGGCCCTGCCACCCAGACAGATTTTCATCCAGTGAAGCATTCACCAATCCAAGCCATGAGCAGTCAGTTTCTCCAAGGGGATGCTTTGTCTAATGCTTTACTAAAGTCCAGGTTAGCAACATTCATATCCAAAACTGAAATGGAAATTTAAGACAGCGAAGTTGGGTTTGGTTATGATTTTGGGAATTTTGATTGGTGATTTTTTTAAATGACTTTTTCTTTTTTGGGGGGGGGGGGAGTGGTGTCATTTGTTTGTGTGTGGTTTTTTTTTAGGGGGGTGTTTGTTTTTCATGTCTTGTGAAAAGGGAGGTCATTCTGCCCCTGTACTCTGCACTGCTTAGACCACACCTTGAAGTACTGGGTTCAGTTCTGGGCCCCCCAGTTTAGGAGGGACATTGAGATGCTTGAGCGTGTCCAGAGAAGGGCGACGAGGCTGGTGAGAGGCCTTGAGCACAGCCCTATGAGGAGAGGCTGAGGGAGCTGGGATTGGTTAGCCTGGAGAAGAGGAGGCTCAGGGGAGACCTTATTGCTGTCTACAACTACCTGAGGGGTGGTTGTGGCCAGGAGGAGGTTGCTCTCTTCTCTCAGGTGGCCAGCACCAGAACGAGAGGACACAGCCTCAGGCTGCGCCAGGGGAAATTTAGGCTTGAGGTGAGGAGAAAGTTCTTCACTGAGAGAGTCATTGGACACTGGAATGGGCTGCCCGGGGAGGTGGTGGAGTCGCCGTCCCTGGGGCAGTTCAAGGCAAGGTTGGACGTGGCACTTGGTGCCATGGTGTAGCCTTGAGCTCTGTGGTAAAGGGTTGGACTTGATGATCTGTGGGGTCTCTTCCAACCCTGATGATACTGTGATACTGTGTGATACTCTTTGGGAAAAGAACTGCTGATGGGCAGCCTGGCGAACCCCCGCGGCCGGCCAGCAGCTGCGCTTTGGCAGGGGGAACGCTGGCCGAACCGGCCCCTCGGTGCTCGGACCTCAGCTCTCCCTCAGAGGTGCTTTGAGGAGGCAGCCTGAAAGAGTTTGCACAGCTGCTACCGGCCCTCTGAAGGACTGACCCGGGAGCCAGAAAACTGGTCAATTAGAGGCTTGTCATTGGCTCCAATAGGCTGCAAATGAGCTCCGAGGTGAATAAAGAGTTTCAGTTCCTGGAGCTGCTCATCTGGCACCTTTCACCAGAGAGAGGCCAATTTTACAGCTTTAAGTAAATAAAGTTTAAAGTAAACAAAGCTGTTTTCCACCAAAACTCTGGGTTCTTTGTGTCTGAAGAGGTCGAAGCTGCTGTTGCCTCATAGGAAAGCTGCTGGCTAAAAGGATGGAAAGAAGAGGCTTGTGAATGAAGCAAGCTGCATGACACATTGCAGCAACCCCTAAATCATGTGAGGCAGCCTTCTGCAGCAACACCTGGGCTAGCTCCCAGTCTGAGAAGCGTTGTAGCCTTGTCAGCATGGCACCCTGCCTGTGCCACACAGCCTGCACCTAATGGAGCTGTGCTGCTCCTAGGACACACACTGGTATCTGCACAGTACTGTTTATGAACACCCATTGCTCCTTAATGCTCTACAGATGCCAGTGTAATTTATCAGTGCATGCTAGCACACACACCTGTCCCTATTTGAATGACATACTTTACAATTTATGTGGATGTAAAACCATAGAATCATAGAATCAACCAGGTTGGAAGCGACCTCCAAGATCATCCAGCCCAACCTATCCCCCAGCCCTACCCAGTCAACTAGACCATGGCACTAAGTGCCTCATCCAGGCTTTTCTTCAACACCTCCAGGGACGGTGACTCCACCACCTCCCTGGGCAGCCCATTCCAATGCCAATCACTCTCTCTGGCAACAACTTCCTCCTAACAACCAGCCTATACCTTCCCCAGCACAACTTGAAACTGTGTCCCCTTGTTCTGTTGCTGGTTGCCTGGCAGAAGAGACCAACCCCCACTTGGCTACAACTTCCCTTCAGGTAGTTGTAGACAGCAATGAGGTCACCCCTGAGCCTCCTCTTCTCCAGGCTAAACACCTTCAGCTCCCTCAGCTTCTCCTCATAGGGTTTGTGTTCCAGGCCCCTCACCAGCTTTGTTGCCCTTCTCTGGACACGTTCCAGCACCTCAACACCTCTCTTTAATTGAGGAGCCCAGAATTTTGGTACAAGATACAAAACCCCACAGAACTGTGAGCTCATTTCTGACCTTCTGAATTTAGGGCACAGTCTCAGAATTGTGGTGGCTAAAAGTGCAGATAATTTCAATGTAAATTCCTTGGACAAAATCTCTCTTGAATTGAGGATGTGCTAGATTAACAGGTATTTAAGCAGATAAACTGATGGATTTTGTTTTGTTTTGGTTTTTTTGTTTCTGTATTCAAGTGAAATGGTCCACTAAATTCACCAAATCGACCTAAATTCACCTTTTGGGTTCTAGTCACACCAAATATACAGCCTAGTTTGAAAAAAACACAGTCCTGCAGAGTAGAAAGACTAATATCTGGGTTTCTTTGGGATATTTCTCACGTTCTCCTTGCAATTCCATCTTAAGAAAGGTGCAAAAGGGAGCTATAATTAATCATTTGGAAGTGCCTGTTATGCTTTCACAAAGAGATAATTTCCCCTTGTTCACAATAGAGTATGTTAAGTATTTAGTAAATAGTCTGGAAGGAGACTGTTTCAAAGATACTCAGTACTTAACATCTACTGTTTTAAGAACTGTTTGTGGACTGTTTTAACCTAATAGTGAATTTTTATAGAATCATAGAATCAACCAGGTTGGAAGAGAGCTCCAAGATCATCCAGTCTAACCTATCACCCAGCCCTATCCAATCAACTAGACCACAGAATCATAGAATCAAACAAGTTGGAAGAGACCTCCAAGATCATCCAGTCCAATCCAGTGTAGGATAAAGAAGTTCAGATATACAGAATTTCCTTTTTTTCCCTTAATTTATTTAAAATTCTATTCCTTCCCCCTCACCCCATTCATTCTCCCTTTTCTGGCCAGAAAACCTCAAACCCCCAGAATTTCTCCAAAAACACAACTCTGGTTATAATCAGAACGTTGAATTTCTGACAAATGCCATCTGTTGATTTCCTTCTCTCCCCCCACCCAAAGACAAGATTTTGGATAGCACTACTTTAGCTTCTTATGCTTTGTGATACCAAAATAATCACCATGGCAACTCTTTAAGGGCATTCTTCCAAAGAGCTTTATTGTGGATGCAAGAACTCGACAGCACTCTCCAGCAAGAAACAGGACTGCATCTTTTGCAGGTTATTTTGGTACAATGCATGAATGATGACTAATAGGCACAGGCATGTCTGTCTGAACTGTTTCAGTTATCCCTAATAGTTTTAACTTGCCATATTTATAGGTGGTAGAGGATGCAAGAGGGGGAGGGAGAAGCAATCAGTATTAAGCTTACACAGTTTATGTCGTAGTTGCCTTTTCTAAATACATTTTATGCAGCCCATGATGGCTGTAAGACAAGAACACCAGAGAAACAGCACAAACACTAGGACAACAATGCACTAGATTAAAAGGAGGTTGGATTTCTTTTGAGATAAGTAATGAAGCTTTTGGAATATCAGTTTTCTCTTTTCCTTCCTTTCATACTTCTTCTTAACAAAACAATGAAAATAGAGGAGAATGCCAACACTATTTTTTGTCATAATTAAAATCAGGGGGGAAAAAAAGAGAATGGGGGGGGGGAGAAGGAATGGTCCCTTTTGCATGGCTATAAGGAAGATAGACCAGAACAAATGCTAGATGATTAATTACAAACTTTCTGCATGGCTGTGAGGAAGATAGACCAGAGTAAAAGCTAGATGATTAATTCTAAACTGTCATGATACTATTTTACAGGTAGCACCTCTCTGGGTCAGGTGTTGGATGGAATTAGTGGATGTAATTAGTATGTTAACCAGAGGTTTGGAAAACAACCAGCACTGCTGTGTTGTGCAGTCATGTAAGAGGTTATATATGGTTCTTGCTTTGCATTTAGCAAACGATTCTCACTTAAATATTCATTTAGCACGATTACTTAAGTGAACCATATAAGGCTATTCCTTGGAGCTGCAAAATTAACTTGTTACAGTGATGCACTATGCCAAAAGCTAATTTAAGCTCTACTTAGGAATTTATAGCATTTATTTACCATGCCGTTTGGATAAGGCAACTTTGCTGAGAACTCTTAGCTGGCCTCAGCTTTTGTATTCTGCTGCAGCTCATCTAACACTCCCCAACATTTATTTTTCTGTTATGCATTGTCACCCTGTTCTTGTCAACACAAAGTGAGAAGATAAGGAACCCTGTACAGAAACAATAACACAGTGAACCCTGTGAAAAGCGTCCTTGTCTGTGTGAATAAGAGGAAGATGTGGTTTGGGAAGTTCTCCTTTAACTGAATTGAACATTGAAAGAAATAGGAATCTTATCCACTCTCACCTCTCATTTGAGAGGACTCGAGACACAAATCAGGTACTGTTTCTCTCCCTTTTGACAATTTAGCTAAATGGCTATGTTAAATTATTGAATGATGCTGTGCTGGTAGTGTTATGCTTGGAGATAACGTCCTGAGGATGTTACTTAATGACACTTGCCTTCCACAGCAGGTACTCCTCCTTGGGTGTAAGACATCCCACAGGTTTTGTTTGTGGGCTTTCCCAGCCTGAACTACAGTGAAAGTTGTTTATGAGGTGGAACATGAGGTAAAGCAGAAATCTGATTCAGTGAAGCAAGTTCTGCAGCCACCAGAAACACATGAGATTTCCTTGAAAGCAGGGAGTGAACAGGGACAGAAGAAAGCACTGATTTAACTTTCTGTGCAGACAACTCAAAAAGCGGCTCACTGCCTTATGTTCACTCAAATGAGTGCATGCAAATCCAGGAGAGATCCCTCCAGCCAGGTTACTGTACTCCTTATTTGTCTCCAAGGAGCCGAGATCAGAATCTGTCCTGTCATCTCTTTGAACGTCTCCTTTTCTGCGCAACCAGCCTTTGTGCAGAAAGCTCCCTGTGTTGGTCTTTGCTGCTAGATGCAGCTTTCTCCTCAGTCTCAGCTCTTTTTCTCTTTAGCACTGTAACAATTCACAAGTGCTCCTTCCTTTGTCCATTTTTCAAACAACAAGAAAAATAATGAGGAGAAAAGTTAATTTAGATCTCATTGCAGATACTAATTCCAGAATGCGTCCTCTTTCTTTTCTCCCTTTTCTCCCCTTTGCTGACGCACATGCTCTATAATAAGCTCTGTTACTTGGAGCCTGTAAGCCTCTATAGTAAGCTGAAACTGCTACTATATTTACTCACTTTCCACATTTAGACAAAGGCTATTTTTACACTGGAGTTCTATTTGCGGGGGCTGCCAACGTCACTTAATGTTCACATGCATCTTGGGCATCATATGCTTGTTATTTTTATTTACTGTCCCTGTGCCAGGTCTGCTTTTTTTTTTGCGGGGAGAAAGAATGAGAATGCTTCTTCTGGCCAGTTCTTGAAAGCTCTTTTGTACAGCAGCAGATACACAGATAAGCAAAGAAAAAGCAGCTCAGCGGTAGATTTGGCAACCCTGCTTTGTAATGGCTGGCAACTTTTGTCTCGTGTTCTAGCTGCAAAGCTCTGTTCTTAGTCCCAGTGCATTTGTTAAACATGAAGATGTTTCAAAGGTATGTTAATTATGCTGGTGCCATGAGTTCTTCTTGTGTGATAAGGGATGCAGGCATCAGGAAATTAATATGATTCCTGTACTGCTACCAGGTAGTTAACACAGACAATGTGCTAATAATCTGTGTTTTTCTGATTCTTCTTGCTAATAGGTGCATGCCTTGGAACTTGAATGCAACAGATGTTATTTTCAGGTAATTAATTCAGACCTTCAGTGTAAGAGTCTCCTGGAAATGCTGGAAAACACTGTGCCGCAGCCATAAATCAAGGCTGTAAGTTGGGGGCTGCACAACGTGTTCTCTGTACGGGTTTCCCTCCATTGCTCTAGTGACCTCAACTTGACCTAAGGGAATTGCCCTTTACAGAGGTTAGAAACACTTCATTCAGCATGCTGACTCAGGACGCCTGATTCATTTGCTGTTGTCATCATCATATGCCCAGGACTTTGAGATGCCCACATGCTTTTGTAGGGAATGGGTTATTCTCTGCACACATAGCAACATCTTTGTTTGCACGAAAGAATGCATTCCTAGAAAGGAGTGAAGTTAGGGAGCAATCCTTTAGTGCTTTGCTGTCAGCATGCTCAGCTGGAAAGTTTCAGCAGGAAGCTAAGTTAAGGAAGCGAGCTACAGTGGAACCTCCTAGAAGCGGATTTTGTTCAAGTTTAAAATGTTTTGGAAAGCTTACAGGTTTTTTTTTAATCTCATTCTGTACTTCCTACTCTTAACACTAATTCCCTTTTCAACATAAGAGAGACAGAATAAGCTTCAAGAGAACCAAGATTGTATGCTGATCACGACAGTCTTTTCCATTTTCCTGTTACTAATTTTCCCAGTGTTGTTTCTTTCTCCACCACAGTGAACGTATCCTTTTTCTTATAGCAAACAAGCAAATAAAACCCTTCTGGTTGTCTGTATAATGAGGTCTGGGTTTTAGAATCAAAACTGCCATTTACACATATGCGTCTGCAAAACCAAGCAGTGAACTCCCCAGTAAGTCATGGGCAGGTGTTGAGAGAGTCAGTGAGAACCGCACGTACTTAATGCTCTATTTGCTTAGGTGACTTGAACATGAATGAATTTACTTACCTGTCTTTAGACACTTTTATTTAAGAGCATGTCATCCTGAAGATATTACCCTAGGTGGAATTCTTTCCATGGGAAATTATGTTTCTACTACTAGCTAACGATTTTTTGTTTAATGGTTTAGAAACTACAAATTGAAACTAAAACCTAGGGAAGGGGAAGTGTCTCCCAATTAAAAAAAAAATAAAGAGCTTGTAACCATCTATCTTTGATTATAAATGATCTTGTAAAAAACTTGACTTTTTCAGTCTCCCTCAGGTCCTGCCAGGCCTTCGACTGACCCCCAGGGAATAAAACACATTCAGGACCTAAGGGTGATCCTAGGCCAGCACAGTGTGCAGTGTCTGTGAGACAGCTCTGAGAACAATTCATACCGGCAGGGCATAGCAGCAAGACTTAACTGCTGCTGTTACTCATCAGGCTGAGGGATTACAGTTTGACTTTTACTTTTTTTTATGGTATGCTCTGTGTCTGATAGCAACATAACTGTAAACATTCTGTCTCATGTGTCGCTGATACCCTCTACCATGTGACAGCTAAACTTGTACGAGACATAGATATGCATCATTTTGGAGGCAGAACATGTCTCCCCTTTGCCATGCCACGAGCATGTGACATGCATGTGGCTCACCAGCAACAAACAGCCCACAGCTGTATGTGCCAGGAACAGAGGTGAGCCTATCTGTGTTTTCAAGGTAAACCTGTCACTTACTTTAGACCGATAAGGAACAACTACATCAAAAATCAGGGCTCGTTAACAGAAGTGGTTATCTTTTCTGACACAAGGTACAAGTAGCAGTTAACTGTGTTTCAGCTGCACTGGTGTGATTTTTAGCCACCTCCTACAAAGGGTGCTTGCTCCAACATTTTTACTGGCTAGTTTTTGTGGTGGATGCAAAGAGGTTGTAGCCAGGTGGGGGTTGGTCTCTTCTCCCAGGCAACCAGCAATAGAACAAGGGGACACAGTCTCAAGTTGTGCAGGGGAAAGTATAGGCTGGATGTTAGGAGGAAGTTCTTCACAGAGAGAGTGATTTGCTATTGAAATGGGCTGTCCAGGGAGGTGGTGGAGTCATCATCCCTGGGGGTGTTCAAGAAGAGACTGGATGAGGCACTTAGTGCCATGGTCTAGTTGACTGGCTAGGGCTGGCTGCTAGGTTGGACTGGATGATCTTGGAGGTCTCTTCCAACCTGGTTGATTCTATGATTCTATGACTTGGTATGTTTACATGTATATGTGTGGGTATTTTCCTGTCAGCTATCCACAAGGGAGTGGGTAGGTGTGGTGGAGTCTGCAGAGGTCAGGAAGTTTTGGTAACATCCTCTCCCTCATACAGTACATCAAACAGCAGCAAACTCTGTAACTTACAGTAGTGCTAGACTTGCTTTGTGACTGTGAACTGCAGGCAGCTTGCTAAAAGACAAGTCTTGTAAGAGAGCCCGTGCAGCCTGCTGCCACTGTATCTGATCTTCTACAACATCAAATATTTGCACTAGACTGAAACAGGAGACACCAAAAGTAAAAAGAACCTTTTTCATCTGAAAAACTACTGTGGAGGGTAGGAAAAGGGTTAAGTATTACAGAATTCTAAGCTGACAGCTGGCCCTTGTGCTCTACGGCTTCACAGAGGTTTCCCTTTGATGGAAAGTATTTCAGTGACACAAGGCACTAGGCGCTGAGGTAATACAATTCTGCTGCAGAAAGCATGTGCTTGCCAGTGAAAGGCAATGAGAGAGACAGTTCTGACTGGAGTGGTGACCAGCTTCTGTCCCTCCTCATGTACTTCTAGTATGTGAGAGTGTGCTGCAGGAGTGCAGGGAGGGGATTGCACTGCGAAATGCACCAGCTCAGGACAAACTGGAATTCATTACTGGTTGCTGCAATGGCAAGACTTGCTGAGGTGTGACAAACAGTCCCGGGCATTATGGAGAGGAGTACCAGAATGATCCTTATGGATTACTGCAATCAACATTGAGCCTTCAGAGCAGATGCTTTACTACCTTTCCCATTGATTCTTGAATTGTCCAACTCTATGTAGATGAGTATAGTGTGCCTTAACGTGTAAGTTGTCAGGAGACAACACTCAAAACCTGTGGCACCAGCTCTGTTTCATGTAACCGACCAAGCTTGTCACGTTGACAAGAGCACACTCTGTGGTAAAAAGAGCAGTTCATGTTAACTCTTAATGTGGAATGCTGTCTGCAATAGCTTGTACTGGCAAAACATTTATGTGTTACCAGAGCACACTGAGGCCCAAAACACAGCCACAGATCTGGAGGCAGATGTGTGCTAACTACAGTTTCTCAGTTATGAGCCTGTGCTTTTTGAGCAGTGTAAGGAAAGTTGCTGTCAGTAGAGGAATGTGCACACAGACACAATTCACCTTTGGTGCCCTGCTGTATCTGGATACACAGAGGACTTGGAGTGCTGTGTGTGAGATCTGTCTTCTCCCCCAGATAAATATTTATTAACTAAAGAGAAATCAACAAATTGACCTCTTTTGATCCACTAAGAGAGGAGAAAAGAGGAGACAAAATTACTGTCAGACACAGCAACAGACTGGAAATTTTTGATAGATACATTCACTAAAGTTCCTGGAATTTTTTTGAAGTAGTGGAACCAGCTCTTGTTCTTGTATTGAATTCCAGTTTTTGTGGCTGTAGGAAGCACTGCAGTCCAGGCAGGCAAATTCAGAAGCCATTTTACTCAGAGGGAATAAGCAGAGCTTTTTCAGTCGGTGCATCATATTACTTGTGGCAACACTTGCAGGGGTCAGAAGAGGGGGAAACCATTACTTTCAAAGAGACATTCTCAGATTGTTCTATGTGCTTGTGCTAGTTTGAAGCAGGCTAGGATGTTTTGGTGAGAAGAACTAGATCACAGGCTGTGAAAAAAAAAAAACAATAGTGATGTCTGCTTCCCTCAGAGTCTTGCTGAACAAGAAAGTAAACATTAGATAACACTCTCGCCATTTTCTCTGCACTCTCTGGCTGGGCTCTGACTGAGCTGCATCTCCCTAACCTCACCTGCCACTCACCTTTGCTTCTTAACCTCTTGGCTGAACTTCTGTTCTTCCTTAGGACTGGAGTAAGGTTGAGAGGGGTAGGGGGAAGGTGCAGGGGTGGTTGAGAGCCCCTCCTGGGGACTCAGGTTTCCGGGAAGGGAGTTGTGTTTCTGTATTACTTTTCCCTTGTATATTTCTGTCTATAACTGTATATACTGTAAATAGCTGCTTGTATATTGTGCTAGCTGTAAACAAATAGCTTCATTCATATTCCCAGAGCCCGACTGAGTCTAGCTGGGTATTTCTAAAAGTGTGGGGGGGCAGGGAACACCCAAACCATCACAGTACTCTGCCGCAGAGTTTCAGAGATGGGTTTGTAAGCAGAAATGCCTCGCTTAAAATAGATCCAGAATTCACATACGACAGAAACGAAAGAGTTTGGGACCTAAGGTTAGCATATTCTAAAGAAAGAGATTATTTGTACTATTGAGACTTGGACCTAGTTTGAAATATGCATGACTATTTTGATCAATGCTTGCAGACAGGGTAAGGCAGCACGAGCTGCCTGGAAGGAAGTTGATAATCAGGTCCTTCATTTCCAGGCATTTCCAGGCATTGCTTTTCTTTGGAGAGAGTGAGAGAATAAGTTGGCATTCAGCCCTCAGTCTTCATTCAAACCAAATTCCAGTTGCAATATTGCCAACTCTAAGTGTTAAAAACCACGAGGTTTAAAAAAAAAATGCCAACCATTAAAAAAGTGTTGTGTATTTCTATTTGCCGTCTGGTGGTTGAGACTTAACATGGGGCATGTTTTCAGGCTCTTCTCTCTGCAACCAGAAGAGAAAGAAATTCGAGGGGAAAGAGGTTGAGGGCATAATGAGATTCTCACAAAGCGTTAGTCTCCTAAAGGAGCCCTTGAAACCCCAAATATTATGAGATCCACACTGTAAAAGCCCATGAGTCAAAACACATTACAGTATGAGCCTGGGGGAATTTTATCATAGAATCATAGAATCAACCAGGTTGGAAGAGACCTCCAAGATCATCCAGGCCAACCTAGCACCCAGCCCTAGCCAGTCAACTGGACCATGGCACTAAGTGCCTCATCCAGGCTTTGCTTCAACACCTCCAGGGACGGTGCCTCCACCACCTCCCTGGGCAGCCCATTCCAATGCCAATCACTCTCTCTGCCAACAACTTCCTCCTAACATCCAGCCTATACTTTCCCTGGCACAACTTGTGACTATGTCCCCTTGTTCTGTTGCTGGTTGTCTGGGAGAAGAGGCCAACCCCACCTGGCTACAATCTCCCTTCAGGTAGTTGTAGACAGCAATGAGGTCCCCCCTGAGCCTCCTCTTCTCTAGGCTAAACACCCCCATCTCCCTCAGCCTCTCCTCACAGGGTTGTGTTCCAGGCCCCTCACCAGCTTTGTTGCCCTTCTCTGGACACGTTCCAGCACCTCAACATCTCTCTTGAATTGAGGAGTCCAGAACTGGACACAGCACTCAAGGTGTGGCCTGACCAGTGCTGAGTACAGGGGAAGAATAACCTCCCTTGTCCTACTGGCCACACTGTTCCTGATGCAGGCCAGGGTGCCATTGGCTCTCTTGGCCACCTGGGCACACTGCTGGCTCATCTTCAGCCTACTATCTATCGGTACCCCCAGGCCCCTTTCCTCTCAGCTGCTTTCCAGCCACTCAGTTTTTGTTGAAAAGGAAATAAGGACTCCACCAACGATTTTTTTTGTTTTGTATTCCATATTATTGACTGTGCTCCCAATAGGAGTTAATTTTTTCCCTCCAAGAATCAGAAGCTTCACAAAGAGCTGGATTTGATAGAGACCTGTCAGCAAACACTCTGAAATGTGTCCCCGATTCCAGGTCACGTTCTCTGCATGCCACGTGTCTGTTCCCTGGAATAGGTTATAGCACAGGAACAAGCAAGGATAAATGAGGACATTTGTTATAGCCTGTGAATTCCATCCAGCCCAAATCTCTCAATACATAAACAACACCAGATCCAAACATCTTGTCACATCTGCTTCACACACCAAACAGCTGGGCGCACAGATGCTTGGGTCTAACTGGAGCATCTTAGGCTGAGTGCATTCTTCTGTACGCTTAGTTATTTGTTTTAATTGGTTTTGATGATTTGACTTAAATGGCTTCTGATGTTGCTGCCATACAGGTACTTCTGAGGCTGATTGTGACAGCTGCCACTAGCGCATGAGAGGCAGCATCAGTAACCTAAAACTTCTGGGTGAGAGATCACCATGAGCAGGCCTTGAATTTAAGGGCACTGACTTCAGAAGCAGGAATGTCACTCTCTGAGCTAGAAAAGACACTTTTTCACATATAATGTGGCCCTGCCACCAGTAAGAGGTGGATAAACCACACTTACAATCTCAGAAACAGCTTCTGGGAAAGGAAGTGGAAGTTAAACACCTAAATAGCATACCTCTGATTACATTATGTATAGAACATTTACACATATATCTAGACAGATATACGTAGAGAGAGATATATGTGTATATATGTCCCTGGAGATATTCAAGGTGAGGACTGACAGGGCTCTGGGCAACCTGACCTACTTGAGGATGTCCCTGCTTACTGAAGAGAGGATTGGAGTAGATGACCTTTAGAGGCCCCTTCCAACCCAGACCATTCCACCATTCTATGATTTTATATATACATACACACATAAATGCACACATATATATATGCACCATGAACACCTTGTTGATTTCTCCCTGTCCTTTCTCCCTAAGCCCATTCAGTCTGTCTCTATACCAAATCATGTCATATATCACATAATGGTTTACTTTCAAAGCTGTTCAAAGGCAGGATCAGGTCTCTCTCATGCATGCAGTTAAACAGCCAGAATGCCTATGAGTACTTTAAACAGCAGCATTTCTTCTGCAAGGGGGTAGGGCCAGCAGGCTAGCAATTCTCCATGCTACTCAGTCTTCCCACGATCTGTTGTGGACGCATGGGGAAGAGCTCTCTTGCAAACAGCACGCTGCTGAGCACCTGCCATGTATGTCAGCACTCACAGTGAAATTATTGAATCAACCTCTAATGTTCCTCAGATAACAAAAGCAGAAAAAAATCACAGACCAAAACAGTCTGGATTCTGGCCAGCTTTAATTAATGAAGTTCTACCAACCATCTACCTACCTTTAAAAAGAATTCTTTTCATATTAAATGAAAATCTTCTGGGGAAGTAAATCACCAAACCCCTGCCAGAACCTAATCCCAGCTTCTCACAGTGCAGGACAATACCCACTAACTGCCACTTCTACCTCAGGCTGCTTCCACATGGTGCTGAGCCTGCACTGCCTGCTCTATCTGCACTGATGTTGCATACAGAATGCTTTTTGATGGTCTTCCCTTCAAACCGTTTGTATGCAGACTGCCTGTTGCAGGCAGATCAGGAGTCCAAAGGCTTTGCTAGCCCTGCTCACTCACAGGACCACAGGATGTCAGGGGTTGGAAGGGTCCCAAAGAGATCATCAAGTCCACCCCCCCCTCCCCCCGCCCCCGCCAGAGCAGGACCATACAATCTAGCTCAGGTCACAGAGGAACACAACCAGACAGGCCTTGAAAGTCTCCAGAGAAGGAGACTCCACAGCATCTCTGAGGAGCCTGTTCCAGAGCTCTTTGACCCTTACAGTAAAGAAGTTCCCCCTTGTGTTGAGGTGGAACCTCCTGTGCTGTACTTTACATCCGTTGTTCCTTGTCCTATCACAGGGAGCAAGTGAGCAGAGCCTGTCCCTTCTCTCCTGACACCCAGCTCTCAGATATTTATAAACATTATTAAATCCCCTCTCAGTCTTCCCTGCTCCAGACTAAAAAGCCCCAGGTCCCTCAGCCTCTCCTCATCAGGCAGTGTTCCAGTTCTTTAATCATCCTCAGAGCCCTCCACTGGACTGTCTGGAACCGATACTTCTCCCTCCATCCCATCTTTTTTCTCTACATTTTTTTCTCCACATTCCTTTGGGATGTTTCACCTTTGAGGACATACCACACAAGTCTTCTGTGTCTTAAGCACCTTCGGAAATGACCCAGCTTGCACAGATTCTTGTAGGCTTTCTTGAAAGCTCAGGAAACACAGCAACACCTCTTTGCTTATTTGGTGTGCTTATTTTGAAGTCTATGAAACAAAGAGAAAGGAGATCATGCTGGTAGGAGAGGCATTTTCCCAAAGTGATGGAGCAGGGAAAGTGCTTTGTGTCTATTGCTAGTGAACAGACGTGAGGGAATCCTGTCCTCAGTGTCACCGGCAGGCAGGATGTTGGCTCACCTTTAGTCATTCTATATGCACCGTGACATTTGCTAAGTCAGATTTCTCTCTTATGTCTCTGAGCATCTTCCACCAGGCTCTAAATTACTCACATATCTCTCCTGGGAATACCTCCTTGTCATCTATCCTGTGCTGCACTGATACTGCATCACGAGTCGCTTAAGATCAGTTACAATTGCTCCACTTTTACTCAACCGTGGAGAATCAGATATCACTCCCCCTCCCTATGCCCTGTCGTGATAGGGGGTTTATATCTTCTGAGTCCAGCACAGCTGTCCAGTAACCTTTGAAGCTGCATGCAGTTCTTTATAATCTTTGGGATCTTTGCAACATAGAATTGCATTTCACTTTGGCCGAATGTTTCATCAAACTTCTTCCTGGTCTCTGACCCAAACTACGGGAGGGAAACTTGCACCAGTGAAACGAGAGTGATGTCTCTTAACACAAATAGTGGAAAAGTACTTTTGCATTCAGTGCTGCTTGTGCAAAGGGTTTTTTTTAAACATCAGTGTAGCCACTTAATTGTTGAGGTCACTGCGTTCCAGGAGCTTCTACTATGCCAAAAAATTAGAAAGGTTGATAAACACTTTTGCCTCAGGAAAATAATTTGCAGCGAGAAATGTATTCTGTGACTGTAGTTTCTTTTCGGCTCAAGGAATATCTCTGGCAAGGTTGCTGTATCCTAGAGATGCTTGTAATAGAAACTAAAATTAACAAAATAAGCATTACTATAGGCATTGCCAATAATCTTCCAGGAGATGAACTAACCCCCCTCAATCAATGCATATTTGTGCATGTAATATCATAGTTTGATTTCCTCCCATTGCTCAGAGTAGTTAACCTCCATCACCTGAATAATCATGCAATTCAAAGAGAAGCCTTGAAAGAGTGCTAGTAGAGTGTCTTGAATCTGTTCAGATGCTGTAGGCTTTTCTTTATCCCCCCTAAAGGCTGTATTTCGTGGGGCTGGTATTGTGTTAAATGGCAGAATTTCTATTTCACAGGGGTTTGAGTGCCAAATAAAGGTAAAGCACAAGTATGAATGTTTGCTGTTTCCCACTGTGGAAAGAAGATGACTACATTTGCAGTGCTGGAGGTTCAGATGGGAATGGCAGAGAACGTATGGTTGATATTGTATATTATCATTTTGTGTCAGGGATTTGGAATGCCATTGCATGGGTGATGGGGTGAGCAGGAGGGTGAAGATAGAGGAGTGTTAATAAACAACCTCATTGCTTCCTACTTCTTGTAATTTGTTTGCTTTTTTTTGCAGAAGAAATCCTCTTCATACCTTATGTCAATCATAGCTGAGAATATGAACTATTTTTCATGTGAATAAATGAATGTGAATGTATGTGAATAAAGTAACATGCCATTTCCTATCTGGAAATTATGCATACATTTCATATGGTGAAAATCCATTTTCTCCTGAAGCCCACACTGGTGTTTCAAATGCTGATGTTCTTGTAGAAATGAGTCAAAAAATTGCTAGTTGGAGCTGGCTTAAAGGGAAACAGTCAAGATCTGCAAGACCATCATTTGGATCGAGCAAAGTCCTTTTCCTTTTTTCTCTTTAGTTGTATTCAAACAGCCTGTCAGTTTTTAGCCTTCTTTCAGAAGTAACAGTCAACAGTCATAGCTCTGCCATGCCCGGGGACCAGCAGCTCCGAGCCGTCTGTTGGCCCGGACGGAAACAAACCTGGGGCTGGTATAAGTGTGAAAATTCTCAGTAGGGAAGCAGCTGTGTTTTGATCCTCCTAGAGCATCTTGGAAACTAGCAAGGGGAATTATAATTATGAAGATGATATTATAATATTCACATTTAAATATATAGGTTTCATAGTTGCTCCCTTTTCAATATGCATTTGCTTAGGCACAAAAGGTCGCGTGTGCACTAGCTGCATATGCTTTGCCGTGTACCACACAAGTTGCATGTGAACATAGCTGTGATGAAAGAAATGTTCAGAATGGGGCTTGGGGGAAAGTTTGTTCCCATGTTCCTTGGTGAATGCCACACTGGTATCAAAATTCAGTAAGCACCTACTGTATCTGAGGCTGTGGAGTGTCCTGGAGCCTGCTTACTACATGGACAATTGTTCTGAGTGTAGCTATGAAACCCAATATATTTGCAAATGGTGGAAACTTATCCTATCCTATCCTATCCTATCCTATCCTATCCTATCCTATCCTATCCTATCCTATCCCCACAGACAATGTTTCATTGGGATGACTGGGTAATACCTAGCAGGGAGGAAGGAAACTGCACCAATCACTAGCAAGAGAGAGAGGACACAGTGTAGGCAGTGTACTACTGAATCGAATTTTAGACATCCACTTTATAAAGTTTCAGAGCCTGAACCAGCTGTTTAGAAAGAAAATGAGGTTCATTGCTGCCCATTGTAATAAATGAACTAAAAACATCCATATGAGTTATGATTCACAAATTGCATCAGGTTGAAAGGGACCCTCAAAGGTCATCACATCCAACTCCTCTGCAGACAGCAGGGATACCTCCAACCAGATCAGGCTGCCCAGGGTCTGTAAAGAATACATATCATGTGGACAATAATTTCACAGGCCACAAGCAAATGTATGGTAGGGTCTACCTTGGGAAAAAAGGCAAGCAAGAAGGGCTGACACACTCCACTTTAGTAACTCCTATGTAAACTGTATCACTCACTGGATGTATGGCTACTTAAAGAAGCAGAACTGCCCCAGTATTTCTCTCAGTTTGATTTTCCTTCTCCCCTCTCGCTTCTGATTCTGCAGTATGTTAGGTTTTGGTGCTTGAAAATTTACACCTGCTGTTTGTACACCAAGTATTAACACAATGCTCCTTGAAGTGTCTGACTTCAAAAGTTTGTGTTGCCATTAAGTAATTTTCCTTGTTGGTTTTTTTTTTTCTGTGAGAGACGGACAATTAAAAACATTCCTACTATTTGTAAATTCTCCTTGTGAGGAACACAGCAGATTGCTTGGATCTTCTGCTTGTTGTTCTGGCTTCGGTTTCAGAACTGAATGCACTCCTTCTGCTCCGTCTGTTTGAGTTTTGACAATGCAAAGGATGAAGCTGGAGGAAGTCCCATCTATAAGCGAGGTCTCTGCTTCTGCTTTATCTCATTTTTAATTGAATTGCAATTGGATTCTGCCTGCTTTTATGTAATTCCATGCAGGAGGATACAGAGTTTTTGCAGCACACTTTTTTGCAACTAGGAATTGTCTCTAGTTACAGAATGATAACATATAATGGGTATTTCATTTAAGCACAGCTGATGTTTTTTGACTGGTACCTTTCTCCTGCAAAGTAATTGATTTTGCACACATTCAATTGTTAAAACATATATAGGAGTAGCGAAAACTTCCACAATCGAACACACTAACATGAGTTTCCCCTCTTAACTATATGTTAATTATTCATCAAGCAGAAAACAACCTATTGCATTTACTTCAGCTGATTTTGTAGTATTCCCTCTTTTTATTGGACAAAGGAACAAATCCTCACTCGGTTGATGTACGTAGGTATTTACCTCGCTGCAATGTCACACTAAAAGCTTTCTCTTTCAACTGGATTTTCTTTACACACTTCATGCTTGACACTGTCTTTTCTAGCCTGGCTTTGTCTTCTAGGTTAAAATTCAGCATTCTTAAGGTCCATTATATTTTTCAAGAGTACCATGCTGACAAAGCCCATGCTGCACTTAAGTTCTTTTACTGTCAACACTCATTGCTGTAAGCAAGCCTATCAGCATAGATGTGCTGACTTGCCTAGGTGGTATCTTCATGACATTTTCTACAGATGGATTTACAAAATCTGGGACAATGAAGTGAGCCTTCTAGTTGCTAATTAAATCTTAATAGCATTCTTCTGTAGGATCATATGGGTGAAATGGTTTGGTTTTTTGGTAAAATATGCAGCAGTGTATTAGAGATGAGGAACACAAATGATCAGCCTGAAGTATGAGTAAAGGTTGCTTCTATAGGCCAGTTACACATTTCTGTCTGTATTCTGAAACCAACAAACTTTTATTAGCAAGCAACTTTAATTGATAAGAGATGGTTCAAAGAACATATGTCATTATACACTCTCTTAATAAACAAAACAGGCAAATGTAGGAAACTTTTATATGCTCATCTTGCAGCCTCTTTAAGTGTATAGCTTAGCTGTTTGCAGGATTGAATACTATAAAAGAAATTAAAATTTCAATTAGGGCACAGCAGTACAAGATTGTGATGGTTTGGGTGCTCCCCACCCCCACACACTTTAGCAATCACCCAGACTAGTCTCAGTCGGCTCTGGGAACATAAATGAAGCTATTTATTTACAGCTAGCACAATATACAAGCAGCTATTTACAGTATATACAGTTAGAGACAGAAATATACAAGGTAAAAGGTAATGCAGAAACACAACTCCCCTCCCAGAAACCTGAGTCCCCAGGAGGGGCTCTCAACCACCCCTGCACCCTCCCCCTGCCCCTCTCAACCTTACCCCAGTCCTAAAGAAGAATAGAGGTTCAGCCAAGATGTTATGAAGCAAAGGTGGGTTAGTCCAAATGGAAGGTGAGGTTAGGGAGCTGCAGCTCAGTCAGAAGCCCAAAGCAGAGTGAGTAAAAAATGGCCAGAGTGTTATCTAATGTTTTCCTTTCTTCTTCAGCAAGACTCTGAGGGGAGTAGACATCACCCTTGTTTTCCTTTCACAGCCTGTGATCTAGTTCTTCTCACCAAAACATTCTACCCTGCTTCAAACTAGCACAAAGATCATTAGAATTTGAGCTATTTTATTGTGCTAACAGAAAAAATCTGCTGCTTTGAGGTGTTGTAGTAGAGGGCACATTGCATCTGATGCTGGAGCTGGGTGGATTACATGGGTGGACCACATGGGTGGACCCATGAGTGAGAAGACAGCTCTCTGCCTGGGAAATTCAGAGTGTTTGCTGTGCTGGAAACATAAAGTTAAAATTTGTGACATGTATTGTAGATTCATACAATATAACTAATTCATCCCATTTGTAAGAACTGATAATAGAATGAAAGGCCCTGCAAAAATTCTGCTACCAAGCCACATCTGCTATCCAACTGAGAACAAAAACATTGATCTGGTCAAAAGCTAACAGTGAAAGAAAAGAAAGTTCACTGTATAACCATGGATTCAAGAGAAGGGGGAAGGATTCGTCTCCCCTAGTCTGAGCCATGGAAGATCAGATACCTGATCTGAACTAGTCAGTGGCAAGTGAGAGAAAGTCACCCCTGGAAGGGGTGACTCAGCTCTCAGAGGAGCGGTCCCTGTGATATGGGTCACTCCACAGTGCTGCCACTTGGACCGCAGCAGAGGAGACTGAGGCTGCTGACTGCAGAGAAGTGCTGAACTTTCCCACAGCTAACTGTCATGGAGGGTTGCAAAACCTCTTGCAAAACCCTTATTTATACAAAAAATTGTGGCTCAAAAGGCCCTCAATCGAAAGAGTCAAAACATTGCTTTCATCTGCTTGCATGACGGCAGCCACTGTCTCAGCAGCCGTACAGCCTCTGGGAAGATCTCTCCCCCAGAGGGGCAAAAATGTGATATAGGCTACTGTTTTGGAAAAAAGGCATTGGTTCTCATACATTGTGACCTTGGTTCTCATACATTGTGACCACCTGATGAACACCTGCTGGGGGCCAACCTCTGGGTGGTGCCACAGGTTGTGTTGGTGAAAATTAGCCAATGTATGAATTAATTATCACACAGTATCACAGTATCATCAAAGTTGGAAGAGACCTCACAGATCATCAAGTCCAACTCTTTACCACAGAGCTCAAGGCTACACCATGGCACCAAGTGCCACGTCCAATCTTGCCTTGAACAGCCCCAGGGACGGCGACTCCACCACCTCCCTGGGCAGCCCATTCCAGTGTCCAATGACTCTCTCAGTGAAGAACTTTCTCCTCACCTCAAGCCTAAATTTCCCCTGGCGCAGCCTGAGGCTGTGTCCTCTTGTTCTGGTGCTGGCCACCTGAGAGAAGAGAGCAACCTCCTCCTGGCCACAACCACCCCTCAGGTAGTTGTAGACAGCAATGAGGTCTCCCCTGAGCCTCCTCTTCTCCAGGCTAAACAATCCCAGCTCCCTCAGCCTCTCCTCGTAGGGCTGTGCTCAAGGCCTCTCACCAGCCTCGTCGCCCTTCTCTGGACACGCTCAAGCATCTCAATGTCCCTCCTAAACTGGGGGTGCCAAAACTGAACACAGTACTCAAGGTGTGGTCTAACCAGTGCAGAGTAGAGGGGCAGAATGACCTCCCTGCTCCTGCTGACCACACCATTCCTGATGCAGGCCAGGATGCCACTGGCTCTCTTGGCCACCTG